>NC_143145.1:85719932-86019932 GCF_059928025.1 Delphinapterus leucas | reverse complement strand
TGCCCTCTTTCATCATGTTATATAAGATGTGGTCAGATGCTACCTGCCTGAAGTCTGATTGGGACCTTTTCAGCTAACCTCTGAAATAATTACTTTTAATTAATTAATTAATTTTTGGCTGCATTGGGTCTTCATTGCTGCGCGCAGGCTTTCTCTAGTTGTGGCGAGTTGGGGCTACTGTTTGTTGCGGTGCGCGGGCCTCTCATTGTGGTGGCTTCTCTTGTTGCGGAGCACGGGCTCTAGGCGCATGGGCTTCAGTAGTTGCAGCATGTGGGCTCAGTAGTTGTGGCTTGCAGGCTCTAGAGCGCAGGCTCAGTAGTTGTGGTGCATGGGCCTAGTTGCTCTGCAGCATGTGGGATCTTCCTGGACCAGGGCTCGAACCCGTGTCCCCTGCATTGGTAGGCGGATTCTTAACCACTGCACCACCGGGGAAGTCCCTAAAATAATTGCTTTTAGATTTTCTTTACAGTGAGTGTTTTTGGCTTCACTGAATTGTGAACAAGTAGCTAGATACAAATGTCTAAAGAGCAGAATCTATATTTTATTAATCTTTATAGTCCTCTTGTTGTCCAACACTGAGCCTTGCTGTTTCCTGGTTTCAAACCCAAAGCAAACAAGGAGTGTGTGACTTTGATAGTCAATCAGAAATGCAGCTAGGAGCAGACTTGGGCATCACAGGTTTGAGACCAGCCAGCAGCCTTGTAAGTGGTGGGAAAGGAAGCCCATCTGGCACATGCAGAACTGTATACGTCCAAGTCCAAAATAATGGTTATCCACGAGAATAATTGTGAGTTGTCAAGAAAATATTAAACTCTCTTCAGCATATGATATTTTAGAAGATAGAAGTAGAAGAAATTATGGAAAACTACAGCCTCCTCCTAGAGATCACAGTATGGAAGGATGTATTAAAGGCCCCTGAGAAATCTCAGCACTTAATTTTATTCAACCATGTTTATTCAAATGGATTTGACTATGGAGCTCCCTTTTCTCTGAACGCCTGTTAACACCTCCTGGAACCCATGTTTGGAGGGTACACCTTAGGCCCTGTGAGGCTGTGTAGTTGCTTTTCAGTGTTCTTGCTTTTGTTTATTCCCTTGTTCCTTAGGGCACTTACCTGGCTTGTTTCCTTTGAAGCCTTCTTTCTACCTTCTCTAGGATCCTCCCTCCATTTCTTACAACCCATCTCCCCCCCCCACCCCCCATTCTGCATTGTGTAGGATTTTATTTTGTTTTAGTTTAGTTTAGTTTTTTTAAATTGAAGTGTGGTTGCTGTACAATATTATATAAGTTACAGGTATACGATGTAGTGATTCACAGTTTTTAAATGGTATACTCCATTTATAGTTATCATAAAATATTGGCTATATTCCCCGTGCTGTACAGTATATCCTTATAGCTTATTTTAAACCTAATAGTCTGTGTAGGATTTTAATTCTTTGCCTTAAATAAAAGCAAAGCCTGACTCATAACCAGCAACAACCTGTGTCTTGCCTCTGGTTCTGTTTGCACAAATGAACAGATTAATCTTTTTGAGTATGCTGTCCTTTTTGCTTCCCTGTTAATTTTGAAGCCCCAGTTTTGAGTGTAGGTTTGAGTTGGATGCCCCTTAGCCTCCAGCTGACCAGGGATATGTGTGCCACCCCTGCCTGGGTCTGCCAGAAGGCCGTGTTGCAGAAAGACGTGGGCTGTGTCTCTCTCTGAACATATTTGAAACAGAGAGAATGGTCAGACAGGTTGTGTCACAGACTGCATCCATATTCCAGTCATATACTGTCTTCCTTGGAGGAAGGGTGCTTTTCTTTCTTCTCCTGTACTCACCCGCTGGGCCATGTGGTTCTGGTTCTGGGCGGGGCCCTCCTGGACCTGGGCCTGCAGGCAGGCGCTTCTCCACGCTCAGCTGCTACTCAGTGAACTTTGACTGACCCAGCAGGTTCCTTCTTGAGTGCTGCAGTTTCTCTTTCTTGCTGTTTGTCTTAGGATGAGCCTTTGCCCTGCTGTTTCTCATTTCCTCCTTGGGCTCCTCAGAGCAGGCACTTTGGACGTTAAGATGAGGTGGAATGGTGCTTTTGTGAACCCGTAAGATGAGGTGGAATGGTGCTTCTGTGAACCCATGTCGGTGTTCTGTCGTTCTCATTGGGCTGGAATTGGAGGTTGGAAACATTTGGTTTGGGGAAGGCAAGCCAAGTGGTTTACAGAGGTGTAACCATGGGTGTAGCTTGTTAAACCTGTTAACCTCAGAAAATATTTTTTTTCTTGAATGTGTGAGAAAATCTGTAGCTTTTGTTTCCCTCTTACTAGCTGGCAGTGCTTTTCATGGATAAAGTTTCAGTCACAAAAAGCTCACCGAGTAAACAGTGAAAGTGTATCCCCTATCAGTACTTTAAGACTCTGTTGTCTAGAATTTTGTTGCTTTTATTGAGTTTTAATCCCAGAAGAAAATAAAATACTGTTAGCAGCTGGGATTCTGATACACTCCTTCCATTCTTGGTGGTTTTGCTGTCCTTTTTCACACAACCAGTGTAGTTCTTGATAAATAGCCAGTGAACAGCCCACTGTTAATTACGGAGTGTGTGTGTGTGAGTGTGTGTGTTACGATTCCACGGGAATTTAAAGACCACACAGATAAGGATTCTGGTGTCCCAGCCCCGCCCCCAGTACATCCACTGCACCCAGAATGATTTCTGATATTGACACACAGCAGCATTCAACTACTTTGTTAAACGAATGAATTCCATTTTATAATTATGAGTGGAAATGAGAGCATTTGCTAACTAAATTTGTTGGCTTATCAGCTACCAGTACTCTTCATTCCCCTTAATTTTTAAGAGCGCTCTTGGTTTTGGCGCTGTTACTTGTCACGGCTGCCATGGCGTACCTTCTTCAGCATATTTGCTGTTGCCCCCACCTTTTTTTTTTTGCGGTAGGCGGGCCTCTCACTGTTGTGTCCTCTCCCGTTGCGGAGCACAGGCTCCAGACGCACAGGCTCCAGACGCGCAGGCTCAGCGGCCATGGCTCACGGGCCCAGCCGCTCCGCGGCATGTGGGATCCTCCCAGACCGGGGTACGAACCCGTGTCCCCTGCATCGGCAGGCGGACTCTCAACCACTGCGCCACCAGGGAAGCCCCTGCCCCCACCTTTTAACCTTCTTAAAAACATTCAGTGGTGGTTGTTAGATTTAAAAGCTTCTCAGCAGGCAGGACCTTATACTTCTCTTGTTCTTTCCTTAAAATTCCCCTGGCTGTCTCATTTGTACTGAGTTGAAGAAAGGGAGGCCGAACCAGGATAAACATGGTGAACTGGTCATAGCCTGGCCCTCGCTGATCCTCCCAGGGCAGGTCTGGGCTGGCCAGTAATTGGGTGGGAAGCCTCGGAGAGCAGAGGCAGTGCTGTCGGGTGTGGTCCTGCCACTTTGCAGGGCTAGCAGGCGCACAAGGTGCTTCCCTGGCTCCACTGGGGATGCCTTCTTGCCTGGGCTGAGACCAGGGCTCGAGGCTTGTGTTTTTGTTTGAGCTGTTTTCTGTCCTGTAATTGGTTATCTCAAGGAATGATTTTAGTTTAGTTACCATCTTCATTTTGTTTTACCAGCTGGGTGAGTATTTAGCTACAGAGGCGTCATCTCAAAATGAAGAGGTTATCATTTATTATTGATATTCCACTGTTGCTCTTGGTGTGACCTTTCTATAAAGTTTAGAATTAAAAGCTTTAATTTCTGAAAGTTAGAGTGGTGTTTCATCTGGCTGATTGGTTTCATTTGCTTTACCCCAGAGGGTCGGCTTAATCTTGCAGTTAACTTCTTAACTTTGTTAGTGGATGCAATTTTTATCCAGGAGGACCCTACACGTGTAAACGTTTCTACATGGATTTAGATAAAGATTTGATTTATAGGAATTAGGACGTTTCAGTTCAGGGGTAGCTCTTTACTTACAAAACCCTTTCCTGACCATTTCATGAAGAAAATTTGTAGATGGGATTATAGGTAGTAACTTCAGCTTAAAGAGTATCAGATGAATTGCATAGAATATGATGCTAATTAATTTTTTAAATTAAAAATTTATGATACTTATTTAAAATCTATTTTTTAAAGAAAAAGACAGTGATATTGTTGAATATCCACCTATTCAGAAAATTGTAGAATTTTTTTATTCCTGGTTTTCCAGCTGATTACAGCTCACATTTTATCCTTGTGAGCTGTGTGCTTCCCATTTTATCCTTGCTCTCCCCATTGCTCAGATGTTGTATGCACTGCCAGATAACTGGCAGATTTTAAGGGAGAGACAGTGGAGTCTTTTTATCATCTTGGCTGCACGGTATTATAGATTATTAAAATAAAGAATCCCTAAAAGTAATGGAAGTCGTGGAGCCATTGTGATTCCTACCATACAGTCTGTGGGAGGTTGTCTACGATGAGGTGGAAGTCATAAATGCACCTTAACTGGGTTCAAGGAGCCCAGAAATTAGAGTGCTGGCGGCCAGCTTGTCCTCATGCGTGTCCTCCATGAGGGCATCTTACAGGTCAATACCTTGGATTGTTTCTTCTCCAGTGGCCTCTTTGCCAAGCAGCTGAATTTCCAGCCTCCTGCTAGGTGGCTCTCTGTGTCTGTGCTAGTCCTGTGATCGTTTAAAACTCCCTGTATTCCAAAGAATTACCTTCTTTCTGCTGTTCTTTGCTCTTGAATGTGTCCTCTATTTCAATTGGTAGCACCACTATCTTGACTGTCCTGAAATTTGGCCTTTCCTAGTGCGTTACTTTAACCAACTGATTCTTAATCTGAAGTATTTTCAGTAGTGGTGTTTGGTTACCAAACAGTTTTAGAATAATAATTATTAAAGTAGTAGGCTGGGAATGAATTAACACTTGCCAGTGTGCTGAATTACTTTCAGCACATTAAAACGCTATAGTAACTGAATTTGCTAGAGCACTTCATCAGTGGGGCTGGGAATGGAAACAAGTCTGAAGGCATGGACTTCATCACTGACTCAGAGCAGTCACTGGTACCAAGAAGCCACATTGGAAGGATGTGAGTGAATTTGCCCCAGTTCATCATTATTCCAAGAAATAAATTTAGAACCTATTTCGCAGTGATGATGGGTCATTTGATTTATCTTTTTGTAAGAGAACGTGTGTGCTCTCTCTACACACACACCCAATCTGTAGGGTTATGTTGCTATTGTCTCTTGCCTCCCAACATGAACTCTAAACTTCCATTTGTCTAGACTTGTCTGTGTATCTTGAATATCCATGGTACTTTGCTGCCTTATTTGCTTTCTTTTCTCTTTTCTCATCTTTATCTGTTAAGAATTTTTAAGAAATATCTCTTTATTTGATTTCAGGGTCTTTATGGAACTCTGTCTTATTAAACTTTCTCTCTTGCGTAACCCCTTACACGTAGTGTGTAGTGAATACGTATTTGTTTAATGGGACACTTTCTGTGCTTGGAGATATTTAGCAGATAGTTAATCTTCTTAGATGCAAGTAACAGAGAACAAACGTAGCTAGTTTAATAGGAAGAGTAAATTTTTTGGAATTACGCTAGTATATCCTGTGGAATCTAAGGTAAAGCTGAAGGGTGAACTGAGCCGCAGGGAGATCAGGGAACCTCACTAGCAGGAACTCACGGATCTTTCCTTTAGAGATTTGTCAGTAGTGTGTCTCAGCTTCTACCTGTCAGACTCTGTATTTCTCAATTCAAGATCTGCAGAATCTGCTTGCCTCAGATCTGGTCAGTTGCCTACCTAAGGCCAGTCATAGTAGACACATGACTGTTCAGACATGGGAGGCCATCCCTGTGGCTGCTTGGAGGTGGATGGCTGTCCCCCGGTAGAAAGGCAGTTGTTCTCTGAAAGGAGGGGTCAGAAATAAATTGTAACGGATGTCCCCTACAATGGTATTTCTGACTTGTGGAAACTGAGCCAGTATGGGTTTGGTAGATTGCAGGTGACTTCAGCTGTGGTCAGGTTAGGGTGTTGTCCTTGCCTTTGCTGACTGATTTCATAGGAACTACTCGCTCATGTCTTAATCTTGTCATTTGTGATACTTAATCACTAATTCAGGAGACTCCTAGTTCTGAAGTTCATTGGGTCAGAGGAGGGGAAAAGAGTCATAATACTAATAATTTTGTTATGTTTTAAACATTAGCAAATTATGATCATAGCTACATAGTCACTCTGGTTCTGTGAATTTGCCCACTGCAGTATTTTTTCTACTGCAAGGGATCCTAATTTTCTCTTCTGTATTATTTCTGTAAATGGGCTGTAAACCTGAAGGAAGTAATTGTGTATGAAAATTTTCAGAGGGCACCAGTTGGTTAGCTTTCCAAAGAAAGAAGGAGAAAGTCAGCCTCTCCGTCTGTCTCTCTGTGTCTTTCTCTCTCTGTCTCTCGTATTTTGCTATGGCAGCCTGAGCAGACCAGTACAGAGGGTGGTGCTGAGAAGCGTGGTGCTGCTGGAACAAATATCTTAAAATGTGGAAGTGGCTTTGGAACTGGCTGTGGGTAGATGCTGGGAGAGTTTTGAGGTGCACAGAAGCAAAAACCGGGATTGCTGTGAAGGGACTGCTAAAGATGATTCTGGTGACAACTGAGAAAGAAGAGAAATGATTATATTTTTGATACATTTGGTTAAATAATATATTAATTTCATCTGTTTCTTTTTATTTTCTTAATATGGCTACTAGAAAATTTAAAATTACATAACTTTCTTTCATTGGGCAACACTGAAATAGAGCTAACATGTATGAACATGGATAAATATAAAAAAAAGATAATATTGATAGAAAAGTAGGTCATTCAGAGCTGTGTTCACAGGATACCGTTTAAAAATTTTATATAAAGTTTTGGGCTTCCCTGGTGGCGCGGTGGTTGAGAGTCCGCCTGCCGATGCAGGGGACACGGGTTCGTGCCCCGGTCCGGGAAGATCCCACATGCTGCGGAGCGGCTGGGCCCATGAGCCATGGCCGCTGAGCCTGCGTGTCTGGAGCCTGTGCTCCACAACAGGAGAGTCCACAACAGTGAGAGGCCCGCGTACCACAAAAAAAAAAAAAAATTATATAAAGTTTAAAAGCTTGCAAAATAATACTATACAGTATTTATGTGTGTGTGTGGTAGAAAAAGGATAAAAACAGGATGTTAGTGAAATGCCAAATTCAGGAGAGAGTGTACAGGAAGAGAGATACAGGAAATTACAACCGCATCATTAAAAAAACTGAAGAAAAATTTGTATTGTGTTAATACTTGATGAAGGGTGATTGGGTAATGAAAACATATATTTTTTATTTTACTTTTCCATGTACTTAAATTATTTCATAATAAATAGTAAGTATCTCTAATTCTTGATATATTTCTAGTAGAATTTTTCCATTTAACTAAGCGATGGGAGAGCCAGTGAAGTAACTTGTGCAACTGCAAAACAATAAAATAGCTGCACTGTGATTGAGAACCAAGTCTTTCTTGGTCCAAAACTCATAGCCCTCCTTTCTCATTAACCAGATTCTACAGTATAAAGGTAAAGTGTAAACTGAAGCTTCCAAACATGCAGGCTCCTCTGACCTGTCTTTGATTCTTCCCTTCTCCTCTCATCCCAGCCAGGTACATGCACCTCCGCATCCCTGCACACAGACACACCATGCACGAGCATTCATGCACACGTGTGCACATGTGCACACCATCTTTGTGAAAGAATGTGAGTTCCTTACTGTCAGGCTGGAGCTAAGACAGCTAGTGTCTGGTGAGCTGTAGTTCCTCTCTGTGTCCATGTGAGGAAAGTTCCTCCACGTTCATCAGGATTTCAGGCTTGGGGGAGCAGTTCTAAAATAAAATGTGCTGAAGTGTTGCCTTTTGCTCTCTTTTGCTAAAGATATTTGTTATGGCCTTTTGCTTCCTGTTAGAAATTAGAAATGCCTATGTGAAGAATACATGGTTTCCTTTGCTGGTTAAGGCATTAGTTGTCTTTTTGATTGCCTGCTGAAGACATTATTTGTTGTCTTCCTCGTTGTCCTTTACATAGAGATCCTCTTAGGAATCAAGAAAAAAAACTTTCCAGAAAATAAATACAAAATTTAAAAATACAAAATTTAAAGCATTTACCAAATGCTTAATGTGTTAGATGTGATTATTTCTCCAAATTGAAGATGAGTGCACAGGACAGGCATGGGAAAGTTAAATAAATTGCTTAAGATAACCTGCTGTTGAGGGCAGGGCTGAGCTTGAGATGATGTTGGGGTCATGTCTGTGCAATCTCTTTTTTCTCAAATCCAATCCACTTTTCTGTCTCTTCCCACCTGAATACAGGTTTAATGTTGGTGATATTTGTAAGGTTCCAACCTGAACCTTGTCTTCTTACTTTTACATAATTTCCACGGACAGTCTTTTCTAACTCTCATACCTTCATGCACTGTTTCTGTTCTTATGATTCCTGAACTTATATCTCCGTGTCATATCCCTTTCTTAAAGCTCCAGACCCATGGAGCCGCTGCCTCTTGGTCAGTTTTACCTCAACTATTTCATAGGCATTGCAATATTAACATATCAAAGCCATATTTAGTATTAGCAACTATCCCTCTGCAGATATATTGGACATATAATATTTCCTGAATTCCCATTCTTGATAAATGCACCTCTCTTGTTGCTCAAACCAGGTGCTTGGGGTCTCCTTTGACTCTGCTTTCACTTTCATTTCTAACATCTGGGAGTCCTTAAGTATTTTTATATCTCCTTCCTTATGTTCTTTCTAGTCCACTTGTCTCTACTCCCACTTCCCTCACATCTTCTTTGTCTCTTGCTTTAATTATGGAAGAGTCTTCTAGCTAGCCGCTTTCCCTACTTGCCCATAGCAGAGTCAGTTCTTCAGAATGTTGTTTGGATGATCATTCCATACCAACATGTGACTTGGTTAGCCCCTGTTAAAACTGCCCGTGGCTCCCCCAGTGCCTCGGAATAAAGCTGCATGCCCTGCTCTGGTCTGCAAGGTGTTCAACAGCCCTCTCTCTTCTGCTGCTTGTAGATGTTCCTGCATGTGCTCTGTTCTCTCTGGCCTCATATTTGTGGTCTTCCTGTTCCTAGCCCCGAATGTACTTCCTTCTCTCTCTGCCTAATAACCTACACTTAGCATTCAGCTTTAGGTGGCAGATCCTGATTCAGGTGGTAGTTCTTTCCTTCTTCCCTTCTCCCTGTGCCCCACCTGGCTTTGTTTTCCTCTTGTTCCCATAGAGCCTGAACAACACTTCAATCGCAGTACTTCCACCACATTGTTTTATGACTATTTCATTTTGACCTCTCCATCCCCACAAAGCCCTGTGTCCCCTTTGCTTCTGCATGTGAGTCCCCAGAACAGGCCATGTGTAGCTGGTTATTTGTTGACATTTTTCTAGGACAGTGGTTCTCAACTGGGGATGATTTTGTCCCCCAGAGGACATTTGGCAATGCCTGGAGACATATTTGATAGTCATGATTGGTGGGGCAGTGCTAATACATTTAGTGGGTAGTGGCCAGGGATGCTGCTAAACACCCTACAGTGCACAGGACAGGACCCCACGTTATCCAGTGTGAAATGGCAACAGTGCTGAGGTTGAGAAGCCCTGCTCTAGCAGGAAGTGCAAAACTTGAGAGTACTAAAATAAAAGACACTCCATAACAAAAAGATGAAATTAAATTTGGAGTTCTCAAGTAATATATAAAACTTTTCAGTGTTGAGGAACTTAATTTTCAATGTAAACGACCCTGGTTCTTTTTGTGGCCTATTGTTAATATTTATTCGGAAGCTGTGTTTGGGGGGAAACGTGACCCTTGAGCTTATTAATGGGTTAGCAGTATTTAGTAATTAAACACTTTAGTAATGCAGTAATGTAGGCATGCAACTGAGATTGTGAAAAGGATAGTGGAACTAAGCTCTTCTTTTGAGACTTTTTTTCATTTACTTTTTTGTATTCTAAATGTGCCTGGTAACAGGTGACTACCCAAGCTGGTTTTTGGAGGAGATGTGGGGATGGGTGATGTCCTTTTTAAGCTCTTAAAAAGGTTTTAACTATAAAATCCTCAAAAAAGGCCAAATGTGGTAAACCTTTTGCCTTGTGTGTAGATTAGGAAATGATGAAAACCATAGTGCTAACCAACCTCCACACACGCACACACCCACACCCATGCACACACCCACACCCATGCACACACATATCCCCACAAATGATAACCCTCACCCACTTTTATCCTCTTCACTTGTTCTAGCCAAGTGCCTGCTATAATGCCAGTGACACAGTCCATGCTGACCATCAGTAGAAAGGGCGCCTTATGAGGGTCCCCATAGCTACACCATGAATTGACCAGGTAGAGAATCCATTCAACTAAATGTACAATTTACATTTAGTAAATTTAAAATTTAGTGTAGGTATTAAATTAGGAGGGGCTACTGATATACTGGAAAATTAGAATGTTGAAGGGTAAATTGTTGCTGACATTAGAACAATACGGGACTGACTTGCAAAACCAAGTAATGGGAAAATAAAATACCTACCACACTTGAAAGTTTTAGCATGTGTCTGGGCAAAGACAGCAAACATTACAGAAGAATGTTTTCATTCTTTTCTCCAGGATTGGCTGCTGATATGACTTCTGTTTTATAATCTGGTTTTCAAAAAAAATTCTTATTTGGTAGTTCAGAAATTTGAGTAAAAGAAAGAATAGGAAATGTTAGGAAGAAGACTCAGTGATTCATTCTTTAAGTAGTTCCTGTTGATATTAGCAATTTCAAATTAGCCTCTTGAAAATATAATATTATATTGGAATTGTGTGGGAAAAGTCCATTTTTCATCTTTATCATTGGAGACTTCTTTGTTAAATTAAGTGGTTTACACCTGAAGAGGCAATTTTCTTTATAGTTGGCTTTTAACAAATAGTGAATATTATTTACCCCACATTAAAATTCAAAATCAAAACAATACTTTTTTTCCAGTAGGTGTTAGATTACAATGACTAATGGCTATTCAGGTTGGTGTTAGGAGTTCAGTTTTTGAAACTGACATATGTGCGGCACATTTCTTTTAGTTTATTGAAGGAAGATTGAGATATTTGTACTGAATTTGGTGGATTCTGTGAGATAGTGCCTGGCTTACAATTGATTTAATCTCTTGTCTTTGGGTATATGGCTTACTTAGTTTGGATTTTGTGTCAAAATAGAAGTTTAAGCTACAGATACTATATCTGCAAAGTTATTTCAATGAATATAGTCATAAGGGAATAGAATAATAGGCATGTATAAATGTGAATTTTAATAAAGAGGCCTCCAAATTTAATTGCATTTCTCTTAATTTTTTTTTTTTTCAGACAAATCCTACAGAAATTTTAGAGTATTCATCAGATAGTGAAAAAGATGATGAGTCAGAGAATGTCTTGTTCATTGATTCAGAATCCTCTCACAAATACCACGTGGATTTCGGATCAGATGGAAGACAGGTTATGGAGAGACCGATAAACCCTAGGGTAAAATCTACAGAGGCCATTTTGCATACACCTCAGAAAGAGACAAAGCTTCCCAAGACTCCAGAAAATTCAGCAAAGAAGAAGAAGCTTTTAAGGTTATATTACACCTTTTTAAATACTTTTTTTAAAAAAAGTTTTTCTCTTTCTTAAAAAGCCCAAATACCTGCAATGTTAATTTAAAAATACTTATTTACTTGGGAAGGAAGATTGACAGAATAGAATTATAATTCTGATAAGCAGTTATGGAGTCCTAATTTCTGGAGATTGTTTATGGAATTGTTCATCCAAGTTGAGCATTCACTGTTTCAGTCATAACCAGCTTATGTGACTGCTTTCCTTAATGGAGATTGGTTGTTTGGGTTTATCAGATTTTATTGAGCACCCGTGTTCCAAGTGCTATCTTAGACAATTAAGACAAGTAAATGACTGTTCCTGTTTTTGAGTAAATTATGTCTAAAAGAGAGAAATAGAAATATAGACTATTGAGATTACTTTTGTGATTGTGGTTGGCCAGGGAAACACTTAGAGATGCAAAGACTTACGGGCAAGGATTCATGGGCAAGAAACTGGCTGGTGTGTGTGTGAGGAACCATAGGGCCCAGGTCACGGAGGGCCCAGCAAGACGTGTGAAGGGGCCTGGGGTGTGCCATGTAGGGGGACGTGTCCCAACCCTGCGTTGTACATCATCTCTTTGTGTTTTAAATAAGAACAAAACAGTGAAAACAAAACCCCAGTGAAAGTGAGAAGGAGAACTTGTGGGAAACAGTGCCACAAAAGCAGACTCAGTGGACAGCTTCAAGGAAAAAGGAGTATAGTAGAAAGTGTAAACATGGCGATGAAGAACAGGGTTTTAGATCTGTTTAGGGTATGTCTGCGTCAAGGAGGGCAAGTACGATGCACACCAAGGAGAGCCCAATGACAGTGTCGGACAGTGTTGGTGGACTGGTCGGGGAGGAGGCGAGGGGCTCGAGTTGTGGAGATGGTGCTGTGACCCCTCTGCTAAAAGCTGGGATTCAAGGCAGGAGAGGGGTGGGGAGTTTAGGTTGCAAGTTTGATCAGGCTTGATTGGGATCCATTGTCTAAAGAGATCTCAGAGAAAAGGTGAGATGGATTTAGAGAATAATAGGGAAGACCCAGTGGAGGCAGAGAGGTTAGGAATAATTACTCTCAGTGTCCAGGAAAGGAAGTGGGAGAGGGAGGCCTGTCTTGAATAAAGGAGTGGAGAGGAGAGTAAAAGGATGTGACCGAGTCTAGTGGGATGGACGTAGCATGGTGAGTCAATTGATGCCTGTTCACTGTATTTTTTTTTTTTTTTTTAACATAAAACAAGACAGAAGGCCTTATGCCCGAAGTGAAGAGGTTACAGCCTCAAATGAATATGGTGATGGTTTGTAATAGTCTCTGGAGAAAACAGGAAAGGAAGCAAATTAAAGGGATTCGAATGTCTTTGTTGAAGTTGATCCTTTGCAATTAGAGAAGGTCATGTTCCCAACCCTGTTGGGGGCCTGCTGTGTGCCAAGCACTGTTTCATGTCCTGGAGGCACAGCAGTGAACAAAGGCAGTGAAAGCTCTACCTGTCCTGAGGGGAAGGCTGATGAGGAGCCAAGAAGTAAAGTAGACGTCATGTCAAAAGGAAATAAACTGTACAGAGAAAAAGCAGAAAAAGAGGGACAGATGGCCAGGAGGAAGGGGAGGACGTTTCTATTTTAAACAGGGGATCAGGGAAGCCTCTGAGAATGTGACTTATTGAGCAGCTGGAGGAACAGAGCTGACATTTCCTGAGTTGAGGTAGGAGGCGGGTGAGGGGATCATATGGTTTGGTTTGGTTTTCCTTGGTGGGAATATCATGAGGCTTTTTTTAGGGAGATGAGGTTATTAGTCTTTTGCTTTCTCTGTACATTGACTGTACAAGTTCTTTTCACAGTTACTTGGGGTTTGAGTTTTTCATACTTCCAAACAAAAATTGGAGTTTCCCCACCATCTTTGCTGTTTGGCATCAAATGCTTTTATACTTGTATGCATACATTTTGGGGGAGTGTATAAATGTTTATATTTGTGTGGTCAATTCTGTAGGTCGGTCGTATTGTGTCAAGTTGCCTCCCAATTACTTTTTAAACATAGGAAGTTCTGTATCCTTAGTAATAGTAATCTCCTTTTATACATATTGTGTTATCTTCTTTCAGTTTTATTGAGATTTAATTGACATAGAGCACTGCGTAAGTTCAAGTTCAAGCATAATGACTTGTATATATTGTGAGCAGTCATTTACTTGTCTTACTTAATTGTGCGGAAGCTTTTTAGTTTGATGTTGTTCCACTTGTTTATTTTTTATTATTATTTTTTTGCGGTACGCAGGCCTCTCACTGTTGTGGCCTCTCCCGTTGCAGAGCACAGGCTCTGGACACGCAGGCCCAGCGGCCATGGCTCACGGGCCTAGCTGCTCCGTGGCATGTGGGATCTTCCCGGACCGGGGCATGAACCCGTGTCCCCTGCATCGGCAGGCGGACTCTCAACCGCTGCGCCACCAGGGAAGAAGCCCCTCACTTGTTTATTTTTGATTTTGTTGTTTGTGCTTTAGGTGTCATATCCAAAAAATCATTGCCAAGACCTATGTCATGGAGCTGTTTTCCTTGATTTTCTTCTAGGAGTTTTATGATTTCATGTCTTACATTTAAGTCTTTAATCCATTTTGAGTTAATTTTTGTGAATGGTGTAAGATAGGGTCTAGTTTCATTCTTTTGTATGTGAATATCCAGTTCTCCCAGCACCATTTATTGAAGAGACTGTCTTTTCTCAATTGGGTGTTCTTGGCCCCCTTGTCAGATATTAATCGACTGAGTATGCATCGATTTATTTCTGGGCTCTCTTTTCTGTTCCATTGGTCTATGTGTCTGTTTTTATGCTGGTACCATACTTTTTTGATTACTGTAGCTTTATCTTATAGCTTATCTTGAAATTAGGAAGTGTGATGCTTCCCACTTTGTTCTTAATCAGGATTTCTTTGGCTGTTTGGGGTCTTTTGTGGTTCCATACAAATTTTTGGATTTTCTTTCTACTTCTATTAAAAATTCCACTGGACTCTTCCTAGGAATTGCATTGAATCTATAGACGGCTTTGTATATTATGGACATTTTAACAGTATTAATTCTTCCAGTCCATGAACATGGGATATCTTTCCACTTATTTGTTTTGTCTTCTGTTTCTTTTATCGTGATTTTATATATTGAAAATCCTAAAGATTCCACCAAAAAACTTAGATCTAATCAACAAATTCAGTAAAGTTGCAGGATACAAAATTAACACACACAAATCAGTAGTGTATCTATAGAGACACTAATAATCCCATTTACAATAGCATCAAAAACCATAAAATACTTAGGAATAAAGTCAGCCGAGGAGGTGAAGAAGCTCTACAGTGAAAACTACAAGACATTGATGAAAGAAATCATGAGGTTTTTGACTATGTTCAGTTAGCCATTATATATCTGAGTAGGAGTACGAGTCTGGACTTCACATGACAAGGTTGGTGCTGGATGTGAATTTGTAATCTTCAGTGTCCAGATGGTTTTTAGGGCATGAGCTGGGTCATTTCCTAGATCAAATGCACACTGAAAGCAGAATCTGTCACAGAATCTGTGTCTTAGGCACTCTGCAGTGGTTGAGTCACAGAGGAAGAGGCTACTGAGGGAGGAAATAAATCTAAGAGAGCATGATGTCCTGGAAAGCAGCCAGCTATGACAGATGCTGCTGGGTTTGCACTGTGGAGGACAGGGAATATAGAGCCTTCTCAGTGGAATGGTCAGGCAAAGTCAAATTGCTGTGGATTTAGAGAGAATGGAAGGAGAGAAACTGAAGACAGCATGCATAGAAAATTCATTGTGTGTTTTGCTTTAAGGGATGTAGAGAACTGTTTGCTAATTCAAAGGAATTTGGAGATTGAGATTTCTTTTTTATGAGTGGGAATGAGAGCAGATTTTTTTATATATTGATGGGAAAGGTCCTCAGCAGGGGAAAGAGACGATAACTGTTGGAGTTGTGTCTGACTTGGTGGAAGGGGTTTACAGATGGAGGGGTGTCCTGGGTTAGGAGCACAGTTAGTCCATCCACGGACAGGTGAGAGGGCAGAGTCTCTTCAGGTGCAGGTAGATATATGTGGCAGTGGGAACTCATGTAAGTTCTTGCTGATCACGTCTACTTTCTCGGTGAAATGGGAAGTGTCTTCAGCTGAGAGTAAGGAAAAGGAGATGATATTGGAGGAATGAGGAGAGAGAGTAGATGACATGGTCATGTAGTGGGGGAGTGAATGAACTAAGGAATTGCAGTAGGATTGTTTGGCAGGAGTGGTCATCATGAATTGAGTTTGAGACTGACTAGTCAGCATGGATTGAACCGTGGGGCTGCAGATGTGGAACAGAGTGTGGGATTGTCCACTGAGTATGATGAACCCCGTCAGTAAAAGTCCTGAGAGTGATTGTGATATTGGACCATGAAATCTCGACTGGGTAAGGTCAGAATGAGAACATGCAGGGTGTAGAGCACAGAGAGATGGGGTTGTACCATCTGATCGTGGACTGGGGAGAGGTTGGTCAAACACTTCTGAAGTCATGACACTAGAGGTCATGAGCTGAACAGGTAAGAATGACTGGTGCTCAGAAGTGAATTAATGGAGGGAGGCGGTTTGTAACCTTGAGGTTTAGAGGATGACCATGGGCGATGAGTGGCTGAGGTGAGGTGGAGGACACGCAGTCTTGGAGGAGAGGACTTGAAGGAATGAGGAGGTTGAGGTATGAGAAGCCTGGCAGGGAACTGATATCGACAAGAATGGTGGCCTGCAGCCAGAAGATAAGGCCTCCAAAGAGTTGCTGGCACAGCTGTGGAGGTGCCTTCCCTGGGGTGAAGATGGTCTCTGTCCTGTCCTCCCCGCCTCCTGGAATATAAGGGGGGTGCAAGATGGCCCGGAATCCTCAGCGAGGAGCAGGCCTGCCCCTTCCAGGCCCTTCATGCCTGTCAGGTGGAGGGGAGGGAGAAAAGACAGCTGCTTTTTAAGGTCCCTGCCTCAGGGGAGGAGCAGGAAGGTAAAGAGAACATGCGGAGAGGTTGAGGACACGGGTTTTGCTGGCGACTGAAGCAGCTCCAGCAATAAGCACATGATTGTTTTCTTGTGATTTCTAAGCGATAACTAAGAGATGTCTATTTTGTGGTTATTCTTTTAAAGTTACTGTGTTGAAGTACTAAAAGAGAGGTTGGTGTGATTTGGGTTGTCTGTCTCAGGCATCAAACTGGAAGACTTTCTGTTGACAGTAGGAGGAGCTTTACTGAACTGACCAAAAGGCCCATGATTGCCACAGGATCGCTGTTTGCTGACCTGCTTCAGAAGCAGGGGAAAGGGTTACATGTTTTGGCTCATATGTGTTTAGAGCATCATGTTTTAGAGAGTTAAGAAAATCTCTTAGCTTGTTGTCTAGTAATGATTGAAGAAAGAGTTTCGCATTAAGTGTTTGATTTGTTGACGTGAAGTCTTATGAAAATGCTGAGAATACAGACATCTTGATAATCCTCCCAGGGAAAGATCACCAACTTTTGTCATAGAAGTTCAACAGGGGGCCTGAGGAAAATAAAACTGCTACTAAGGAAAAAAGCAGGTGTAGGTTATAGATTTTCATTATGTAGCATGAATATAGCAGTGATTAAAAGATTTTTTTTTTTTTAACCTAATAAGGACTGGCTAGCAAGGATCAAGTTAAGTAGTTGGCATTTCAAGGCTGGAGAACACTCGTCCTCTCTCCCTGTGGTTTGCCCCACAGGGAAATATTAATTCAGTCTCTTTGGGTTTTCTTCCTTGTTTATTTTTATTTTTGATTCATGGCACTGTTTGAGGCATAACTAATGAAAGTCAGTGCAACATTGTTTTGATATTTGAGTTATGTTGTCAATAATAAAGCCATATTACCACAGTCGTACGATCAAGTTTTTTTTTCACAGTGTCTATTATATCTGACAGAGAGCAAAACTTGAAAATATTGTATACTATATTTATTTAGATTATTTTTTCTTCACCTAGTTTCTTTACCTATTATAGCTTATTAAAAATATTATAATGATTTTTTTTTCTGGAACTTAGAATGTTTTTGAATCTTTATTCTTTTTCACTTCATACGTTGTAGAAATGTTTAGCCTTGTTGAATTGATGCCAGTAATCTTTTCAGATACAGTACCAATCTGTTTATTTTATATAAAAGATAGACTATTTTAATTTGGTTAGTGAATTTATCTTTTTTTTTCCCCACTCCACTGGTGTTTTGGATTTTATCTGTGACTAACTTAGCAGACTATATTGAAAAGAGTTAATTTGGAGGTTCCAGTCCAAGATGGCGGCATAGGAAGCTCCTGAACTCACTTTCTCCCATAGACATATTGAATCTACAGCTATACTCAAGGCAGTTCCCTCTAAAAGAAATCCAGAAATGGAGAGATTGTTATACATTGGGCAAACGAGAAAGTACGCCCGTTGCAATGGGTAGGAAAGGCTAAGACATGAGACACCCTCTCACCATAAACCCCACCCCAGTGACATACAATCAGTAGGGAACTTGTAACTCCTAGCTTCTCCGTGAGGAGCAAAGAGTTTGGATCCAATATCTAGCACCCCAGCTTTTAAGACTTTCACTGAAGGCACTAGCCCCCATAACACCCAGCTCTGAAAGCCAAAGGGGCTTCTGTCCATGAGACCCACGAGACTATAGCAAACATAGAAACAGTTCTTAATGGGCTTGCTAGGACTCCCCGTGGCTCTTCCTCCAGGGCTCAGCACACAGAGCTGACAGAAACACTCATCTCCCAGTCTTTGCCCAGAAGAGGCCTATTTGCATATGTTAAAAGCTGCTGCCTGAGGATCAGGTTCTCATTTAGCACACATCTAGGGTGCTGACTGCCAGTCTCCTCAGAGACGAGGGAGGCAGCGGGTGCCATCTTCTTGCTGTCCCTCTACATCACTGTGGGTTGATGGTGTCTCCTAGAAGAGGTTTTTTCACATGTCTGGCATTCTGGTAGCAGCTTTTGCTGCTACCACCCAGGAGAAACACTTCTTGATGGCCTGTCTCTGATGGCTAGCAGGGCTGGCATTTGTGGATCCCACAGGAAAGTAGCAAACAAAGAAGCAGTTCTTTTCTGGCTATTCCCAAAGGGCTCAGCTTAGAGGGAGTAGGCAGAAATGCCCAGCTCCCAGTATTTTTTTTAAATAGGTTTCCCTGCCTACTTTAAAAGCTGCTGACTGAGATTCTACCCTTTGGGACACTGATAGGTTTTGGTATACTCTCAACTTCTGGGAGCCACTGAGAACAAAGAAGGCAGCTTGGATGTTCACAAAAGTTTCAGAGAACCAAGAACTCAGGCCAAGCTGAACAATAAGGTTGTTCTCCTAAACACATAGAGTCAAGGAAAATGAAGAATAAGAGGAATATGTTCCAAAAAAAAAAAAAAAAGAAGAACAAGGAAAAACTCCAGAAACAGAGCTAATGAAAGAGAGATAAGTGATTTACCTGAAAAGAGTTCAAAATAATAGTCATAAAGATGCTCACTGAGGTGGGCAGAGTAATGCATCAACAAAGTGAGACTTGTAAGAGATAGAAGATAAAGTACCAAACAGAAATCACAAACCTGAAGAATGTAGTAACTGCACTGAAAAATTCAGTAGAGGTGTTCAACAGCAGACTAGATTAGGTGGAAGAATGGATTAGTGAACTCAAAGACAGGGCAGCAGAATTCATCCAAACAGAGGACCAAAAAGAGAAAGGAATGAAAAAGACTGAAGATACCTTCAGGGACTTAAAAGACACCATCAAGTGGACCAATATTTGCATTATAGGGGTCTCAGAAGGAGGAGAGAGGGAGAAACAGGCAGAAAGTTTATTCAAAGAAATAATGGCTGAAAACTTCCCTATTACGGGGAAAGAAACAGACACCTAGATCCAGGAAGTCCAGGAAGTTTTTAGTATGTTGAATCCAAACAGACCCACACCAAGACACATAAGTAAATTATTAAAAGTTAAAGAAGATCATCTTAAAAGCAGCAAGAGAAAATGAACATGTTACGTACCAGGGAACCCCAGTAACACCATCAGTGGATTTTTAGCACAGTGTTGGCAAACAAGAAGAGTGTGGCATGATATATCCAATGTGCTAAAAGGGGGAAAAAATGCCAACCAAGAATACTTTACCCAGCAAAGTTGTCCTTCAGAGTTGAAGGAGAGATGAAGAGTTTTACAGATATGTAAAAGCTGAAGGAGTTCATCAACACTAATCTAGCCTTATAAGAAATGCTAAGGGACTTCTTCAAGCTGAAAAGAAGAGATGCTAAAGGTAACAGGAAACATGACAGAATAAATCTCACTGGTAAATGTAAATATATAGTTACATTCAGAATATTCTAATGATGTTATGGTGGTGGGTAAATCACTTCTAAATATAGTATGAAGATTAAAAGACAAAAATATTTAAAATAACTATAACTACAATAATTTGTTAATGGATAAATAAGGTAAAAGATGTAAATTGTGACATCAAAAACAAAATGTCAGAGTGGGGGAGAGTAAATATATAGAATTCTAGTATGCATTTGAACTTAAGTTGTTTTCAGCTTTAAGTAGAGTGTTATAAATATAAGGTGTATTATATAGCCTTGTGGTAACCACAGAGTAAAAACCTGTAATAGATAACAAAAAAGTTAAAGAGAAAGGAATCAAAACACACCAGTATAGAAAATCAACAAATTAAAATGGAAGAGACAAAGAGAAGAAGAAAGGAACAAAGGTGTTACAGAAAGCCAAAAAGCAATTAACAAAACGGCAACAGTAAATCCATATTTATCAGTAATTATTTTAGATATAAATGGACTAAATTCTCCAATCAAAAGACAAAGGGTAGCTGAATGGACTTTTTTAAAAAGAGGCCCAACTAAATGCTGCTTATAAGAGACTCGCTTCACCCTTAAGGCCAGAAACAGACTGAAAATGAAGGGATGGAAAAACATATTCCATGAAAATGGAAACCTTAAAGAAAGCAGGGGTAGCTATGTGTATATCAGAGTGTATAGGCTTTGAGCCAAAAACTGTAACAAGAGGCAAGAAAAGTCATTTCGTAATGATAAAGTCATCATAATGATAAAGTCATCAATTCATCAAGAGGATATAATAATTGTAAATACTTATGCACCAAGCATAGATATATAATGCAAATTTAACATACCTGAAGGGAGTTAGAAATACAATAATAGTAGGGGACATCAGTACCCCACTTTCAACAATGGATGGATCATCCAGAGAATCAATAAGGAAACATTGGACTTGGACATACTACATCACATGCATTTAACGTACATTTACAGGACATTCCATCCAAAAACAGCAGAATATACGTACTTCTTAAAGCACATGAAACATTTCCAGGATAGATCATATGTTATGCTATAAAACAAGTTTTATTAGGTTTAAGAAGATTGAAATCATGTCAACCATGTTTTCCGACCACAGTGGTTTGAAACAAAACAATTACAGGAAGGAAGGAAACTGGAAATTTCACAAATAGATGGAGATTAAAAAAACATGCTCCTGAACAACCAGCGGATCAAAAAAGATGTCAAAAGAGAAATAAAAAATACCTTGAGACAAATAAAAATGGAAAACCACATACCAGAACTAATATGAAGCAGCAAAAGCAGTTCTAAGAGGGAAGTTCATAGTGTTAAATGCCTACATTAAGGAAAAAGAAAGAAAGATACCAAATGAACAACCTAACTTTACACCTCAAAGAATCATGTAAAGAAGAACAAATTAATCCCAAAGTTAGTAGAAGAAAGGAAATAATAAAAATCAGTCGGGAAATGTATGATACAGATTGAAAAGACAATAGAAAAGATTAGTGGAAATGATTAATGGTTTTTTGAAAAGCTAAACAAAATAGACAAACCTTTACCTAGATATAACAAAAAAGATAAAAGTCTCAAATAAAATTAGAAATAAGAAGGGAGTCATTACAACTGATATCACATAAATACAAAGGATCATGATAGACTACTATGAACAATTATACACCAACAAATTGGACAACCTAGAAGAAATGGATAAGTCCTAGAAACATTCAACCTACCAAGACTGAATCAAGATGAAATAAAAAATCTGAACAGACAAACTACTAGTAAGGAGATTGAATCAGTAATCAAAAACCTCACAGCAAAGAAAAGTCTCGGAACAGGTGGTTTCACTATTTAATTCTGTTTCATTTTCAATGATGAATTAATGCCAATATTTCTCAAACTCTTTCAAAAAATAGAAGAGAACACCTCCAGACTCAACACCTCCAAACTCATTTTACATGTCCAGTATTACCCTGATACCAAAACCAGACGAGGACACTTCAAGAAAAGAAAATTACAGACCAATATCCTTAAAGAACATGGACACAAAAATCCTCAATAAAGTGTTGGCAAACCAAGTTCAACAATATATTAAAAGGATTATATACCATGATCAATTGGGATTGATTCTAGGGATGCAAGGATTGTTCACCTTCCACAAATCAGTCAACATGATACATCATATTAACAAAATGGAGAAAAAAATCATATGGTCATTTCAATAGATGCAGAAAATGCTTTGACAAATAACCTCATCCACTCATGAAAAAAATTTCAACTGCGTGTTAAGGGAATGTACCACAACATAATAAAGGCCACAGAGTGCAAGCCCACAGCTGATACCTTACTCAACAGTGAAAAGGTCAACGCTTTTCCTGTAATATCAGGAACAACAAGGATGCCACTCGTGTCACTTTTATTTAACATAGTACTGAAAATCCAAGCCAGAGTAATTAGGCGAGAAAGAGAAATAAAAGGCATCCACATATCAGAATTAAAACTTGTTCACAGATGACATGATATTATACAGGAAAACCTAAAGACTCACCAAAAAACCGTTAGAAGTAATAAATGAATTCAGCAAAGGATACAAAAATCAGTATAGGCATACTTCATTTTATTAAGCTTTGCTTCATTGTGCTTTGCAAATATTGTGCATTTTTGTTTGTTTGTTTTACAAATTGAAGGTTTGTGGCAACCCTGTGTTTCTATGCCATTTTTCTAATAGCATTATTTTAAAATTAAGGTATGTACATTTTTTAAGACATAGTTGTACACTTAGAGTACAGTATACTGTAAACATAATTTTTATATATACAGGGAAACCAAAAAGTTGATGTGATTTGCTTTATTGTGATATTAAATTTATTGTGGTGGTCTGGAACTGAATCCCCAATATCTCTGTATACAAAATCAGATGCATTTCTATATGCTAACCACAAACCTATCCAAAGTAGAAATTAAGAAAACAATCCTGTTTACAGTTGCATCAAAAAGCATTAAAATACCTGGAAATAAAGGTAAAAAATATCTCTACACTTAAAATTATACGACATTGATGAAAAAAATTGAGGAAGACAAAAGTAAATGGAAAGGTATCCTGTGCTTATGGATTGAAAGAATTAATATGGTTAAAATGTCCATATTACCCAAAGCCATCTACAGATTGAATGCAATCCCTATCAAAATTCCAGTGGCATTTTTCACAGATATAGAACAAACAATCCTGAAATATATGTGGATCCACAAAGACCCCGAATAGCCAAAGCAATCTTGAGAAAGAAGAACAAAGCTAGAGGCATCACACTTCCTGATTTCAAACTATATTACAAAGCAGTAGTAATCGAAAGAGTATGGTATTGGTATAAAACACACATACTTCAATGGAACATAATAGAGAGTCCAGAAGTAAACCTGTGCATATATAGTCAATTAACTTACAACAATGGAGGCGCAAATATACTATGGGTAGATGATAGTCTCTTCGATAAATAGTGTTGGGAAAATTGTACAGCCACATGCAAAAGAATGAAACTGGACCCCTATCTTACACCACACACAAAAACAACTCAAAATATATTAGACTTTAATGGACGACCTGAAAACATAAAAGTCTTAGATGAAAACATGGGTGGTAATCTCCTTCACCTTGGTCCTGGTGATGAATTTTTGGGATTTAACACCAAAAGCAAAGGCAACAAAAGCAAAAATAAACAAATGGAACTACATCAAACTAAAAGGCTTCTGCACAGCAAAGGAAACCGTCACCAAAATGAAAAAGGCAGCCTACAGAATGGAAGAGACTATCTGCAGCTCATATCTGATGAGGTTAATATCCAAAACACAATGAACTCACACAACTCAATAGCAAAAATATCAAAGTCTGATTTTAAACATGAGCAGAAGAACTGAATAGACATTTTTCCGAAGAAGACATCCAAGTGACCAACAGGTATGTGAAAAGGTGTTCAACATCAGTAATAATCACGGAAATGCAAGTCAAAACTCATTGAGATACTACCTCATGTCTGTCAGAATGGGTATCATTAAAAAGACAAGAGATGACAAGTGTTGACCAGGATGTAGAGAAAAGGGAACGCTTGTGTGCTGTTGGTGGGAGTGTAAAATTGCTGCAGCTACTATGGAAAGCAGTACAGAGGTCCTAAGAAAATTAAAAATAGATCTGCCATACTATCCAGCAATCCCACTTCTGGGAATATATTCATACAAAAGGGGTGCAAACTTGTAGTCATAGAGTGAATAAGTTAGGAGGATCTAATGTACACATGGGGTGATGTTTATTCAGAACACTACCTGTACAACTGAAATTTGCTGAGAGTAGAATTTAAATGTTTACATGAAAAATAAAAAGATAAATATGTGAGGAGGTGGATCTGTCAGTTGAGTAAATGGGGGGGTCCTTTAACATGCACGCATGTATCCAATCTCCACAGTGTACGCTGTAAATGCTTACAGATTTATTTGTCAAATATATCTCAATAAAATTGAAAAGAAAAAGAAAACAGAAAAAGAGTTAATTTGCATGTATTGTAGCAGAGCCTTCTTGAACCTTTTTTTTTTTTTTTTAATGTACGAGAGGTTTTTTACTAGAATTATGATTGTTGACTAGAGGTCATGGTGTTTCCATTCCTAAGTCTGGTGCACCAGCTCAGAATTCCCTGCAGGTATTCTTGGAGCAGAGGTATCCTGTGACCCTATGACTAAAACCAAGGTGGAAATGCAGATTCTCTATTACGGTTTCAGATGCTCCCGCCTGTGGAGAACTCTTCTGCCTTCATTTTTACTCTTGCTTTCTATCTGTGAGATTCTAGGGCTTGGCATTAACTATATACTTCTTTCAGATTGTATTTTGTCTTTTTTTTTTCTTCTCTCTAAAGAAATCTGATAAGATTGAAAACCAACATTTGGCAAATAATTATCTAAACCATAGTTCAAAGAACACAGTGTTTTGCTTTTTTTCTTGTGTTTATTATAATGGGTTGGCCAAAAAGTTCGTTCAGGGTTAGGATTAGTTCTTTAAGTAGTAAGTATTCTTTTTTTTTTTTGCAAACAAACTTTCATTATTCTA
The DNA here is from genome assembly GCF_059928025.1 of Delphinapterus leucas. Taxonomy (NCBI): domain Eukaryota; kingdom Metazoa; phylum Chordata; class Mammalia; order Artiodactyla; family Monodontidae; genus Delphinapterus; species Delphinapterus leucas. Next base: position 85,994,968 of record NC_143145.1, on the reverse strand, counting down.
GTTCAGTCTTTCACAAACATACTATATAGAGTCTTATATGGTATAAAACAAAGGGAAACATCTCTGTCTATTCAACTTAACACAACACCAAAATAAAGGAATTAAGACTTGGGGGAATTAAGTAGTAAGTATTTTTCAAGAGGCAGTAGGTACATCATGAGATCATGAGTCTAAGCTTGTGATCTCTGGGGCCAGACTGCGTGGCATGCATCCAGCTGTGCCCTCAGCAGATGTCTCACCTGCAGTGCTGCACACTCAGTGTCTCTGTTCATCATCTGTAAAGTAAAGATGACAGTAGTACCTTCTTTTGTGGTGTTGTTTAGAGGGGGTGTATAAATGAGTTACTTCCTGTAAACAGAATGATAAGAAGGGCTTGCATATATATAAAGTAGAGATTCTTTGGCATATATGTGATTATGATAATTTTTAAAAAATTGCTGTTATATATATTGCTTGCACACACACGTATTCAGAAATAATTACTGCCTGTAGAAAAACAGCTACCTATAGGAAAACAAAGTAGTTGGTAGTGACAATATATATATAATATGTTTTAAAGTAAGATCCTTCAATCATTGTGGAAAGAGCATAGGGTGCAAGTAAAAATCTAACAGAATCAGTAACACCAGTGACTAACATTTTTTGAAGATTTACTAAATGCCATACACTGTGCTCAGTTCTTTCTGATTTCAAGAATGTTTCCTCATCTGGCTAGTTATACAATATTGGAGAATTTTCTTAACCTCTCTCTAAGCTCTAATTTTATAATGTATGAGGTGGATATTGATGTCTGTTCTTTCTACCTCAAAGGGATATTATTAGAATAAAACGAGATAATGTAGTGAAATGATCAGTGAACATAATTTTATGAGATAATACATTGATAAATTATATAACATGTAGTCATAACGGTGATTAACAGCTGATCTTGATTTCTCTTAAGATCACAGATGTGTTAGGAGCTGCTGACTTCTGAGTATAGGTAGTTTACGAATTTAAAAAAATGTGTGTTTATATGAATTTATAATTTACCTACCTATCTATCTATCTATCTGTCTAGTCATTGATAGGTCAGGGCTCTTGTGAAGTGCCTGTATGTCCATTGTTATGAATTGTCTTCCTGTCATACATGGAAGTTTTCTTCTTTGTATAATGTTGGTATCCTTGCTGTATGTTTATGATTAATACTCAATTATCTCTGTGGGCCAAGTAATGAGCCCATACCCAAATCCTTCTTTGAGTGTTCCACCTATCAACAGTGTACAGGTTTTATTCTTGACTACAACTCTGAACCCATTTTACAATTATCTGTTTGCCCGTCTGCTGATCAGATTGTAAGGCCCACCGTGACATGGCTTATTGCCTTCTTTGTACCCTTGGCACCTGGTGCTTGGCTAGGTAGAGTAGGAAACATGTAATCAGGACATATATATGGAATAAGTAAACTAAGAAAGGATAGTCAGGAAGTCATACTGATCTCAGAGGAGCCCGTATTTCTAAGAATCAGAAAACTGATCTTCCGAGAAATCTTTAAAAAGGAGATTACTAACCTAGAAGGATTTGGCCTCTAGGAAGAGAATGTATTGCCAAACAAGTTAAAATTTGAATGCTTTATTTGTCCCTGATTGGAGGGTATAAAATATAAATGTACCAACTATTCTGAAGCTTTTCTTTTAACTAAGCTTAATACATTATAATTTGTTGAACAGAGGCGGGCTAGCAGAAAGACTAAATGGACTGCAGAATCGAGAGAGATCTGCCGTTTCTTTGTGGAGACATCAGTATCTTTCTTACCAAAGGACACTTTCAGGTAAGGCTTGCACTGGCATCTGTGAGTAAAGAAAATGCCAGTTAAAAGTATTTTTACATTAAAATATATGAAGTTGATCATTATTTTTACACCTTTTTCTCTAGGCGTCCAAAGATCTGAGTGGGAGGGTTCTGTATTATACCTTTTTCTTGCTCTGTCCCAGTAGCTTTCAGACTTTTGTGGCTGTGACCCACAGTAAACAGTACATCTTACAGCATCTCCCAATACACACACGACATTCACACATATCACTCACACACACACACACACACACCCCTGAAACAAACATTTAATAAACAACACTAAGCTCAGTGATGTACCAAAATCCTAGGCTCACTGAATTGGTGCAGGACCCTTCTAATGAGTTGCAACATTACAGTGAATGAAGCAAATTGTCAAGCACAGAGCTGAGAGAGTGTCTTCTGGAGGCTGGACTAGAAAAATACCAAGACAAACTAGTGTGCCTGGGTGCCTGGACCGAAGGGAAAAGATGACCTTTTGTTTGGCTCATCGGCACCAAATAGCTTATTTGGAATGTTCCTTATGTTTTCTCTTCTTTAATTTGGGAATAGAGGGTATTCGTGGTATTTAATTATACCATGAGTAAAAGACAAAAGCAAAATAAAACAAAAAACCAGAGCCAAAAATTAATCCGTGAATTTGAAAATATGAATGTGACCATCTCTAATAGATTTTTCTGTTAGAAGTCTCTATATTTAGGAACTTGGGTTTTGTTTGTCTCTTAGATGAATTTATTTTTCAGATCTGTGAATCCTCCCCTTGATGTCTTGTAATAAGTTGTGTCTTTTTCTTTACTTTTGATATAACTCATTATAAACATATATTAGGAGGAACATTTCACTATTTGATGTTTTGTTTCCTGTGTGGCCTGGCAGGAGAAGTTTCTTCTTTTAACATAAGAAAAGTTTTTTCTCATTTCTATATGTGTATAGCAACTGAATAAATGAGAGAAAAATTCGAAAATATTAAGTAGAGGTAACTCCCTGTCTCCCCAATCCCAAGAACTAAAATTTAGTAAACAGCTGAAATTCAGCGATGGATTTGTTAAAATATCTCTGTAATTAAACTCTCTAATCCTCTTTAATTTCCCTGTCAAAAATGCGTATAACTGTAGACCCTGGCCTTATGAACTGTGCTAATAATAAATCAAACTGCATGGGAAGGATGTGCAGCTCTAGGATGGCCCTGGGACTTGATAGACTGTGGAAACACAGAAGCATTGTCATTCTGAGGTTGGTTTCACTGCTGCCAGATCTGGAAGTTCAGAAGCAACCGAGAGCAGCAGCTTCTCCTCCCCCTTAGGGTGTGGGTGTACCTTTGGGTTTGCACAGTACCGCAGTCAGAATCCCGTCTTCTTCTGTTCAGACTCAAGAGCGTTACTGAGCTTTGGTTAATTTTGAATGACCAGGGCACTGTGTCGGGCTTGATTTTTCCTTCTTCTGATGGGTTTGAGAAATCTAGGAGTTAGTAGTAATTTATGAACCACATCTTGGTTTTTGTTCTGAATATTAAGTATAGTATATCTCACTGAGTCTACCTTTATATCCCTCAGATATGAGAAATTATGGTTTACAAAATTAATCTGTAATTGTAATAATTTAGCCTGAGGCCTTTCTTCCCAAGTTTCCTATATTTGAGGAGTATTATTTAATTATTCCACAGTTGAGAGGGACATGGAGCCTGCTTACGAACTCGAAATATTTGAGTAGATGTCTTCAACACATCTTTCTGCCTTTGTTTTTTTTTTTTATTGCGGTACGTGGGCCTCCCACTGCCACGGCCTCTCCCGTAGCGGAGCACAGGTTCCGGGACGCACAGGCTCAGCGGCCATGGCTCACGGGTCCAGCCGCTCTGCGGCATGTGGGATCTTCCCGGACCGGGGCACGAACCCGCGTCCCCCACATCGGCAGGCGGACTCCCAATCACTGAGCCACCCGGGAAGCCCTTTCTGCCTTTTAAAAAAAAACTTTTCATTTGGAGATAATTGTAGATTCACATTAAACTAATGCCATTCTAAGAAATAACACAGTGGCTTCTTGTGCCCCTCACCTCGTTCCACCAAGGCTGACGTTTTTCCTATGTCTAGTACGCTGGCACAACCAGGAATTGATCCAGATACAATTCACCAACCTTATTCAGGTTTTACCAGCTTATATGCACTCGTGTGTGTGTGTTCTGTTCATGTAATTTTATCACCTGGGTAGATTCATGTGCCCATTACCACAGTCAAGATACAGGACACTCATCATCAGGATCCCGCGGACTCCCTTTTAGCCACCTCTTCCCACCTAAAGCCTCGCAACCACCAGTGTGTTCACCATTTCCATACTATTGTCATCTCAGAAATGTTCCATAAATGAAATAATATGGTATGTAACCTTTGGGGAATTGACTTCTTTTCACTCAACACCATTCCCTTGAGATTTATCCAAGTTTGTGTGTATATCAGCAGTTAGTTCCTCTTACTCTGTGATATGGATGTACCACACTTTGTGCACCTGTGGAGGGACATTTGGACCTTACAAATAAAGGTGCTGTGAACAGGATTTTGAGTGAACATAGGTGTTTAATTTTCTGGTATAAATGATCAAGGGTGCCGTTGCTGGGTGTTGTAGTAAGTGCTTGTCTAGTTTTGTAAGACGTTGCATATTAATATCAAATATTTCAGTGAGTATCTATAACACGTTTCTGGCTTTAAGAAAAAATTTTTTTAAACACCTTTAGTTTGTGGATTTCAACTCTTCTTTTCTTCCCTCATGGATAGCTTACTTTTCTGGGCTGTTTTATAACTGTTACTTATACCATTTAATAATCAGTTTTGTTTACCTTGTTAGTACCTTCTAGTACATTTCAATATAAAAGACATACATCTCAAGGTTCTTAAAAGTTGAGTAAATTTTTATGTGTGCCTATTTTCTTGGTTTTTGTTGTAGTTGTTTTTTGATACACTCAGGAGAGATTGAGCTTTGCTGTTGAAAGAACAGAGAGAAGCATGTGCACTGCACATGAAGGCCAATATAGATGGGTGTGTTGGATGAAACACAGAAGAGAAGGCAGAGGGTAGACCACTCAGGGCTTGGAGGCCACTCTTGGATTTTATTGCAATGTGATGCCTTGCAAATATGCAATTTAAAATATGGCTGTAGAATAGAGAATTGTGATTATAGAAACAAGAGAAAAATATTTCCTAGATTTCTTTTCAGGAACCATTTTATTTCTCTTCTTCCTATTTGAGGGGAAACAGCTTTCCAACACTAGTTTGCCATTTACCTGGATGGCAATGGTCAGTTTTTATTAAGTGATATTCAGAGTATTTCACATGTTTATCATCTCATTTAATCCTCACAGCCGACCTTCCAGTTAGGTTCTCTGATCCTATTTTAGAGACAGAGAGAATCTGGACAGGCAGGGTCCTGTGTCCTGGCTAGCAGGTGGCAGAGTCAGATTTATATCAAACAGTCTCCCTTGCTGGCCCGTGATCGTGGCCCATCTTGTTCTGGGTAGATTGCTGGGAAGGCAGATCCAGGCCCTGAGGACATGAGCCCATATTGTGCCCGACTTCTGTAGATGTGAGTGTAATGATTCCTTTGTCTGACGTCTGTTTAGTAACAGTGCAACAGATATTTTCACAATATGTTTGATATCTATGTTTTTAAGACTAATAATAGTTACAGATATTCTTGGATGAAAAAGAAACTGAACTTCTTATACTGTTCAGGAAGAGTGTAAAGAGAAAAAAAAGAAGAAAGAAGAAGTGCAACAAAAAAAATGATGGGTTTGAGATAAATTATTTTTCATAAGATTTTTGTTCGTAGAAGTTCCCTCTAAACTTCAGAAAGAAGAAGGGGGTGGATAAGAAAGGAGGGAAATCAGTGAAGTGCAGTAGCAGTTACTGTCGTCCAAAGCAGAATTCTCTCTGGATTTCCTTGTTCGTCACCTTGCTGCCATTGAACGTGTTGGCAGTGCTCGCTGAGGGCGTGTGTGTGAGCACTGGCCTGTGAGGACAGATGTACTTTAGGTTTCTGTGCACGTGTATGTGTTTCAAAAGCAGTAAATGTGTCACCTCGAATTTAGATTGGTGGTATCAGAGCAAAGCATGAACCTAGTTATTCACATTGACATTAGCATTTAATAGCTTTTGGATTTAAAAGATTTTAATTTTTTTTTTACCGTTTTGCCACTGAGTTGTGGTCAGCTGAAACTTTGTAAAGTGTAGGCCACAAAATACTGTAAATACCTCTGTCCGTGCCTTTTGCCAGCATTGCTCACCAGCATCCTGATACAACCACGTGGGAAATCTTGCGTCCACATACAGTGCTAACCAGCCCTTGGGTGTCCCATATAGTTGGCAAACAGCCCCTGTGGGCTCACCTAGATGAAATACTGAGTTTCCTTAAAATATCAGTAAATTCACACAAGGCTGCCTATCTGCCAGAGAATAATTATTTCCTTATTTTTCCCACCGTGGTTTTTTCAAAATTACATTCACTACCTTACTGTTTTCCAGTGCCACATTTTATTACACACTCCACTGCCAGAGCTTTTGTTGTTGTTTTGTGGGGTGTTTGCTTTTTATTTGTTGTTGTTTCCTCCTCCAGAGAACAATCTCTAAATTCAGGGGAGGGGAGAATTTGCTGTTCATAATTTCTCCTTGGATTTCTGGATGCCAGACTTGAAAGTTTTTCAGAGATGATGCAAGTAGGTGAGACACTGGAGTTTAGACTGATGTAGATAATACAAGTGATGGCTCCCACTGAATGCGCCTCCTGCCAGGCCCTGAGTGAGGAGTGCACACAGCTCTCAGAGCAACCCTGTGGAGCTGCACTATGCCTTCCAAATCCTAAAAGTATCCAGACATTTTATTTTCTAGTCCCTAGAGTCAAAGATTATTTGTTAAGTGAAGAAAGCTGATTTGGAGGCAGGAGACAGGGCCTTACTCTTTAAATGTTAAGTTTTTCACTGCCTATTCTTGATAAACAAAGGCTTTTTTTGGGGCGGGGGTTGTTTAAGGTCACTTCAATCAGCTAATTAAAAAACACTGATTCTGCTCTAAATTGTATTGTAGAAGGTAAGCAACCAAGCAGTTTCAGTGTCTTTTTCTGTGAAATTGTCACGTACATCACTTGTGCAGAGGGACATTTTTTATGTGCCCATATTTCTGTGCTAATTTTAGTTATATGAAATAAATGTTATTCTCCCTCACTGCTAATTTTCTGGTGCTTAGAATCTGGTGGTGGAGATGGGATGGTGGCAAGAGACAGGCACAGGCAAGGAACTGGACACTTCATCTTTCGTTTATTCCTTCCACAGGTGTTTATTGAGAGCCTGCTGTGTCCCAGACAATATACACCATTGTCACTACACTCATGGAACTTTCATTGTGTTGAGTGAGATAGATGATAAGCAAAGGAAAAATATAGGTACAGGTTGGCACAGTGCGGGATCTGTGAGGCGTTGTGGAGGGGCGCTGTGCTGGACAGGCCGTGGAGGAGAGCTTCACATTTACAGTGGATGCCTCCAGTCTCTGTCTAGTTTCCAGGCCAGAATATCAAAGAAATGTGGCTAAAGAGTTATGGAATAGTGGTTTTGTTACTTATTAATTTTTGCAAGAAAAATCATAATTTAACTGAGATTTTGAATAGCCCATATTTTTCTTGTTTCTATCTTTTTTCAGTTTTATCGAGATACAATTTATTGAGAGATATTTTTCAGTTTTATTGAGGTATAATCACTATAAGTGCAAGGTATAAAGCATAATGATTTGATATACATATATGTATCATCACAAGTTTAATTAATATCCATCATCTCATATGCATACAAAAGAAAAGAGAAAGAAAAAATACACTTTTTCCCTTGTGATGAGAACTCTCAGGATCTATTAACAACTTCCCTACGTACCACACAGCAGCATTAACTTAGTCACCGTGCTGTACATCACATCCCTAGTACTTACTTATCTTAGAACTGGAAGTTTGTGCCTTTTGACCACCTTCCTCCAATTACCCCTTCCTCCAACCCTGCTTCTAGTGACCGCAAATCTGATCTCTTTTTCTATCAGTTTGGTTTGTTGGTTTTTTTGTTTTTGTATGTGTGTTTTTTTAGATTAAAGTGAGATCTCATATAAGTGAGGTCATACTGTATTTGTCTTTCTCTGACTTAGCATAATGACTTCAGGGTCAATCCGTATTGTTGGAAATGGCAGAACTTTCTTCTCTTTTATGCCTGAATAATAACATTCCAGTGTGTGTGTGTGTGTGTGTGTGTGTGTGTGTGTGATGTATACACACTGGGATATTTTATATATATGTAGTATATAAATATATATATATATATCTCTCACACTTTCTTTATCCATTCATCCATTGATAGATACTTCGGTTATTTCCATATCTTGGCTATTGTCAACAATGCTGCAGTGAACATGAGGGTGCAGCTATCTCTTTGACATCGTGTTTTCATTTCTTTCTGATGTGTTCCCAGAACTAGAATTGCTGGATCATATGGTAGTTCTAAGTTTTTGAGGATCCTCCATACTGTTTTCCACAGTGGCTGCACCAGTTTACATTCCCACCAACAGTGCACAAGGGTTCCTTTTTCTCCACATCCTAACCAGCATTTATCTGTCTTCTTGATGATAGCCATTCTGACAGGTATGGAGTGATAGCCCATTGTGGTTTTGATTTGCATTTCTGTAATGATTAATGATGTCGAGTATCTTTTCATGTACTCATTGACCTGAATAGCCCATATTTTTTTTGTTTTTGTTTTTGTTTTGTTTTGCGGTACGCAGGCCTCTCACTGCTGTGGCCTCTCCCGCTGCGGAGCACAGGCTCCAGATGCTGAATAGCCCATCTTTTAAATATTTTTCCACTTGCACAAAATCATTATAATTGAAAGGTTTTTTTTAAAAGGTTATTATTGAAATTCAATAGGGAGCAGTTTATTTGGTATACATTTTATTCAAGCAGAGAAATACAAAAGTACAATTTAAAGCTTTTGAAAATCTGGGATGCAACAGATTTTTTATTTTGAAGAACCTTTACCTTGTGAATATTTGCTTTTCTTAAATTATTATTTTGTGTTGAAATATATCACAAAGAAGATAATACAGAAAACGTAGATATATACCGTAACAAGTACTTGTAAAGCAAGTATCCCTATAACCATCGCTACTCAATAGAAATAGAGGTTTTCTGTTAATTTCAGGGTTTTTAGTTACTAGCGAAATACAGTGTATTGGTGCCTCATCTCTTTGTTTTTTCATGACAGGTGGCCTTAATATTTTAACTTGTGTGTATTTGTTTTACTTTGTCTCTTATTTCTTTCATTCAAACTTTTATTAAGCAGCAAATGTGGGTTCATCACTGACAGATCTGACTCTGTCATAATCTTATAATTAATTTTTTCTTGCTTCCTTATTTAAAATTACTATTAAAGATTTATTCTTTAGAAGGAAACAAAACAGTATTTTACACTTGAAGATGTTTTAATAATGTCTATAAAATTTTACTTATTGAAGCACATTTTGGAAAATCAGACAAAAGAAACAAAGCCAAAGGGAATAAGGGTTACTCCGTCAAGCTCTAAAGGAGGGTAACTGCAGTGAGTACTCCTGAAGAATGTTGTATTTATACAGTTTCAAGAAAAATTAAAAGATATCATGTACCATTCCTTATTCTGATGATTATAATAAAATCTTCAGGATAGAGCTCCTGGGTACTTCTAATGCTTTTAGATTTTCTTCACATTATATAATAGTTTGGAAGTCTTAGTAAATACTATAAAATAAGTTGTACAAAAATGTTAACAAAGGTTATCATTGGAAAAGGTGTTGGGACAGGGTTTTAAAAAAATGTTCCTCTTATAAAAGAAGAAATTTGTTAAAGTCAAATGTATTATTTTCACAATTAGAGAAGGGAGGAGAATGTGAAATGGCAGAGAGTTCCACCCTGACTTTTCCTCAAGAAGTAGTAAAATTTATACTTTTGTGTCAGGATGTGAAAAGTTCAATAACGAGGCTGATTTTTCCAGTGAGACAGTTTTCACAAGGCAGAGCGTTAGTTGGCCCTTGCCCTCTAGCATAGTTAGCTCTAAGCACTCAGAAGCTTGGTTTCCGTCTCCAAGGCCACAGCGGGTCCCTAGGCACTGTTCCTTCTCTCCCTGCATGAACCTTACGTGGGCATCGCTGTGCCCCTGACACACAGGAAGCTTCTAACCTCCAGTGTAGTGGCGCCCGTGGAGCGGGGCTCACTCGGACTTGCTGGGAATTCGAAGCCAGAAATCTGGCCCCTGCCTCTTCCTCACTGCTTTGCAGGGGCTCCTCTGAGGCCACGGAGCCCCCTGAAATGGGGTCATGTTCCAGACTCCCCACTTGAGTGGTCAGGAGAGGAAGCAGGAACAGCAGGGCAGCCTTTCCTGTACAGCGACAGCAGTGGAGCAGGAAGAGCCAGGACTTCGTGGAGACGCGCTGTGTCTCCTTCCCAGTCACCTAGTTTCTTAATCTCTTTGATGCGGTACTTTCTCATAATGGAAGAGTGTCTTGGGTTAGGAAACGTTAGGCTGATTCTTTCTACCAAAGCAAGTTAGTTGGTAAACTAAGATCCCTCAATTACTTGAAAAATAATTGTTAAAAAGATATATGATTTAGTCTAAGTCTTCTAATGGTCAGTGTTTAAAGCTAGGACATGAAGCATGTGGTTAGCTGTTCATTTAATTTGGCTGACTTTTGTCAATATTTTATGCCTTTTAAATCTTTAGTTTCTGTGGGGACGTGGGATTTTTTTTTGACATCTTTATTGGAGTATAATTGCTCCACAATAGTGTGTTAGTTGCTGCTTTATAACAAAGTGAATCAGCTATATATATACATATGTTCCCATATCTCTTCCCTCTTGCGTCTCCCTCCCTCCCACCCTCCCTATCCCACCCCTCTAGGTGGTCACAAAGCACTGAACTGATCTCCCTGTGCTATGTGGCTGCTTCCCACTAGCTATCTATTTTACGTTTGGTAGTGTATGTAAAGGACGTGGGATTTTTGACATAATATGACAAGTTTAAAAACAATGCATGTTTGTTTAGATTTATGAAATGAGAATGACATGAAGCGGGTTGTATTTTTTAGTTCAGAGTCTTAGAAAACTCATTTAAAATGTTTTCTTAAACTCCTTGATCTACCTTACTTAACCACCCTTTGCTTCAAGTGAAGGGACACTGCTTGTGACCTACTCAGTGTGGGTCAGCCCCAGGTTGCTGGAGAGGTTTCACGCAGTTCCTTTTCTTAACTTCCCCTTTCCTCTGGGTCAAGGGAGCTGCCTCTGGATTGTCTCCAGCTCCCCTCTGACCAATAAAACCAGAAAGCCAATTAGGGTCTAAGCTCTATTTTCCCCCCTTTTTTATATCCAGACCCACATTTCGGTACAGCAGTGGTATTTAATATTGTTCTTTGTAGTCATGGGCAGGAGGAATTCACATTAATACTCTTGAGTTATTTAAGTCAGGAAACAAAGTATGATACTAGTTTGCCCACAGTTAGAGATGTGATTTCATGTCCCAAATGACTATAATTTCCAGTGATCATTTTAAGTATAAGTTAACAGAAGAATAAAGAATTCATATGTGAATGAATTTCATAATATCAAGTTATTTCATAATTATGTTAAAAATAATGATGGGACCTGAGGAACAGAGGAAGGGATACTAATACCAAACTCAACTCTCCAGCTAACGTATCTGTCACCCCTTGGCTGCTTCTGCCACATCCATTTTTTGTTTGTTTGTTTTTGTTTTTGTTTTTGTTTTTGTGGTACGCGGGCCTCTCACTGCTGTGGCCTCTCCCGTTGTGGAGCACAGGCTCCGGACGCGCAGGCTCAGCGGCCATGGCTCACGGGCCCAGCCGCTGCGCGGCATGTGGGATCTTCCCGGACAGGGGCACGAACCCGTGTCCCCTGCATCGGCAGGCGGACTCTCAACCACTGCGCCACCAGGCAAGCCCTGCCACATCCATTTTTAATTCTTATGAGTTTTTCTACCTAAAAGTATATAAAATGAGGTTTGGTGATACAGCAGAATTAAATGATGCTTTCAGGTTCCCTCTAAATTTATTTATTCTGTGCTTTCTCCATTTCTTTTTACATGAAAAGAAAAATAGTAATTCTACAGATCGTTTTCTGATAGATCTGAGCTTTAAAAGAATCTTCATTTCTGTTTTCTGTTGTAAATGATCCAAAAATAAGACGGCACCGTTAGCCCATTCTAAATGAATTATATAGTGGGTAAAACATGGTTCCCGTTGAATTCCACATGTGGTTCAATGAATAAAAATTCATTCATAGAGTTAAATTGGGACCTCATTAATGACAAAAATTATCTATATGTTCAAAATTCTGGTTTTAACCTGTAGAAAAGTGTTGATATTGGCAAGGCAGGCTTTTCTCTGGCTCGCTCAACCAGTTGTCATTTTTATCCTCCAGCCTAGTTCAGTATCGCACTGGCCTTTGTCCATGCTGTGAAATCTTGTGTGTGTCATCTTAACCTTTTCACCAGTCTAGTTTTCCACACTCCTTCAGCTCATTTTTACTTTCAAAGGGGTTATAATTTCCACTTGGGACGCTGGTGCCTGAAGGATGGCTGGCGTCAACAGGTGTTCCTCAGACTTCTGTCTTGGCCCTCTTCTCGTCCTGTGTCCCCTTCCTGGGTAATCTGGGGTCTCCATGCCACCTCCGCCAGGACTGCTAGGCGGTCTGGTAAGTCTGTCCTGTGGCCTTTCCTGGCCCAGCCTCAGCACCGCCTGCACCTAAGCGTCCTGCAGACCCAGCAGACTCAGCGTGCCCCAGCACCTGCCTGCCCGGGCGCATGAACTGCGCAGCCTTACATTGGGCTTTCTTGTACATTTTTTCAATCCATCCAGTCCCTAGGTGCTAGTGATTCTACCTTAGAACTGTCTCTCAAGTCAGTCTCTCCATCGATCCCATCAACCACTAGTTCAGGCCCCTGTTCCCTTGGGCCTGAATTACTGTGTCAGTCTCCATCTGGTCTCCCTGCCACTGCCCTTTCCTCATTTTCAGACTATCAGAGTCATCATCCTGAGAGGCAAATCTGATATCACTTGTCTGCCTTAAAGATTTCCATCGACTGCCTCTTCTGTCAGGGTGAATATCCATCACCGTTAAAGTCTCTGGTGAGCATTCTTGGTCAGGGTCCCAGCCTACCTGACTGGTTATCTCTCACAACCCAACCCCTTGCTGTGCCACCTTGCACCCGTCACAGCGCTACATACCTCCTTCCTGTATCACCTGTGTCTTTCATGACATATACTTGACCACTAGGCCTAGTATACTTTTCTTTGTTTGTAGTTATACTTCTGGTATCCTATTGTACTGTAATTATATAAAGTATAGGTAAATCCTAACTCTGCAAAGTGCTACAAGGAAGTGTAGGGCTGACCTAGCAACCTGAGCCATGCCTGGTGACTCAGGATGTGTTTATGTAGTAAATAAATGGTGTCAGTGGTAAATTTTAAAATTCCACGTGACACCAGAGTGCAGAAATGGTCCCAACTCTGCCGGAAGTGAAGGCCCATGCAGGTCACTTGATCTGTGCCTGTTTCTTTACTGAGAAAATTTGACTTTGTCAACCCTTAGGTGATTTCTACTTTGGGATTCTGTGTTGCTCTTTTACCTGTCCCTGTCCAGTGTTCCCGTGTAAAGTCATTCTCAGAGTGCTTCCCCCTCCGGGTCCCTGAGTATTTCACTTGTGATTGCACTCTCTGGTCTCTCCCTGCACGCCCTTTGAGAGATGATAACTTTTATGATATCATCTCATTTTCATCCGTGAGTTAATCTCTCTTCTTTTCCCTCTCCTCCCTGTTAGTGTTTGTTACAGTGTCCTTGGGAGGAGATAGCACCCAAGACCAAAATACCTGCTTTTCTGTAGTAGTTGTGAACTCACTGTACTCCTCCTGGGACGTGTACTGCTCTGCCTAATTGTAGGTTTTGCGTATTTTGACCTAATTTAAATGGACTTAACTGATGAATTAGAAGTTCTTCACTGGAATACCCTTTATTAATAGTTCTTAGAGAGTGAGAGGGGGTTGAGGGTTGATAGTGGAGGAAGTATCAAGAATAACACGGCAGGACTCCCCTGGAGGTGCAGTGGTTAAGAATCCGCCTGGCAACGCAGGGGTCACAGGTTCAAGCCCCGGTCTAGGAAGATCCCACATGCCACAAAGCAGCTAAGCCCGTGCGCCACAACTACTGAGCCCGCGGGCCACAGCTGCTGAAGCCTGCACGCCTAGAGCCTGTGCTCCACAGCAAGAGAAGACACCACAATGAGAAGCCCGCGCATCTCGCAACAAAGAGTAGCCCCTGTTTGCCGCAACTAGAGGAAGCCCGTGCGCAGCAACTAAGACCCAACACAGCCAAAATATAAATAAATAGATAGGTAGATAGATAAATAAATAAATAAAAAAGAATAACATGGCAGTAGGGACACCCTGGATTCTATCAGCACATCAGTAAGTGTATCTACAAGGTTTACAGCGTGTTGGCCTGGCAGTGGGTATGCTCTTTTCTACAGATGCATATACAATTCTGCCCTTCTTCAGGATTGCTTAGAGGAGGGTGGGTATGAGTTCCAAATTCTAGAGGGCTCTACTAACAACCCCCAATTAGTAATTTGCTATTTTGTAATTGGGTTCTTAAAATTTTTCTCATCGCATTTATTTACTTTTCAGCTGATGTTTAAATTTAGAGAGATATTTAACAGCCATATGACCTTTTTTAAGGTACTTCGGGGTTTTTTTGGGGCTGCGTTGGGTCCTCGTCGCTGCGTGTGGGCTTTCTCTAGTTGCAGTGAGCGGGTGCTACTCTTCATTGTGGTGCACAGGCTTCTCATTGCGGTGGCTTCTTTCATTGCAGAGCACGGGCTCTAGGCGCAGAGGCGTCAGTAGTTGCGGCGTGTGGGCTCAGTAGTTGCAGTGTGCAGGTTCTAGGGAACGTGGGCTTCAGTAGTTGCGGTTCACAAGCTCTAGAGCACAGGTTCAGTAGTTGTGGCACACGGGCTTAGTTTCTCCGTGGCATGTGGGATCATCCTGGACCAGGGATCGAACTCGTGTCCCCTGCATTGACAGGCAAATTCTTAACCACTGCGCCACCAGGGAAGTCCCATGTGACCTTTTAAAAGTTGTTTTCAGTGTGATTTTTGGACACCATTTTAATCCTGTTTTCTGAGCCAAAAATATTACCTGCAGTACTATGAAATAAGGTTTTTAAATATGGAAGAGAAGACCTTTCTTTATACTCAGAGTGGAAGGGGTCAGTTTGCACACTGGGTGGTCCCATACACACCACACCTTGGAAAAAAACTTTTTTTTTCTTTCTCTGTATAGCACAGGGAACTTTATTTACTTGCATCTTTATTGGGGTATAATTGCTTTACAATGGTGTGTTAGTTTCTGCTGTATAGCAAAGTGAATCAGCTATACGTATACATATATCCCCATATCCCCTCCCTCTTGCATCTCCCTCCCACCCTCCCTATCCCACCCCGCTAGGAGGTCACAAAGCACCGAGCTGATCTCCCTGTGCTATGCGGCTGCTTCCCACTAGCTATCTATTTTACATTTACACCTTGGGAAATTTAACGTGTTATAAGCCCCTGTCTCAGCTTGGGCAGCCATAACAAAGTACCACAGACTGGGCGGCTTAAACAGCAGACATTATTGCTTACAGGTCTAGAGGCTGGAATTCTGAGATCAGGGTGCCTGCATGATCTGGTTCTGGTGAGGGCTCTCTTTCTGGCTTGTAGGCAGCTGCCATCTGGCTGTGCGCTCATGCAGAGAGAGAGAGAGAGGAAGAGAGAGAAATCCAGCTCTCTGGTTTCTCTTCTCATAGGGACACTAATTCTATCGAATCAGTGCCCCTGTCCTTACGACCTCATTTAACTTTAGTTTCTTCCTTAGAGGCCCCTTCTCTAACTATAGGTACACTGGGGGGTTGCGGGGGGGGGCTTCAGCATACGAATTTTGAGGGCCGAAAACATTCAGTCTCTAACATTCTGCCCTTGGCCTTCCATAATTCATGTCCTCTCACATTCAAAATACATTCATTCTACCCCAACAGCCCCCAGAGTCTTACTCATTCCAGCATCAACTGTACAGTCCAAAGTTTCATCTAAATATCATCTAAATCAGATATGGGTGAGACTTGAGGTCTGATTCATCCTGAGGCAAAATTCCACAACAACTGTGAGCCTGTGAAACCCAAGTTATGTGCTTCCAAATACAATGCTGGGTCAGGTACAGAGTAGACAATCCCGTTCCAAAAAGAAGAAATAGGAAGGAAGAAAGGGGTGATATGTCCCAAGCAAGTCCAAAAACTACCAAGGGAAGTTCTAGTAGATTTTAAGGCTCAAAGACAATGCTCTTTGGTTCCGTGCTCTGGCCTCCAGGTCCACTGGAGGGCAGTGTCGCCCCAGCTCTCTTGGGCCTCACCCAGGGCTCTCTGCAGAGGCGCCACCCCGAGGCAGGGAGGGGCGGCCTCGCCCGCCCAAACCCTAGAGGCAGCCCTACCCTTTGAAACCCAGGAGAACATATCAGCCCTGCCCTGGGCCTGTGGCGAGAGTGCCAGCCCTTATGATCTCTGGATTGCCTTTAGGGTCATCCTTCCCTTTTTTGAAGGATGATGCACATTAGCAGAATGGTTCTTTTGCCCTGTTGGAAGTGTAACAGCCTTTCTTCATTTCCTCTGGTTTCTGTCTCCTTCAGTTCAAACTGGCAGTGTTTCTGCTCCTATAATCACATAATCTCTTTATTGAGTGATAGTTTAGCTACACCTTTGGCATCCTCTTCCAAACATGCTCTTTCATTTTTTTGCAATATGGACAGGCTGAGAATTTTACAAATCTTCCTTTTTGCAGAACAATTCCTTCTTCAGTCCATCTGTTTTCTCTTGCATTTTATTGTAAGAAGTCAGGAGGACTCAGGCTGTACCTTTAACATTTGCTTAGAAATCTCTTATAACTATCTAATCTCACGGCTCACATGTTTCATCATCCATACGACACTAAAAAAAATTCAGTCAAGCTCTTTGCCATTTTATAATAAAAATTGCTGTCTTAGTTTGGGCTGCTGTAATAAAAGTACCATAGACTGGGTGACTTAAACAACAGACATTTATTTCTAATAGCTCTGGGGGCTGGGAAGTCCAAATCCAAGGTACCAGCTGATTTGGTTCCTGGTGAGAGCCTCTTCCTAATTTGTAGATGGCTGCCTTCTGCTGTGTCCTCACATGCTAAGAGAGAGATCCTCTCTCTTGTGTCTCTTCTTATAAGGGCACTAACCCCATTCATGAGGGCACCACCTTCTTGGCCTAATTATCTCCAAACGGCCCCACCTCCAAACACAGTCAAATTAGGGATTAGGGTCTCAATATATAGATTTGGGGGGGACATAAACATTCAGTCCATAGCAATCACCTTTCCTCCAGTATCCAATAACTTGTTCCTCATTTCCGTTTGATACCTCACCAGAATCACCTTTAACATCCATATTTCTAGCAAGCACCCCAGACTCCTCCAGCCTCTGCCCATTACCCAGTTACAAAGCTGTTTCCACATTTTCAGGTATTTATTATAGCAGCATCCCACTTCATGGTACCAAAATCTGTCTTATTCGGCTTGGGCTGCCATAACAAATTACCATAGATGCAGGGCTTAAACAACAGACATTTATTTTCTCACAGTTCTAGAGGCTGGAAGTTCAAGATTGAGGTGCCACCATGGTCAGTTTCTAGTGAGAGCCCTCTTCCTGGCTTTTAGGTAGCAGCCATCTGGATGTGTGCTCACATGGCCTTTCTTCTGTGCTCAGCAGAGAGATATAGGGAATCTCTTGGTGTCTCTTCTTCTAAGGATACTCACTAATCCTGTCAGGTCAGGGCCCCACCCTGGTGACCTCATTCAGCCTTAATTACTTTCTTGGAGGCTCCATCTCCAAATACAGCCACACTGTGGTGATTGGGGTTCAACATATGGATTTAGGGGGGACACAAACATTCGGTCCAGAGTACTCCCTCTTCTCTGGTTTTGTATGAACTTTGCTTAGGGATCTATTGCCTTCCTGGAGCCTTTGTATGCTTTTTCCTTACTTGGGTTTCTTAAAAAATGGGACCTTCTATTGCCCATTCACCCTCTACAGAACAATACAGGCTACCCCTGTAGAACAAGTCATGGTGACATGCCTGGTGATAGCACTGTGACACTGTGATCCCAGGTGGCTGGTGTGCTCTGCTAAATTCTGTTTGTTCTCATTGCTAGGGACTCTGATGAACATTACAGCCTCCTGGTTAGTATTATCTAGTCTTTTTTTTTTTTAAGAGTTGGGTTTCGGATTTCTGTTTCATGCTTAGAATTATTGTGGCTTTTGGCAGAGAATATTTTAAACTGGGTGAAAAGGCCAAAAAAAAAAATGTAGAATCAAGAAGTGAAAGCACAATTGTTTACAGTTCAGTAAGCAGTTGTGGTTAAGAAATGTGTCTGTTCATCATTGCCAGATGACTTAAAATTTTATGGGGGAGCATAAATTTTAAACAAAAAAGTGCTTTTACAGGGTAAAGATGTAAATTTCTTCAGAATTTAGTTTTTAGGTATTATAATCTAGACCTCCTGCTTAGAGCTTTATGAATTTTATTGTGAAATTATCTGTGAAATGAATCTCCTGGCAGCTTACAGCATTTACTCAGAAACTAAAATTTTGATGTACCAAGCATTAATAATAATATAATAGTGCAGTTAATTAGAGAGTCACTAACTGAATACTCACAGGCACATAATATTGCTGGGTGTTTGGGATCATTGGTAAAACTAAGCATAGTTGTAACCTTTCAAAAGAAAAGATAGTATAATTGTGTACAAATAAGTACAATTCAACTTTCAGTGCATAGTAATGAAAAAAAAAGCAGTGGTACAATACAGTGAATAGAAAAACCATCATTTGGATTTGATTTTGGACTGTATTGTTTATTTTTCTTTTTGGAGCATCACTTGAATTATAGTTTAATTTGCATCCTTTGGGTAAATATCAAAACCAGTCGAGGTGAGGGAGGTAGGTCAAAACCATCTTGGTTGGCAGTGAAATCAAGAACAGAAAAATAGTCCCCAAAATTCTTTACATCAGTTTGTATTATTCGAGTTCATTCAGCTCTTATATATTTTATTGGTATTTATCCAAGTACAGCACAGAGTTCATGATTTAATAGACTAAATTATTCATTTCATGTGTTAAAATCTTGGTACAGTGGTACAGTGATGACATAAAGGACAATGATCAACCCTGCTGAATGGAAAAGCAGAACTGTGGTTAGAGAATTCACCTGGGAGATGGTGGTGAAATGCTTTCTTAAAGTATGGGTATAGAAACAATTTAAAGATACTTGAGTAGAGTTGTGGAATTTGAGGGTAGAGCAGTGAGAAGTAACTGGTAACAAAGGTGTCTCTAAACAGTGGACGGTTGTCTGGATTACTCAGTGGTTGGCGCCTGAAGGATTCAAGAACAGAGGTGGCTGTCGTTAAATTTACACGTACCAGAGGGCCACTCTGGAGGGCCTTGTGTTAGGGCAGAGTAGTCAGGTACCAGACTGCGGAGGTCAGTTAGGGCCAGGCTGTAATAACTAAGAGGTATCTCAGCCTTAATAGATCCAACACTGATATCATGACACCACTGTTACCCCTGTCCCTTGCCCCTAACACACACACACACACACACACACACACACACACAAAGAGAGAGAGAGAGAGAGAGAGAGAGAGAGAAACCTGCTCCTCTGTCTGCACAGGAAGCAGGTGTACTTTAAACTCCCCTGATCTCCATCCCTGACCCTTGCTGTGCTGTCTTGCCCTCCTACCCCAGTCTGTGTGTGTGTATGTGTGTGTGTACATGATGGGTGAGGACTGAGGAAAAAAGTAATGGTGGGCACCTGTTGATGATTTGGCCTGAAGAAGAGAAAAAGTACCAGTTTCAGAGAATAGTAGGACATATATTTTAAATCAAGACGCTTTATGGATTAGCCTGTTAGAATATCTATGAAGATAAAGAGAGTAATCATACAGGGAGGATCCCAAATTACTCTGCAGTCATCTTGTGGATAATGAAGTGGAACAGCTTAAAGTTAGTGCAACAATTATATTATGAAAAGTATTTCATGATAAAAAATTACAGATGTTTCTGTCTCTATAGGAGGATGATTTCAGTATTTCTCCCCCCGTACTAACTTGCTTCACCTGGTACTTTCTTTTATAGTTTTTGTTAATTTCTTGTATAGTATTTTTTGTATAAGTATTCATGAATGTTTTCCTCACAATATATATTAATTCATCAGCATAACCCACTGAGGAGGATTGGAATTAACATGCATATAAATGGACCCTAGCCACCTGTGTATTTCAAATAAGTCATTTAAGCCAGGAATCAAAAATATATTTTGTTCTTATATTACTTGCTCGATTCTTTTGTGGCCTCTTGCTCATTTAAAATCAAAGACTTTTTTTTTAGAGTAGTTTGCTGATAAAATAAATCACTCACTCATTCATGCATTCATTCATCAAATGTTAGCCTTTAAGTTAACTATTTGCCATTTTAACTACAGAGTGTTTCATCTGCTCGGCATATGTATGGATAGAAATTACTAGATCCTGTGGTGTATTTCCTCTGTGAATCGTCTGTTCCTGTGTCTTAACCACTTTCGTGCTGTGTTGATATCTGTGCTTTCCATTTGGTCTTCGGGGCACTTCTTCCTCAGCGTTTGGTTTCTGTCAAATTATACTCTTCCTTTTCAGTGTTGAAATCCTGACTGTGCCCAACCAGTGAGAAGCCTCACTTGAGTCCATTTCTCAACCTGGTGTGCTTTTTCTTTTTCTTTTTTTTTAAACATTTAAACAAGTCCGACGTTTGAGCATAATAAAATAGAGAAAAAAAGCATCCTCAGTTTCCTGTCTTTAACTGCCATTTACCCTCGAGACACTGCAAGTATAGGACTTGTGAGAATACTCAGTTTTGAGCATAAAATCTGCCAGTAATCCTCTCTAACCTTAAGAAAGTCATATGAGCAACTAACTTGTTCAGTTTTCTTAGTTGTCAAAAAGGGAGATTAATATCTTCCTTACCTATTGCATAGGGCTGTTGTGGGTCAAGTACCGTAATAGATTTGAAAATGCCTTGAAAAGTTGACATTGTGACAGTGACTGATGACAGTGGCGGCCATTATTGTATGGGTGACAGACCAGGCCCTGCACTGTAGGCTTTCTGTTCTCTCTCTCTCAATGTTTGCAGTGTTCTTGACTATAGCTGATACTATCTCCATTTAAAAAGGAGGATACTTGTAAGTGTAGATAAGGTATTTGAGGATTTCAGAGGGAAGGAATAGTTGCCTCTGGCTGAGATTCCGGAGACACTTCCTTGACAACATGAAACTTTGGCTGAGTCTCACAGCATTTATGGAAAACTTGCCCCACTGTCACAGAATGGCCTTTTATGTTTCCTCCATCTAACTGCAGAACAGTCTTCTTCGTTTGTAAAACCAGCATCTCTTGTGCTCAGATTGAAAGCTTGCATCGAATGCATAACTTGTCTTGGGTTGTCCCAGGCTCCTTCTCCCTCAGAGGAAGAGGACATTACGCTGCTTACTTTGTGCAGGGAAGGCAGACCACTGGCTTCTCCTCAGGCCTGTGTGGGAGCACATCCTGTGGGAGGGACTTCACGGTGCTTGGTGGGGAAGTGCTGTTCGCAGCCCTGTGTGCATCCAAGATAGCACTCCCAAACCTGTTTAGTCACCAAGCATGCTGTGGTGATGGTCAAATCAGGGTTCATAGTTATTAGATATTGTCAGGAGTTCTCATAAAAATCTTCAAAGAAACTGCAGTCAGTAGCAGTGTGACTCATCATAGATATATAGGTATTTCTGCTGTAATACTATTTATGTGTTTCTGTAGTGTCTTGCCTTTTGTAAAATCTGTCAGGGTCTATGTGGACTGTAGGGTTGGGGGCAGACCGCTGAAAACCTATATCGCTTTTTAATCAGCCGCACGTGCCAGTAATTGGTTACCCGAAGGGAGAACGGTGCTGCCCGGGCACCACTGGCCGCTTGAACTCCAGCAGGACAGTGGGTGCTGGAGAGCACGGGCCATGGGGCTCTGGACAGCGGCCGCTGCTGGTGGCCGAGGATAGTGTTGGGGGTAACCCCTGAGCACAGGTAAAAGTTTTAAAAACTCCTAAAGTATGTCCAGAAATTTGCCTGTGGCTAGTGCAGTCCCTACCACTAGGGCTTTTCCCTTTGCTGCCAGTGAGCTGAACTCTACCCACTGCATTGCTGCCCTGCCCAGGAAAAACGGTGTGCTCACCGCAGTGACCCCCACATATCCTGACTTCTTTTCCTGTTCACCAGCTGAGGTGAGCTGCTTTTTATTAAAAAGATACCTGTCGCGGCAGAGCAGGCTGAGTCTTCACTTCCTAGGCAGCACCGTTCTTTCCAGTGTGTTTTACTCTCCATAGTGACCAGCCCAGCTGAGCCAGCACAGCTTAGGATGTGCTTGGTCACATCCTTCCCCCTTCTGTTTCCTTCTTACCTTGAGAAACAGTCTCACGATAGACACATACTTAGAAATCATAGTTCCAGATAGTGCTCTGGGGAGATGCCATGACCTTGCTTCATACATGAACGCTTGCTGAAGGCACTCAGAGAGAGCAGGGCATGGAAAACTTGGGGTCCAGGGGAAAATGACTAGAGAAAAGTGAAAGGGAGAAAGAAATGGAAACGAAATTAAACTATATAACTAAGGCGCTGGTACTGTTTAAATGTTAATTTTTATACTCACTGTTAACCAGTTAGCTAAAGTGGTAATGAAAGTCATATTGGTGTCTGTTATTAGCAAGGCACTGTGCCAGACACTTCGGTTTTATCTCATTTAATTCATTTATTTTTTTAACTAAAAAGCAGACAGTAATAAAAAAAAGTGTATTTACTACCTAGAATTAATAACACATATTAATCTTTTATAACAAACAATACGGCAGATAAGTTTGAAATCCCCTGGGTTCCCTTCCTGAGTCACACTCCTCTTTCTCGCATGATTCAACAGCTACAACGAGTTTTCTGTGTGTCCTGCTAGTCCATATTTATGTACCTGTATGACATATGTACCTGTAACAATGTTTTATTAGTCTTTGTGTTCAAGAAAAATAACATTATGGGTGTTAGGCTGTACATATCTGTTTACCCCTCTTTTATTTGAGATCTCTCCAAGCTGATATGTACAGATCAGGTCCATTCACATAAGCTTCTGTAGAGTGTCTCTTCCATGAACCCACCACAGTTTACCCATTGGCTATGGACTCATGCTGGGTTTCCTCCTCTTACAAACAACACTGAGATGTGCAGCCTTGTCTAGATCTCCTGGTGCATGTGACAGAGTTCCTGGGTACATAGCTGGGATTTCCAGGTTATAGGCTATGCACACTCTCAACTTTATCTATCTTATTTAATTCTTAAAAATGTTAATCGAGGCAGGTGGCATGATCCCCATTTTACACATGAGAAAAATGAGGTGTTTAAATGCTGTGTAACTTGGCCAACTTAATTAATAAGAGACCCAGTGATTGAATCCAGATTGAATTCCACCCATTTAAATTTAGAGCCCTAACTCCCATCAGTCCACAGAAATCCTCAACTTTGAACGTCCACGATCGTTAGAATACTTGCAGCCGGCCAGTCATACTGTGTCATTTCAAAGTAGACAATCAGAGCAGGTAATGAGGTGGAGAGGACCCGGTCATACTCCTTTTGTTGTGATTTTTGAAAGGGTTCAAGTTTTGGAGTGAAAACATGCTTTGTGAAGTGATGGATCTGAGTTTTCCGTATGTGCAAGACTGTTTCTTTATGATAGAAAACTGTTTCTTATGTTGCTTAAAATGTACATATTAAATGCAACATGCAGGATATATTGATTTAAAAAAAAAGATGTTACCATGAGCATGTTAGAGTCTGTATTTTACTTTTCAAAGTATCAATATATAGACCATTTTCTCCAGGTGAAGAAGGCTATCTGAAAGTGATTCTCTTTTTCATGATAATTTTATTCACACTTGGACCATATGTCTTTTAGACTTCATTTTTGCTTTTGTTCTTTTCTTCACCTTCTAGGTATAAAATCTGGTATATTAACTGTGAAAATTCTAGAGCTTCATGAGGAATGCACCATCCAAGTTGCAATGTGTGAGCAGTTATCGGGGCTGCAGGCTGACAGCTCTTCTCAGGGTGGGGCCCCTGGGACTGGCCTGAGGGTTCTCTTCGCCAAGGAGACTGCACGCTGCCTCCGGGGACTTCCACAAGACATCATCCGTATCTACCCTCCCTGGTGAGTGCAGAGAACTGATCCCCACAGTCCTCAACTGTGAGTTTGTCTCAAAAGACCTTTTTATCAGGAACATTTTTGTCACTTTATTATACAGTAATGCCAGGGGATGGAGCCAGGATTCGACATAGATTTTATGTAACAGAAGCTCTGAACTGTCTCTGATGGCTCGTTTGTATTTCTGGGAGCAAATTTTTGATAATTTGGCGGGGGTGGTGAGGTGGTGAGGGAGAAACAAGCACATCAAGATTCCTGCTTAAGTGGTGTGTTGTTATGAAATCTGGCTGTTTTTGTTTTTATCTTTCTTAGAAATATAATTTTCGTGAGAGTGATTATGTGACAATAGGATAATACACATTAATTTAATACTTCTTTGCTAATTACTTTAGGGGGATAAAAATCACGAATTAAGACATAATAGGGTTTGATCTTCAGGGGCATAAGTGGTCATTAGTGGATCAGAAATTATTTTTGAGGATACCATGTTTGTTTTCTTCTGCATAGGGTATTAATTTTTACCACCAAAAGAAGAGGGAAGGTTTGAGCAGACTTGTTTTAAGGGCTGTTAATTTTATTGACAGTTTTTAAGTTTCATTCATCTGTTAAATTCTTAGGTTTGAATTCAACTTAAAGATCTTTAAGTTAAACTTCTTCCCCAGACGAGGGATCTTTTCATTGTGTCCATAGTGCGTGATCATCAGTCTCTAATTAAATTCTTCCACAGACAGGCTGAGGATATCAGAGGGTAACTTGCATTACTTTATTTTATTTAAATTTCTGATACATTTTTAAATTGAACAATATAATATTACAATATAGAATCGTACACAGATTATAAGTATACGTTTCATCAAGTAATCACAAAGTGAATACATTCCTGTCCAGTCCAAGAAGTAGAATGCAGTCCATACCTGAGACTGCAACACTCTCCCCTTTCCTTCCTCTTCCTCCTGCTCCGGGTGACCATGATCCTGACTTCTGATGCAGTAGACACCTTTGAATGTGGGTTTTGTGCTTCTCAATATATTGTTACCATAATAACTTGTAAAGCTTATAGCTGTTTCCACTGCTGACAGTTTCTCAGCAGTCACGTCAATACCACCGTCAACATTTTCATGACTGCACATTATAATTTCTTTACTCTTTCCATATTCTCAGCATATAGTATATATCCATTGTTTTGCTAACATAAATAACTCTTTAATAGATATTCATATATATGTATTTACATATTTCGGGTTATTTCTCAGTAGATTTTAGGAACTGTTTTAGTGGATTAAAGGATATACCTTTTTTTTTTGCTTTTAATTAATTTTTATTGGAGTATAGTTGCTTTACAATGTTGTGTTAGTTTCTACTGCACAGCAAAATGAATCAGCTATACATATACATATATCCCCTCTTTTTTGGATTTCCTTCCCATTTAGGTCACCACAGTGCAGTAAGTAGAGTTCCCTGTGCTATATAGTATATTCTCATTAGTTGTCGATTTTATACATAGCATCAGTAGTGTATATGGGTCAATCCCAAAAGGGTATACATTTTGTTGTTGCTGTTACTGCTGTGATTTCTTGATACAGTTAAGTAAACTGTAAACCTCATAGTAGAGTACCTGCTGCTGAATACTCAAACTGAATACTTTCTCTTATATTTATTTACTGATGACAGCTTCTCTTTTGCAAATTGTTTTTCTTAACCTTTACTCATATATTCACTGGGGCCCGGGGGATATTCTTATCAATTCATATGTCTGTTTTGTATAGTAAAACTTTTCTATTTATACAATTATGTTACTTATGATAACAATTTTGTTTTTTCCTTCCTAATGCTTTTGCTTCTTTACCTGTTTCATGTCTTATTGCATTGGCTAGAACTTCCAAATCAAAACTTTTTCACTACTGTATTCCTAGTGACTAGAATAATGCTTGGCCTGTGGTAGACATTCAATAACTATATGATTAATGTTGAGTATTAGATAATCATCAAGATGTTGCCAGTCTTGTTATGTTCCCTGTTTGAATGAGAGGATGTATCAATGTATTTCATTGATTTGTACATTCGCTAAGAAGCATTTTTTGATGTTTACTTACTGTATAATAAGCCTTGTGCTAAATAATGGGTAAACAGTATTCAAAATGAATGACAAATCATCTCTGCCCTTAAGGGACTCACTTTATGGTGGAAGAGAAAGGTAAAATAAACATGTGATAAAGACTCTAGGAAGTACAATAATAGAGGTCTGTACAAAGGATGTGAGAGCAGTGAAGAGGTAAGCATGACTGATAGGTCGGTAGGGGGGAGAGAGAGAGAGAGAGAGAGAGAGAGAGAGAGAGTGTGTGTGTGTGTGTGTGTGTGTGTACGTGTACTGGGGAGAGAGCAGATTGAGGTAGCTTCCTGGAGTTGCTGATTATCTATCTAAGTTACGAAGGCTAAGTTGGAAAGAACCAAAGAAGGGGCTGTGAGGGCATTTGCAATAGAGGAGGCTGAATTAGCAAAGAACAAGAGGCCAGAGTGGCATGGTGTATGCAGGAATATACATAGCTCATATGGATGAAGGGGAATTCTGCAGCAGGAGTGGCAGCAAGTGAGGATGGAGAATGTGTACAATGTTAAAGAGCTGGTGTGTTGAATCCTCCCTGCTGTCTAGGAAAGGAAGGATGTGATCTTACTCACAGTTTGAAATTTGTGCAGGCTAACTTAGAAGGAGGCCAGAGTAAAGGCATCCAGGAGACTTTGGGAGTAGCTCAAGTGTGCGGGAAGATGATAACTTGGACTAGGATGGTAAACAGTAGATTCAGTACGTATCTCAGAGTTGGCAGCAACAGGATGTGCTGATGGATTTGATGTGGTTTGTGAAGGAGAGACAAGAAACAAGATTCCTCTGAGTTTCTGGCTTGAGGAAACAAGTGAGTTAGGGCACCATGTAGTAAAATGGGGAGACTTGGGGCAGATTTTGATGGCACAGTCAGCAGTACCTTCTTGACACCAGCAATACCTAAAGCCGTGAGTAAACACAAGAGAGACTGTGATGCCCAAAGAGAAACTGTCAGCTGGTCTGGTTTTCAGTGTAAGCCATGTGTGGTAACTGCCGAGGTAGAGCCCTCAGGCTTGTTCACAGCTGCTTTTGTTCCTGCTCCATCTTTGCCACCTGGGATTCTGTGAGATGAAGAAATTGCTAGGAGTAAAGCAATGATGAAGGTGGAAGGTTTGTTTATAGGGTGAGATTATCTTCCTGTTATGACAGCCAGTCTTTTCCCACCAAAATTACAGAGTGTCTTCAGAGGAAATAAATAGAAAACTACTGCAGTGTGAAAATGAAAAAATGAGCACCATGACAGTAATCTGGATAATCTGAAAAACTAGAGGGAAGAAGAGAAGGAAATCTGTCACTCATGCTTACATGAGAAAGAAGGAGAAGCAGGTGTCAGCTCTTGCTCCATGGGGCACTTTTCCATAGGGTCTTCATAGGAATATGACCAGAAGGCCTTGTGCTTAAATAACTTCGGGAAAGGCTGGTTAAATGTGTACTAGTTACTGTATTACAGGAGTGCTCAGAGTATCTAATATGAAAATGTGCATTATGATTCATAGTAGAGGGAAGCAGAAGAAGAGGGGAGCATACAAACAAGTGACCACTGTCTTCCTAGTCTAAGAAAGTGGATCAGGAGGGCAACTAAGGAGAGTGGTGTCTCAGAACATAGAGCAGGGAGTTCCAGGAACCCACACCTCCACCTAAACAGCTGCTGCACGGGCAGGAACCATGTGAAGTATGACTTCAGAATTCTATAGAGTTGAACATTTGTGGTCGAGGGAAGATTTTGGTAAAGAATACAGGGAGGGGGAAGGGTAAGCTGGGACGAAGTGAGAGAGTGGCATGGACATATACACACTACCAAATGTAAAATAGATAGCTAGTGGGAAGCAGCCGCATAGCACAGGGAGATCAGCTCGGTGCTTTGTGACCACCTAAAGGGGGTGGGATAGGGAGGGTGGGAGGGAGGGAGACGCAAGAGGGAGGGGATATGGGGACATATGTATACATATAGCTGATTCACTTTGTTATAAAGCAGAAACTAACACCATTGTAAAGCAATTATACTCCAATAAAGATGTTAAAAAAAAATGGGGAATTTCAGCTGCTGGTAGCAGCTACTGTCCCACATCACCCATCTCCACAATCCTGGTGCAGAATGCTAGAGCCAGGGTGGGCAGTATATCAGGGTTTGTACTGATTGCTGAATGAAGCTTTGATCACTGAGGCACTGGCACAGAGGCTAGTGGACATTTTTCCAGCCCCTTCACAGGCTGAAGTGGTTTCCAGGAGAGTTAAAGAGACAGTACATGTCTACCTCCCTGCTGTTTGGAACCAAACATTTAAGTGAATCTTTGTCAGGTCTAGCTGATGACAGAGACAATGAAACAAAAATACCACTTTGCTACACAAGACAAGGAGCACACAACTTACAAAATAGTATGGAAAATTCATAAATGGATGAATCCAGCTCTCAGTAAGTTAAGCTTCAGCAGCCCCTGTGGAATGGAAGAATTAAATTCCCCGAGTTACGCCAAAATAATACTGAAATGTCCAATTTTCAACAAAAATTACAAAATATACAAAGAAACAGGGAAGAATTGGTGCATTCACAGGAAAAAAAATTGACATCGCTGAGGAAGCCCAGACATTTGAATTATTAGTCGGGTATGTGAAATCAACTGTCTTAAATATTTCCAGTGAGTTAAAGGTTTACTATATATTAAAAACTAAAGGAAATCAGGAAAGTAATATGTGAGCAAAATGAAAATATAAGTAAAGATAGAAAAATTATAAAAAGCAAAGAGAAATTCTGGAGCTGAAGAGTATTGGGTTGGCCAAAAAGTTTGTTCAGTTTTTTCCATAAGATGGCTCTAGTAGCGCTTGTCTTTTAACTTCATTCGAAACAATTTTGTTAGACTGTATGGTGATAGCTGTCATATCGGTGCATTTAAAAAAAACCTTACCAAAATGGGTGAGTTTTTGTGTAGCCATTTTAATATTGATGATGGAGAAAAAAAGCAACATTTTTGGCATATAATGCTTTATCATTTCAAGAAAGGTAAAAACGCAAAAAAAGGTTTGTGCAGTGTATGGAGAAGGTGCTATGACTGATTGAACATGTCAAAGGTGGTTTGCGAAGTTTTGTGTTGGAGATTTCTCTCTGGATGATGCTCCGTGGTTGAGTAGACCAGTTGAAGTTGACAGTGATCAAATCAAGACATCAGTTGAGAACAATCAAAGTTATACCACGCGGGAGACAGCCAACATACTCAAAATATCCAAATCAAGTGTTGAAAATCATTTGTACCAGCTTGGTTATGTTAGTCACTTTGATGTTTGGGTTCCACATAAGTTAAACGAAATAAAACATTCTTGACCGTATTTCCACATGCGATTCTCTACTGAAACGTAAGGAAAACGTTCCATCTTTAAAACAAATAGTGACAGGCAAAGAAAAGTGGATACTGTACAGTAATGTGGAACGGAAGAGATAGTGGGCCAAGTGAAATGAACCACCACCAGCCACGCCAAAGCCTGGTCTTCATCCAAAGAAGGTGGTTTTGCATATATAGTGGGATTGGAAGGGAGTCCTCTATTATGAGCTCCTTCCGGAAAACCAAACAATTAATTCCAACGAGTACTGCTCCCAGTGAGACCAATTGAAAGCAGCACTCGACAAAAAGTGTCTGGAATTAGTCAACAGAAAATGCATAATCTTCCATCAGGATAACGCAAAACCTCATGTTTCTTTGATGACCAGGCAAAAACTGTTACAGCTTGGCTGGGAAGTTCTGATTCATCCACTGTATCCCCCAGACATTGCACCTTCGGATTTCCATTTATTTTAGTCTTCACAAAATTCTCTTAATGGAAGAAGTTTCGATTCCCTGCAAGACTGTAAAAGGCGCCTGGAACAGTTCTTTGCTCAAAAAGATAAAAAGTTTTGGGAGGATGGAATTTGAAGTTGCCTAAAAAACGGCAGAAGGTAGTGGAACAAAACGGTGAATACATTGTTAAATAAAGTTCTTGGTGAAAATGAAAAAATGTATCTTTTATTTTTACTTAAAAACCAAAGGAACTTTTTGGCCAACCCAAATACAATAACTTAAATTTTAAAACTCACTAGAGAGGTTCTACAACAGATTTAAACAAGTGAAACAAAAGATAAGTGAACTTGAAGATAAGACAATTGAACTTACATAGTCTAAGGAACAGAAAGAAAAATGAAAAGACCCTGAGAGACCTGTGGGATATGTCTTATCAAATAGAGAAACGTGCATTATAGGAGTACTAGAAGAAGAGAGGAAACATCAGAAAAAGTATTTGAAGAAATAATGGGTGAACCCCCCCGCCGGCCCAGATCTGATGAAAGACATACATATCCAGGGAGGTAAGTGATCTCCAGACACAATAAAATCAAAGAGATCGACACCAAGACATATTGTAGTGAAATTGTCAAAATCTAAAGACAAAAACTTTTGAAAGCAGAAATATGAAAGAAACTTGTCATGTACAAGGGATCCTCAATAATATTAAGAGCTGATATCTCATTGAAAACTGTGGGGTCATGGATGCGACTAGAGATTATCATACTAAGTAAGGTTAAGTCAGAAAGACATACCATATGATATCACTTACATGTGGAATCTAGAATACAGCACAAATGAACCTATTTACAAAACAAGCAAACTCACAGACATAGAGAACAGACTTGTGGTTACCAAGGGGGAGGCGGGGTGGGGGAGGGGTGGACTGGGAGTTTGGGGTTAGTAGGTGCAAACTGTTACATACAGAATGGATAAACAGGGTCATACTTTTTAGCACAGGGAACTGTATTCAATATCCTGTGATAAACCATAATGGAAAAGAATATAAAAAAGAATGTATATATGCGTATAACTGAGTCACTTTGTTGTACAGCAGAAATTAACACAGCATTGTAAGTCAACTAGACTTCAATAAAAAAGTAAGTAAAAAGTCTCATTTTAAATGGCATTTTGTTGATGACTACTAATGCTGAGCCTATGCATACTGTGTTTTTGTATATCATCTTTGAGAATTCCTGGAATAATGCCCACTTATAGGTAATGTATATCATTTTTATGTATTGTTGGAATTAATCTCCTAATATCTAGTTTAGAATTTTTGCATCGTATGCATGAGAGAAATTGGCCTACACTGTCCTTTCTTGTAATGTCCCTATTGGTTTCAAAATTATTAGGGCCTTATAAAATAAATTGGGACATGTTTAAAACAAACAAAAAAAACCCTGTGGGGTCAGAAAGCAGTTGATGACATATTTAAAACCAGAAAGGAAAAAAAAAAAACAAAACCAAACCTGTCAACCAAGAATTATCTCTCTGGTAAAACTACCCTTCAAGAATGAAAGAGAAATTAAGACATTTCCAGATATCAATAGCTGAACGGCATTTATTACCAGTAGACCTACCTTAGGAGAAATACTAAAGGGAGTCCTTCAGGCTGAAACGAAAGGATACTAAACAGCAACTTGAGGACTTCCCTGGTGGTCCAGTGGTTAAGACTTTACCTTCCAATGCAGGGGGTGCAAGTTTGATCCCTGGTCGGAGAGCTACGATCCCACATGCCTTGCAGCCAAAAACCAAAACATAAAACAGAAGCAATATTGTAACAAATTCAGTAAAGACTTAAAAAAATTAAATGGTCCACATCAAAAAAATTCTAAAAAAAAAAAAAGAGGAAACTTGAACCCAAGAAAAAATGAAGAACATTGGGAAAAGTAACTACAAAGGTAAATATAAAAGGCAATGTTATTGTATTTTTGGTATTGTTTGTAATGTTCTCTTTCTCCTGTATGATTTAAGAGAAATATTCATATACTTTATAAATCTGTGTTAATGAGAATACAAAGTATACAGATGTTCATCTTGGTATTTTCCAAAATAGGTTGTTACACTTTGTAATTCTAAGGTAAAAGTTAAGAAAATAACTCAAAAATGTAGACAAAGGGAAGAAATAATTAAAATAGCACAATACCAAAAAAAAAAACCCCACCTAAGTTAAAAAAAGAAAAGCAGTTATGAAGAAACTGAAGAACAAAAAGTAAAACATATAAGGCATACAGAAAACAATAGCTAAATGGTAGAAATAAAACCTTCCTTATCAGTAATCACATTAAATGTAAAACGATGAAACCGAACTATTAAAAGTTAGAGCCTAGCAGATTGGATTTACAAAAACAAAACAACAACAACAAAAAAAACAGGTTTTATCTATGTGCTGTCTACAAGAAACTCAATTTGGATATAGGTCACAAAGTGGTTGAAAGTAAAACAAACAAATATATATCTCATACAAATAGTGAACTAAAAGAGAACCTGGGCGGGTGTATTATTGTCAGGAAAAATAGATTTTAAATTAAAAAAAAAGGTTATGAGAAATGAAGGATATTATATATTGGTAAAAGATTCAATATAAGATGTAACAATTCTAAACATACATGTACCTAACAAAGGAGCCCCAAAAATATATGAAGCAAAGATTGAAAGAATTGAAAATAGTCAAATCTACAGTAAATAGTTGGAGACTTCAGTATCCCACTTTCAATGATGAACAGAACGAACAGAAGGTCAATAAGGAAACAGAAGACTTGAATGACACAATAAACCAATTAGACCTAACAAGTATGTAGAGAGCACTCTTATCTCAAAACAGCAAAATATATATTCTTCCTAACTGTGCATAGAAGGTTCTCCAACTAAACCCAGATGTTAGGCCACAAAAGTTGTTACAGACTGAATTGTGTTCCCTTTAAATTCATATACTGAAGTTCTAACCCCCACTATACCTCACATTGTGACTATACAGCAAGTCCCCTACATATGACGCGTTCGTAAGTCCAGTTTGCTCGTAAGTCCAACAAAGTTAGCCTAGGTATCCAAGTAACACAATCTGCTATATAGTACTGTACTTTAATAGGTTTATAAGAGTTTTCACACAAATAACACATTAAAAAATGCAAAAAAACACCTTTTTAATCTTCCAGTACAGTACCTTAAAAAGGACAGTAGTACAGTACAACAGCTGGTATCCAGGGGCTGGCATCGAGTGAACAGGCAGGAAGAGTTACTGACTGGAGGAGGGAGAGGTGGTGAGAGATGGTAGAGCTGAAGGATCGTCAGCAATAGCAGACGGAGGGCAAGCTGCAATTTCATTCACGCCTGACACTGATGGCACAGGTTCTGGTTCCTTGCTGGATTCAATTCTGTCTACCCCATTGAAAAAGCAGTCCAGTGATGTCTGGGGAGTAGCTCTTTTTTTCTCGTCATAGATGACATGGTAGCACTGGATTGCATTCTGAATGGCTGCTGTGATCTTTGTGTACCGTTCTACGTTCGGGTCCTGTGCCTCAAAAACTAACAGTGCTTCCTCAAATAAAGAAAATCCCCTTGCTGTTTCCTGCGTTGCAGATCTCTTCTTAGCACTACCAGCTGCATCACCGCTGCTTTTACTCTTGCTTCCGGACATCCTGGGCTTGTAATAAAGATAGTATACCCTATATAGTACTGTACAGTAAGGTATGCAAAACCGCAACCACTTGTAGAGGATGCGCCCATATGACAGTGTACACCAGACACGTGAACTAACTTATGTGATTGGACGGACATGCAAATGCACATTCGCATCTTTGAAAGTTCGCAAACTTGAAGGTTCATACGTAGGGCACTTACTGTACTAATTCCTTGCCCCTTTAGCTCTGTGATGTAGGCTAATTGTAAGTCCAGCCTTCAGGCAGCAACTGGAAAAGTCAGGATATTAGATATGCAGGGGCAAGCTCTTTGATTGCCATGATCCTCCTTTTCCACAGGTGTGACAGAGCATTAAGAGCTATCTCATTGGCTTTTTCAAGGAGATTATGAAAGTGTCATGTGTAAGCACCCAGAAGGCTGCCAGTAAGTAGTAGCAGCTCAAGAAATGGTATCTGAGGTTGAACTGTAATGATTAAGTTGGAAACACCAGTCAGTGGCATCTGAGTTCCCCACTCGTTGCCTTCTGTTTCTCCTCTCTGTTAGGCACCTCACCCCTCACTTATCTTAACTGCCCATCCCTGGACAATCGCCTCTACCCCAGTACTTCTGATTCTTCACGTACCTAAGTCAGCAGTTCACATTTATTTGTTTATGTATTCTGTCTTGTCCAAAATGGATTTTAAGTGGCCTTAAAAGTATAAGGTTTCAATGAATATGGAAATCTACATGCAAGAGAATCAAGCAAGCAGTGGTAAAGGAGGAGACTCACTTAACACTGAGGCTCAAGGCTCTGCATGCAGAGTGACCCAGTACACATAAAAAGTACTGCCACGTCTGGCAGTGATCCCTTAGAAAAGTGTTCTTAAAAGGAAAAGGACACAGCTGTAATATAGAAATAAAACTAGAAATTATAGCAAATATAATAACCAGTTGAGTGGGGATTCTTTCTCTTAACATCTCTTTGTGCAAGCTGCCAGCATAAGAGCTCAGTGCTATTCAGTGAGATTGTGGATTGTATAGTGTTTATCGGCTCTCTTATCTTGGGAATGTTTTGAGCATCTGTGAGCATAGTACCTAAATGAGTGAAATGGAGATAAAGATACCTCAAGGGGTATGTTAAACTTAATGAAACAGTGTGTCTGTTACTAGTGTCAGTAGGGTAGTTGCTCAGTGAATTTTAGCTATTTATTCACATTAATTGCTAGAGCTTTCTACAACACAGATGATTTTTTAAAAATCTGTTAGTGATATACTTAATGCAGGAGTACTTTTTAGGATATCTAGAGGAAAGCATAAAAGAAGAATGATTTTAAGCTAATCCTTGTTAACATTTCTTTTTGGCTGTCTCTTGATAAGTATTAGGTCGCAATGAGTTTAAAGTCATGCTGCTGACATATTTGCATTCTTTGTTTCACTCAGCAGATATTTTTAGAGTGGCCAGTGCTGGGGGTACAATCATGTCAGTACCATAACGGAGTTGCCACTGCAGTAGCGGTGACAGTCCTGTAAGCAGCCAGCCACAGCGTGGCGGGTGGGAGAATGTGCAGAGTCACAATCAGGAGCTCAGGAAGGCAGAGGGAGCCCTGAGACAGGCAGCCTCAGGACAGTAGAGCTGCGCAGAGGTCTGAAGCGTGAGCAGGAGGGTCCATCTAACTAGGATTGGGGGCAGTAACTCGCTCGAGGAGCCTGTGGAGGAGGCTGATTGTACAGAGGAAGGGGTGTGGCGGTGGATGAAGCTAGCAGCATCTGGGCCCTGAAGGGCTTGTACTGCGTGCCAGGTACAGACTTAATCCGCAAATTAAAGGAGGTAGCAGAGCACTTAATTAGGTCTGCATTTAGAAAATTCACCAGAAATACTGTGAAGAATTAGTTGGAGCAGGGGTGGGGCACTGTGCCTACTGACATGCACACTTCTGAGGAGGTTCTTGCAGTGAGAAGGTGAAGGGCAGTGAAAGGGCTAGCCAGTCCAGACAGCAGCCGTGAGGAGAAGCAACTGGGCCCTGAGAGTAGTACCAGGAGGATGAGTGGAGGGGAGGCAACTCTCTTAGCCTGAAAATTTGGGTTTTCTAATCTCACAGACGGTAGCACCTGCACAAAGATAGAGAATAGGTGGGACAGACTCAGGATCGTCTCCGCTTCTGGTTAACAGAAATCAGCCAACTGCGTTAAGGTCAGCTGAGCTGAGGTTGATGCAAGTGGGGAGCCTAAGAGAGATGTGTGCCTGAACCGAGTGCCCACTCAGTCTGCTGTAACAAGTTACCGTAGACTGGGTGGCTAACGAACAACAGAAATACCTATTTCAAGAGTTCTGGGGGCTGGAAGTCCAGGTCAGGGCCTGGCAGATTCAGTGTCTGGTTAGGACTGTTCCCTGGTTCATCGATGGCCATCTTCTCTCTGTATCCTCACATGGCAGAAGGGGCTGGGGAGCTCTCTGGGGTCTCTTTAACAGGGCACTAATCTTGTTTATGAGGGGTCCACTCTCATGACCTAATCACCTTTCAAAGATCTCACCTCCATCACTTTGGGCATTAGGAGGCAATGTGTAAATTTGGGAACGATACAGACATTCAGCCTACAGCGGCACCACAGGCATACCTGCAGCAGAACCACGATTGCCCCAGAAAAGACATTCTGGGTGTACTCTCAACACACAGTCACTGTGGATGAAGTCCTTGAGGTTCCACCTGATAAAGTAGTAACATTTCTGAGTGTTACCAAGCATGTAATCCTCCATTAAAAAAGTGATCACAAAAAATACTCATAAAGTGGGATTGCAGTGTGGCATCAGATGGACCCACCAAGATAAACTCTCTATAAAATGTACAGCTGAATGATTTACCTAAGGTTATCAGCTGTAAACCTGTTGAGTATAGGGAAATATTTACCAAATAAGACAACTTTGGTTTTTCAATAATTGATCTGAAGCCATTTTTAATTAGCAGAGGCAGTAGCTCATCAAGGTCATTCCTAGCTTATGGTAATAAAATAATATGTAATTTGCTTTTGAATAGTTATTTCTATTTATTTTCGTTAGTGCAACATTCATCTCATCCCAAAGTGGTATAAAGTCAGTGAGATAAAATCTTTAAAAGGATGTGGAACACAGTTTTGTTTTACCTTGCTAGAATGATCTGATCTGTTAGGAGACTGGTTTCTCCTGGCTTTGATGGCCACGTGGGTACAGCTTCTGTCACTGTGTCATAGACAGGTGTCTTTAATGAGTTCTGCAGCACATACCACAACTGACTGAGAGGAGGAAAAGCAATGAGAGCTGCAGTTGATGCTGTTGCTGAGATTTCTCCTCCAGGTGGTACAATTCCTGTGCTGAACAGTGACTAGGAAACAGCCTGAAACTGCCCTGCTCTTCCAGAGCAGGAATGTGAGGGGCCTAGGGCAGTTTGTCAGGAAGGAATTTGGTAAAAATTGTAGCCGGAATTTTTAATAAGCTAATAGAATGTAACGTAGGGGAAGTAAGGTTTACCAATGTAAAAAATTGCGCTCAAGAACTGAGCAGCATGTTTATTCCTAGGTATTTTATTCTTTTTGTTGCAATGGTAAATGGGAGTGTTTCCTTAATTTCACTTTCAGATTTTTCATCATTAGTTTGTAGGAATGCAAGAGATTTCTGTGCATTAATTTTATATCCTGCAACTTTACCAAATTCATTGGTTAGCTCTAGTAGTTTTCTGGTGGCATCTTTAGGATTCTCTATGTATAGTATCATGTCATCTGCAAACAGTGACAGTTTTACTTCTTTTCCAATTTGTATTCCTTTTATTTCTTTTTCTTCTCTGATTGCCATGGCTAGGACTTCCAAAACGATGTTGAATAATAGTGGTGAGAGTGGACATCCTTGTCTTGTTCCTGACCTTAGAGGAAATGCTTTCAGTTTTTCACCATTGAGAATGATGTTTGCTGTGGGTTTGTCGTATATGGCCTTTATTTTGTTGAGGTAGGTTCCCTCTATGCCCACTTTCTGGAGAGTTTTTTTTTTTATCGTAAATGGGTGTTGAATTTTGTCAAAAGCTTTTTCTGCATCTATTGAGATGATCATATGGTTTTTCTTCTTCAATTTGTTAATATGGTGTATCACATTGATTGATTTGCGTATATTGAAGAATCCTTGCATCCCTGGGATAAATCCCACTTGATCATGGTGTATGATCCTTTTAATGTGTTGTTGGATTCTGTTTGCTAATATTTTGTTGAGGATTTTTGCATCCATATTCATCAGTGATATTGGTCTGTAATTTTCTTTTTTTGTAGTATCTTTGTCTGGTTTTGGTATCAGGGTGATGGTGGCCTCATAAAATGAGTTTGGGAGTGTTCCTTCCTCTGCACTTTTTTGGAAGAGTTTGAGATGGATGGGTGTCAGCTCTTCTCTAAATGTTTGATAGAATTCACCTGTGAAGCCATCTGGTCCTGAGCTTTTGTTTGTTGGAAGATTTTTTTTTTTTTTAAACATCTTTATTGGGGTATAATTGTTTTACAATGGTGTGTTAGTTTCTGCTTTATAACAAAGTGAATCAGTTATACATATACATATGTTCCCATATGTCTTCCCTCTTGCGTCTCCCTCCCACTCTCCCTATCCCACCCCTCCAGGCTGTCACAAAGCACCGAGCTAATATCCCTGTGCCTTGCGGCTGCTTCCCCCTAGCTATCTACCTTACTACGTTTGTTAGTGTGTATATGTCCATGACTCTCTCGCACCCTGTCAAAGCTCACCCTTCCCCCTCCCCATATCCTCAAGTCCGTTCTCCAGTAGGTCTGCGTCTTTATTCCTGTCTTACCCCTAGGTTCTTCATGACATTTTTTTTCCCTTAAATTCCGTATATATCTGTTAGCATACGGTATTTGTCTTTTTCTTTCTGACTTACTTCACTCTGTATGACAGACTCTAGGTCTATCCATCTCATTACAAATAGCTCAATTTCATTTCTTTTT
Source organism: Delphinapterus leucas (assembly GCF_059928025.1). NCBI lineage: Eukaryota > Metazoa > Chordata > Mammalia > Artiodactyla > Monodontidae > Delphinapterus > Delphinapterus leucas. The sequence goes on along the minus strand of NC_143145.1, from coordinate 85,956,249 downwards.
AAGGCTGAGTAATATTCCATTGTATATATGTGCCACATCTTCTTTATCCATTCATCCGATGATGGGCGCTTAGGTTGTTTCCATCTCCGGGCTATTGTAAATTGAGCTGCAATGAACATTTTGGTACATGACTCTTTGAATTTTGGTTTTCTCAGGGTATATGCCCAGTAGTGGGATTGCTGGGTCATATGGTAATTCTATTTGTAGTTTTTTAAGGAACCTCCATATTGTTCTCCATAGTGGCTGAACCAATTCACATTCCCACCAGTAGTGCAAGAGTGTTCCCTTTTCTCCACACCCTCTCCAGCATTTATTGTTTCTAGATTTTTTGATGATGGCCATTCTGACTGGTGTGAGATCATATCTCATTGTAGTTTTGATTTGCATTTCTCTAATGATTAATGATGTTGAGCATTCTTTCATGTGTTTGTTGGCATTCTGTATATCTTCTTTGGAGAAATGTCTATTTAGGTCTTCTGCCCATTTTTGGATTGGGTTGTTTGTTTTTTTGTTATTGAGCTGCATGAGCTGCTTGTAAATTTTGGAGATTAATCCTTTGTCAGTTGCTTCATTTGCAAATATTCTCTCCCATTCTGAGGGTTGTCTTTTGGTCTTGATTATGGTTTCCTTTGCTGTGCAAAAGCTTTGAAGTTTCATTAGGTCCCATTTGTTTATTTTTGTTTTTATTTCCATTACTCTAGGAGGTGGATCAGAAAGGATCTTGCTGTGATTTATGTCATAGAGTGTTCTGCCTATGTTTTCCTCTAAGAGTTTGATAGTTTCTGGCCTTACATTTAGGTCTTTAATCCATTTTGAGCTTATTTTTGTGTATGGTGTTAGGGAGTGTTCTAATTTCATTCTTTTACATGTAGCTGTCCAGTTTTCCCAGCACCATTTATTGAAGAGGCTGTCCTTTCTCCACTGTACATTCCTGCCACCTTTATCAAAGATAAGGTGTCCATATGTGTGTGGGTTTATCTCTGGGCTTTCTATCCTGTTCCATTGATCTATCTTTCTGTTTTTGTGCCAGTACCATACTGTCTTGATTACTGTAGCTTTGTAGTATAGTCTGAAGTCAGGGAGCCTGATTCCTCCAGCTCCTTTTTTCGTTCTCAAGATTGCTTTGGCTATTCGGGGTCTTTTGTGTTTCCATACAAATTGCGAAATTTTTTGTTCTAGTTCTGTGAAAAATGCCAGTGGTAGTTTGATAGGGATTGCATTGAATCTGTAGATTGCTTTGGGTAGTAGAGTCATTTTCACAATGTTGATTCTTCCCATCCAAGAACATGGTATATCTCTCCATCTATTTGTATCATCTTTAATTTCTTTCATCAGTGTCTTATAATTTTCTGCATACAGGTCTTTTGTCTCCTTAGGTAGGTTTATTCCTAGATATTTTATTCTTTTTGTTGCAATGGTAAATGGGAGTGTTTTCTTGATTTCACTTTCAGATTTTTCATCATTAGTATATAGGAATGCCAGAGATTTCTGTGCATTAATTTTGTATCCTGCTACTTTACCAAATTCATTGATTAGCTCTAGTAGTTTTCTGGTAGCATCTTTAGGATTCTCTATGTATAGTATCATGTCATCTGCAAACAGTGACAGCTTTACTTCTTCTTTTCCGATTTGGATTCCTTTTATTTCCTTTTCTTCTCTGATTGCTGTGGCTAAAACTTCCAAAACTATGTTGAATAAGAGTGGTGAGAGTGGGCAACCTTGTCTTGTTCCTGATCTTAGTGGAAATGCTTTCAGTTTTTCACCATTGAGGACGATGTTGGCTGTGGGTTTGTCATATATGGCCTTTATTATGTTGAGGAAAGTTCCCTCTATGCCTACTTTCTCCAGGGTTTTTATCATAAATGGGTGTTGAATTTTGTCGAAAGCTTTCTCTGCATCTATTGAGATGATCATATGGTTTTTCTCCTTCAATTTGTTAATATGGTTTATCACATTGATAGATTTGCGTATATTGAAGAATCCTTGCATTCCTGGAATAAACCCCACTTCATCATGGTGTATGATCCTTTTAATGTGCTGTTGGATTCTGTTTGCTAGTATTTTGTTGAGGATTTTTGCATCTATGTTCATCAGTGATATTGGCCTGTAGTTTTCTTTCTTTGTGACATCCTTGTCTGGTTTTGGTATCAAGGTGATGGTGGCCTCGTAGAAGGAATTTGGGAGTGCTCCTCCCTCTGCTATATTTTGGAAGAGTTCGAGAAGGATAGGTGTTAGCTCTTCTCTAAACGTTTGATAGAATTCACCTGTGAAGCCATCTGGTCCTGGGCTTTTGTTTGTTGGAAGATTTTTAATCACAGTTTCAATTTCAGTGCTTGTGATTGGTCTGTTCATATTTTCTATTTCTTCCTGATTCAGTCTTGGCAGGTTGTGCATTTCTAAGAATTTGTCCATTTCTTCCAGATTGTCCATTTTATTGGCATAGAGTTGCTTGTAGTAATCTCTCATGATTTTTTTTTATTTCTGCAGTGTCAGTTGTTACTTCTCCTTTTTCATTTCTAATTCTATTGATTTGAGTCTTCTCCCTTTTTTTCTTGATGAGTCTGGCTAGTGGTTTATCTATTTTGTTTATCTTCTCAAAGAACCAGCTTTTAGTTTTATTGATCTTTGCTATCGTTTCCTTCATTTCGTTTTCATTTATTTCTGATCTGATTTTTATGATTTCTTTCCTTCTGCTAGCTTTGGGGTTTTTTCGTTCTTCTTTCTCTAATTGCTTGAGGTGCAAGGTTAGGTTGTTTATTCGAGATGTTTCCTGCTTCTTAAGGTGGGCTTGTATTGCTATAAACTTCCCCCTTAGAACTGCTTTTGCTGCATCCCATAGGTTTTGGGTCGTTGTGTCTCCATTGTCATTTGTTTCTAGGTATTTTTTTATTTCCTCTTTGATTTCTTCAGTGATCACTTCATTATTAAGTAGTGTATTGTTTAGCCTCCATGTGTTTGTATTTTTTACAGATCTTTTCCTGTAATTGATATCTAGTCTCATGGCGTTGTGGTCAGAAAAGATACTTGATACAATTTCAGTTTTCTTAAATTTACCAAGGCTTGATTTGTGACCCAAGATATGATCTATCCTGGAGAATGTTCCATGAGCACTTGAGAAAAATGTGTATTCTGTTGTTTTTGGATGGAGTGTCCTATAAATATCAATTAAGTCCATCTTGTTTAATGTATCATTTAAAGCTTGTGTTTCCTTATTTATTTTCATTTTGGATGATCTGTCCACGGGTGAAAGTGGGGTGTTAAAGTCCCCTACTATGAATGTGTTACTGTCGATTTCCCCTTTTATGGCTGTTAGTATTTGCCTTATGTATTGAGGTGCTCCTATGTTGGGTGCATAAATATTTACAATTGTTATATCTTCTTCTTGGATCGATCCCTTGATCATTATGTAGTGTCCTTTTTTGTCTCTTTTAATAGTCCTTATTTTAAAGTCTATTTTGTCTGATATGAGAATTGCTACTCCAGCTTTCTTTTGGTTTCCATTTGCATGGAATATCTTTTTCCATCCCCTTACTTTCAGTCTGTATGTGTCTCTAGGTCTGAAGTGGGTCTCTTGTAGACAGCATATATAAGGGTCTTGTTTTTGTATCCATTCAGCCAATCTGTGTCTTTTGGTGGGAGCATTTAGTCCATTTACATTTAAGGTAATTATCGATATGTATGTTCCTATTCCCATTTTCTATATTGTTTTGGGTTCGCTATTATAGGTCTTTTCCTTCTCTTGTGTTTCTTGTCTAGAGAAGTTCCTTTAGCATTTGTTGTAAAGCTGGTTTGGTGGTGCTGAACTCTCTCAGCTTTTGCTTGTCTGTAAAGGTTTTAATTTCTCCATCAAATCTGAATGAGATCCTTGCTGGGTAGAGTAGTCTTGGTTGCAGGTTTTTCTCCTTCATCACTTTCAGTATGTCCTGCCACTCCCTTCTGGCTTCTGGGGTTTCTGCTGAGAGATCAGCTGTTAACCTTATGGGGATTCCCTTGTGTGTTATTTGTTGTTTTTCCCTTGCTGCTTTTAATATGCTCTCTTTGTATTTAATTTTTGACAGTTTGATTAATATGTGTCTTGGCGTATTTCTCCTTGTATTTATCCTGTATGGGACTCTCCGTGCTTCCTGGACTTGATTAACTATTTCCTTTCCCATATTAGGGAAGTTTTCAACTATAATCTCTTCAAATATTTTCTCAGTCCCTTTCTTTTTCTCTTCTTCTTCTGGAACCCCTATAATTCGAATGTTGGTGCGTTTAATGTTGTCCCAGAGGTCTCTGAGACTGTCCTCAGTTCTTTTCATTCTTTTTTCTTTATTCTGCTCTGCAGTAGTTATTTCCACTATTTTATCTTCCAGGTCACTTATCCGTTCTTCTGCCTCAGTTATTCTGCTAGTGATCCCATCTAGAGTACTTTTAATTTCATTTATTGCGTTGTTCATCGTTGCTTGTTTCATCTTTATTTCTTCTAGGTCCTTGTTAACTGTTTCTTGCATTTTGTCCATTCTACTTCCAAGATTTCGGATCATCCTTACTATCATTATTCTGAATTCTTTTTCAGGTAGACTGCCTATTTCCTCTTCATTTGTTAGGTCTGGTGCATTTTTATCTTGCTCCTTCATCTGCTGTGTGTTTTTCTGTCTTCTCATTTTGCTTATCTTACTGTGTTTGGGGTCTCCTTTTTGCAGGCTGCACGTTCGTAGTTCCCGTTGTTTTTGATGTCTGTCTCCAGTGGCTAAGGTTGTTTCAGTGGGTTGTGTAGGCTTCCTGGTGGAGGGGACTAGTGCCTGTGTTGTGGTGGATGAGGCTGGATCTTGTCTCTCTAGTGGGCAGGTTCACGTCCGGTGGTGTGTTTTGGGGTGTCTGTGGCCTTATTATGATTTTAGGCAGCCTCTCTGCTAGTGGGTGGGGTTGTGTTCCTGTTTTGCTAGTTGTTTGGCATAGGTTGTCCAGCACTGTGGCTTGCTGGTCGTTGAGTGAAGCTGGGTGCTGGTGTTAAGATGGAGGTCTCTGGGAGATTTCCACCGTTTAATATTATGTGGAGCTGGGAGGTCTCTTGTTGACCAGTGTCCTGAAGTTGGCTCTCCTACCTCAGAGGCAGAGCCCTGACTCCTGGCTGGAGCACCAAGAGCCTTTCATCCACACGGCTCAGAATAAAAGGGAGAAAAAGTAGAGAGAATTAGAAGTATGAGGAAAGAAAGAAGGAAAGGAGGAAAGGAAGGAAGGAAGAAAGCAGCAAAGAAGGAAAGAAAGGAGGGAGGGAGGAAGGAAGGAAGGAAGGAAGGAGGGAAAGAAGGAAAAAAGAAAGAAAGAAGATACAGTAAAAATAAAATAAAGTATAGTTATTGAATTAAAAAATATTTAGAAAAAAAAAAGGGACGGATAGAACCTTAGGACAAATGTTGGAAGCAAAGCTATACAGAGAAAATCTTACACAGAAGCATACACATACACCTTCACAAAAAGAGGTAAAGGGGGAAAAATCATAAATCTTGCTCTCAGAGACCACCTCCTCAATTTGGGGTGATTCGTTGTCTAAAGGAGGGAAGGAAGGAAGGAAAGAAAGAAAGAAAGAACGAAGGTAAAGTATAATAAAGTTATTACAATTAAAATTAATTATTAAGAAAAAAAACATAAAAAAAAAAAAAAACCATGGACGGATAGAGCCCTAGGACAGATGGTGGAAGCAAGACTATACAGACAAGATCTCACACAGAAGCATACACGTACACATTCACAAAAAGAGGAAAAGGGAAAAAAATCATAGATCTCGCTCCTAAAGTCCACCTCTTCAATTTGGGATCGATCATTCCTTGTCTATTCAGGTATTCCACAGAAGCAGGGTATATCAAGTTGATTGTGGAGCTTTAATCCGCTGCTTCTGAGGCTGCTGGGAGAGATTTCCCTTTCTCTTCTTTGTTCTCACAGCTCACAGGAGCTCAGCTTTGGATTTGGCCCTGCCTCTGCGTGTAGGTCGCTGGAGGGCGTCTGTTTTTTGCTCAGACAGGACGGGGTTAAAGGACCGCTGATTCGGGGGCTCCGGCTCACTCAGGCCGGGGGTGGGGGGGAGGAAGGAGGGGCACTGCGTGCGGGGCGGGCCTGCAGCGTCAGAGGCGGCGTGACGTTGCACCAGCCTGAGGCCCGCCGTGCGTTCTCCCGGGGAAGTTGTCCCTGGATCCCGGGAACCTGGCAGTGGCGGGCTGTACAGGCTCCGCAGAAGAGGGGTGTGGAGAGTGACCTGTGCTCGCACACAGGCCCCTTGGTGGCGGCAGCAGCAGCCTTAGCGTCTCCCGCCCGTCTCTGGGGTCCGCGCTTTTAGCCGCGGCTCGCGCCCGTCTCTGGGGTTCGCGCTTTTAGCCGCGGCTCACGCCCGTCTCTGGAGTTCCTTTAAGCAGCGCTCTTATACCCCTCTCCTCGCGCACCAGGAAACAAAGAGGGAAGAAAAAGCCTCTTGCCTCTTAGGCAGGTGCAGGCTTTTCCCCGAACTCCCTCCCGGCTAGTCATGGTGCACTAACCCCTTCAGGCTTTGTTCAAGCCGCCAACCCCAGTCTTCTCCCTGCGCTCCGTCCAAAACCGAAACCCGAGCCTCAGCTCGCAGCCCCGCCCGCCCTGGCAGGTGAGCAGACAAGCCTCTCGAGCTGGTGAGTGCCGGTTGGCACCGATCCTCTGTGCGGGAATCTCCCCGCTTTGCCCTCCGCACCCGTCGCTGTGCACTACTCCGCGGTCCCGAAGCTCCCCCCTCCGCCTCCCGCAGTCTCCGCCCGCGGAGGGGCTTCCTAGTGTGTGGAAACTTTTCCTCCTTCACAGCTCCCTCCCACTGGTGCAGGTGCCGTCCTTATTCTTTTGTCTCTGTTTTTTCTTTTTTTCTTTTGCCCTACCCAGGTACGTGGGGAGTTTCTTGCCTTTTGGGAGGTCTGAGGTCTTCTGCCAGCCTTCAGTAGGTGTTCTGTAGGAGTTGTTCCACGTATAGATGTATTTCTGGTGTATCCGTGGGGAGGAAGGCGATCTCCGCGTCTTACTCTTCCACCATCTTCAAGGTCCCCCTGTTGGAAGATTTTTAATCACAGTTTCAGTTTCATTACTTGTGATTGGTCTGTTCATATTTTCTGTTTCCTCCTGGTTCAGTCTTGGAAAGTTATACCTTTCTAAGAATTTGTCCATTTCTTCCAGATTGTCCATTTATTGGCATAGAGTTGCTTGTAGTAGTCTCTTAGGATGCTTTGTATTTCTGTGGTGTCTGTTGTAATTTCTCCTTTTTCATTTCTAATTTTATTGATTTGAGTCCTCTCTTTTTCTTGATGAGTCTGGCTAATGGTTTATCAATTTTGTTTATCTTCTCAAAGAACCAGCTTTTAGTTTTATTGATCTTTGCTATTGTTTTCTTTGTTTCTATTTCATTTATTTCTGCTCTGATCTTTATGACTTCTTTCCTTCTGCTAACTTTGGGTTTTGTTTGTTCTTCTTTCTCTTGTTCCTTTAGGTGTAAGGTTAGATTGTTTATTTGAGATTTTTCTTGTTTCTTGAGGTAGGCTTGTATAGCTATAAACTTCCCTCTTAGAGCTGCTTTTCTGCATCCCATAGGTTTTGGATTGTCGTGTTTTCATTGTCATTTGTCTCTAGGTGTTTTTTGATTTCCTCTTTGATTTCTTCAGTGATCTCTTGGTTATTTAGTAACGTATTGTTTAGCCTCCATGTGTTTGTGTTTTTTATGTTTTTTTCCCTGTAATTCATTTCTGATCTCATAGCGTTGTGGTCAGAAAAGATGTCTGATAATGATTTCAGATTTCTTAAACTTACTGATGAAAGAAATTAAAGATGATACCAATAGATGGAGAGATATACCATGTTCTTGGATTGGAAGAATCAATATTGTGAAAATGACTATACTACCCAAAGCAATCTACAGATTCAGTGCAATCCCTATCAAATTACCAATGGCATTTTTTGTGGAACTAGAACAAAAAAGATCTTAAAATTTGTATGGAGACACAAAAGACCCCGTATAGCCAAAGCAGTCAAGGGAAAAAAACAGAGCTGGAGGAATCAGACTCCCTGACTTCAGACTATACCACAAAGCTACAATAATCAAGACAATATGGTACCGGCACGAAAACAGAAACATAGATCAATGGAACAAGATAGAAAGCCCAGAGATAAACCCACACACCTGTGGTCAACTAATCTGTGACAAAGGAGGCAAGGATATACAATGGAGAAAAGACAGTCTCTTCAACAAGTGGTGCTGGGAAAACTGGACAGCTACATGTAAAAGAATGAAATTAGAACACTCCCTAACACCATACACAAAAATAAACTCAAAATGGATTAGAGACCTAAATGTAAGACCAGACACTATAAAACCCTTAGAGGAAAACATACGAAGAACACTCTTTGACATAAATCACAGCAAGATCTTTTTTGACACACCTCCTAGAGAAATGGAAATAAAAACAAAAATAAACAAATGGGACCTAATGAAACTTCAAATCTTTTGCACAGCAAAGGAAACCATAAACAAGACGAAAAGACAACCCTCAGAATGGAAGAAAATATTTGCAAACGAATCAACGGACAAAGGATTAATCTCCAAAATATATACACAGCTCATGCAGCTCAATATTAAAAAAACAAACAACCCAATCCAAAAATGGGCAGAAGACCTAAATAGACATTTCTCCAAAGAAGACATATGGATGGCCAAGAAGTACATGAAAAGCTGCTCAGCATCACTAATTATGAGAGAAATGCAAATCAAAACTACAATGAGGTATCACCTCATACCAGTTAGAATGGGCATCATCAGAAAATCTACAAACAGCAAATGCTGGAGAGGGTGTGGAGAAAAGGGAACCCTCTTGCACTGTTGGTGGGAATGTAAATTGATACAGCCACCATGAAGAGCAGTATGGAGGTTCCTTAAAAAACTAAATATAGAATTACCATATGATCCAGCAATCCCACTACTGGGCATATACCCAGAGAAAACCATAATTCAAAAAGACTGCACCCCAATGTTCATTGCAGCACTATTTACAATAGCCAGGTCACGGAAGCAACCTAAATGCCCATTGACAGACGAATGGATAAAGAAGATGTACATATATACAATGGAATATTACTCAGCCATAAAAAGGAATGAAATTGGGTCATTTGTTGAGATGTGGATGGATCTAGAGACTGTCATACGGAGTGAAGTAAGTCAGAAAGAGAAAAACAAATATCGTATATTAACGCATATATGTGGAACCTAGAAAAATGGTACAGATGAACCGGTTTACAGGGCAGAAATTGAGACACAGATATAGAGAACAAACCTATGGACCCCAGTGGGGGAAAGCGGCGGGGGGCTGGGGGTAGTGTGATGAATTGGGCGATTGAGATTGACATGTATACACTGATGTGTATAAAATTGATGACTAATAAGAATCTGCTGTATAAAAATTAAATTAAAAAAATTCAAAACTTCAAAAAAAATTAAATTAAAAAAAGAAACAACCAAGCAGCATTTGGGAAAAGGGTGAAGTCTGTCTAGAGCCCTCTGAGAACTGTGTTAGTTTCTTTAGTGTTTGCCATCTAGTTTCTCTTAGTTTGGTTTTTGTTTTTTTTTTAATGATGTGTGTTGGTCACCTGGCTTTATTCCAAGGCAGAAAGCTTAGGGTATTTCAGATTCCAAAGCATTGTGTCCCACTATGCTTTGAACTTTAAAACGAATCGGAGTAAAAAGAGAATGTGGCCATCAGCTTAAACAGGTGAATTCATTTTCATTTGAGGCTCAGGATGGAAGAAGAAGTAAAATAATACCTTGGAGAATTTCTCTCCTTGTTTTACCAGTATTTGCGTTTTGAATCTACCTAATGAATTAAAATACATCCATTCACTATTAATGGGAGCTGCTTGGTGCCAGATATTGTGCTAGGCAGTGAGGATTCAGAGGTCGAATATAAAGAAAGAGAAGTTGGATTTAGTATACAAAGTAGAAGATTAAGAAGAAAGTGATTTAAGCAGTTATTTTCTTTAAAATGTTATCAAACAGTGTTCATAGAATTGCTTAAATTCTATATCTAGATACAAACATGATTGTCTCTTAGTGTGAAAGTTAAATATTTGATTAGATGAGTACGTCCTAATTTAATAATTCAAGGGGGAAATGTCTAAAATCCCTAGATGTAATAGCATGTGTCATTTTATTAACATGTAAGACTTGTACTTGAAACTCTCCAGTTTTTACAAAGAGGAAATTCTAAGCATTCTGTGCAGTAGTGTTAGTTGTGAGCTGGTGGATGATGTCAAATGTTAAATGGCCAACAGCTTCGTTCACATATTCCTTATTCTTCCTTCTTTTTTTTAATTGAAATATATTTGATGTATAACATTGTATAAACTTAAGATATACAACATGTTGATTTGATACACTTATATATTGCAGTATGATTGCCACTGTAGTAATAGTTAGCACCTCTGTCACTTCACATAATTATTCTTTCTTTTTAGTGGTAGGAATAATTAAGTTCAAGTCTCTTAGAAAGTTTGATGATTATAATACCATGTGGTTGTCTGTAATCGCTGTACTGTGCATGACATCTCTAGGATTTATTTACTACTCATTGTAAGTTTGTACCCTTAAACAGCGTCTGTCCCACCTACCCATTGTCCCCTGGTAACCACCATTTTACTGTCTGTTTTATGAGTTTGGCTTATTAGATTCCACATATAACTGATATCATACAGTATTTGTCTTTGTTTGACTTATTTCACTTAGCATAATGTCTTCAAGTTTCGTCCACGTTGTCACAAATGGCAGGATGTTCTTCTTTCTCAAGCTGAATAATATTCCATTGTGTGTGTGTATGTGTATATATGTGTATGTACCCACCACATCTTCCTTATCCATTCATCTGTTGATGGGCACCTGGGTTGTTTCCACGTATTGGCTTTTGTAAATAATGCTGCAGTAAATATGGGCGTGCATATATTTCTTCAATATCATGTTTTAATTTCTTTGGAGTATATACCCAGAAGTGAAATTGCTGGATCATATGGTAGTTCTGTCTTTAAGTTTTTGAGGAACCTCCATACTGTTCTCCATAGTGCCTGCACCAATTTACATTCCCACAAACAGTGCAGGAGGGTTCGCTTTTCTCCACACCTTCTCCAGCATTTGTTATTTGTAGACTTTTTTTTTTTGTGGTACACGGGCCTCTCACTGTTGTGGCCTCTCCCGTTGCAGAGCACAGGCTCTGGACGTGCAGGCTCAGTGGCCATGGCTCACAGGCCCTGCCGCTCCGTGGCATGTGGGATCTTCCCAGACCGGGGCACGAACCCGTGTCCCCTGCATCGGCAGGCGGACTCTCAACCACTGCACCACCAGGGAAGCCCTATTTGTAGACTTTTTAATGATGGCCATTCTGACTGGTGTGACGTGGTACCTCATTGTAGTTTTGATTTGCATTTCTCTAATAATTATCATTGATGAGCATCTTTTCAGGTGCCTATTGGCCCATCTGTATGTCTTCTTTGGAGAAATCTCTATTTAGGCCTTCTGCCCATTTTTTGATTAAGTTTGTTTTTTTGATATTGAGTTGTATGAGCTGTTGTATATTTTGGAAATCATGGGCTTGTCTGATTTTTTTTTTTAAGATGTTGGGGTAGGAGTTTATTAATTTATTTATTTTTGCTGTGTTGGGTCTTCGTTTCTGTGCGAGGGCTTTCTCTAGTTGTGGCAAGCGGGGGCCACTCTTCATTGTGGTGCACGGGCCTCTCTTGTTGTGGAGCACAGGCTCCAGACGCGCAGGCTCAGTAGTTGTGGCTCATGGGCCTAGCTGCTCCGCGGCATGTGGGATCCTCCCAGACCAGGGCTCGAACCCGTGTCCCCTGCATTAGCAGGCAGATTCTCAAGCACTGCACCACCAGGGAAGCCCCAGGCTTGTCTGATTTTTGAACCAATTTTTAAATGATGTCTTTAGATCTTTGGTCAGTTATTTCCTTTAAAGTAAGCCTTATTATGTGTTGTTTTGTTTTACCTGTTAGAAATTCTTATATCATCTAGCATATATTAACTTTACCCCTTTTATCTCCTACTGTTCAACAGATTTAACAGAAAATGGCAGCATAAAAGATAACCTGTGAAGCCAGTCCACACCCCAGACAGGGCAGGGTAATTGCTTCTCCTGATTCAATAATCCCTGAGTAATACTCCCTGTCGTACCAAGTAGTTCCCCTCTGCCGACCCTCAGCTCCCTGTAGCTGCCATCCTGAAAGCAATCCGCCTAGAGGAAGAGATAGACCATTTAGGATAAGTGGTCACACAAATTATTCCCCAAGGAGGTGAGCAAGAAGCTGAACTCTAAAGACAAGGCAAGGGAGTTGATAGACAATATACCATTGTTTTGTCTCTACAGAAGAAATTACGTGAGATGTATGTGTGTGCTCCTTTTTCTAAGGAGAGGATCCCTTTACAACCAGTTGTCATGATGGTCTGTGACCCAAAATAAAATCAACAATTGCTGCTGTAAGGCCATTGAGGCATGTTATAATCATGATCTAAAACCCTTGCTCTCCTTCCGATCAGTCCAGTGGCTCATGTACATTCTTAGAAGAAGTTAGGAGGCTGGTGGGGTAGAGTTGGAGTTTTACCTAGAAAAAGCTGTCAAACCTTGACCCCCCCGAATTTGAACCTGGTAAATTACCAAATAGAGCCTCCCACTAAAAATGTTGTTGCTTCTTTACCAAGTTATCAAACTATTTCTATGATTGTCATTTCCAGAATAATTTGATTCAACTGGTTTTCAAGAATGAATTTATGTGGTTGGAAGTACAGGAGTTTGCCACAAAGGGAAGACAGACTGAATGCCTGGCACATGACCTGACACAAAGAAATCATTAGATAAAAGCGTGGAGAAGTTGTTCCGCTTTCTTTTCACCAAAGTCAGGAGCTGGATAGAAACAGTCGTAGTAGTGATAACAGTAACTTTTGGTGAGAGCTTACTTGTCTTGTAAGTTCTTTATATACATTAACACTTTGAGGGAAAAGGATACGTTCCCCCTGCAGCACTCAGTCTGTGGGGTGGGGTGATGGATGTTTGCTTACTGCTCTCTGGAGCTGCTGTGATTGGTTGGTAAGGTTTAAACAAGGTGGCCCATGTCACCTACGGTGAGCTCAGCTGCTCTTGTGTGTTGTGCCCCCATCACTGGCGCTGCCTCCACCCAGAGCAGAACACGGTAGGAGGGCCATGACCCTGGCCCGTTTGTCCTCCTTTGCCTCCTGCTGTTGAGTCACTCAAGGCTTGATTGCCTCAGACTGGTGTGGCTGGGAGAGAGAGCCTTACAGTTCTAGACATACAGAAGCCAAGGAGTCAAAACTAGGGGTCAGAAAACTGGTACTAGACACAGTTGTGATCCTTTATTAGGAAAGATTTGCTCTACTGGACAACGGTAGAAATTTGAATATGGACAACATTTTAGATTATAGTGTTGTAGCAATGTCTAATTTCCTTAATGTATTCATTGTTCTGTGGTTTTCCAAAGGAATGACCTTGTTCTTAGGAATGAATACATCCAGTGGTATTTGAAATTAAATGACCATTCAACAAGCTGATTTGAAAGTTTATGTAGAGAGGCAAAAGACCCAGAATAGCCAACACAGTATTGAAGGAGGAGAACAAGGTTGGAGGACTGACACTGCCTGACATCAAGACTTACTTGAAGAACAAAACCTACAGTAATCAAGACAGTGTGGTATTGCTGAAAGAGTAGACAGATACATCAATGGAATGGAATAAAGAGCCCGGAAATAGACCCACTGATATATAGTCTAGTGATCTTTGACAGAGGAGAAAAGACAATACAGTGGAGCAAAGATAATCTCATCAACAAATGGTACTGGAACAACTGGAGATACATATGCAAAAAAAAATAAATGTAGACACGTGGTTTACATCCTTCATGAACGTTAACTAAAAATGGAATATAGACTTAGGTAAAATGTACACACCTCCTAGAAGATGACATAGGAGAAAACGTTGATGACCTTGATGTGGCAGTGACTTTTTAGATGCAACATCAGAGGTACGATCCATGAAAGAAAAAATGGATAAACTGGACATAATTAAAATTAAAAACTTTTGCTCTGTGAGAAACAATATCAAGAGAATGAGAAGATAGGCCACAGATTGGGAGAGAATATTTGCAAGTGACACATCTGATAAAGGACTGTTATCTAAAATTCCAAAGAACTCTTAAAACTCAACAATAAAAAAACAACAACCACCTAACTTAAAAATGGGCCAAAGAACTTAAAAGACACCTCACCAGAGAAAATATATACACAGCTGGCAAATAAATACATGAAAAGATGCTCTACATCATGTCGTCAGGGAAATGCAGATTCAAACAGCAGTGAGACACCACGACACACCTGTTAGACTGGCCAAAGCCAACACACTGACAGCACCAGACGCTGGTGGGGATGCAGAATGGTGCAGAGCCCCTGTGGCCAGTTTGGCAGTTTCTTACAAAATTAAACATAGCTTGGGCTTCCCTGTTGGCACAGTGGTTAAGAATCCGCCTGCCAATGCAGGGGACACGGGTTCGAGCCCTGGTCCGGGAAGATGCCACATGCCGCGGAGCAACTAACCCCTGTGCCACGACTACTGAGCCTGTGCGCCACAACTACTGAAGCCCGCGAGCCACAACTGCTGAAGCCCGTGCGCCTAGAGCCCATGCTCTGCCACAAGAGAAGCCACTGCAGTGAGAAGCCCGTGCACCGCAACGAAGAGTAGCTCGCCGCAACGAAGAGTAGCTCGCCGCAACTAGAGAAAGCCCGCACGCAGCAACGAAGACCCAACACAGCCATAAATAAATAAATAAACAAACAAATAAATACACCAATAAATAAATAAAATCTATTTTTAAAAAAAACTTCTTTAAAAAAAAATTAAACATAGTCTTACCATACAGTCCAGCAATCATGCTCCATAGTATTGATATTTACCCAAAGGAGTTGAAAACTTATGTCCACATGAACACCTGCACACGGATGTTCATAGCAGCTTTATTCATAATTACCAAAACTTGGAAACAACCAAGACTTCCTTCAGTAGGTGAATGGATACATAAACTCTGGCTCATCGAGAAAATAGAATATTACTTGACACTAAAAGAATATGAAGTATCAAGCCATGAACCTTATTGAGGAGGAACCTTAAATGCATATTACTAAGTGAAAGAAGCCAATTTAAAAAGGCTACAGACTGTATAATTCCAATTCTATGACATTCTGGAAAAGGCAGAAACTGTGGAGGCAGTAAAAAACTCATTGGTTGCCAGGTGTTATGGGAGAATAGGAGGAGCATGGAAAATTTTTAGGGCAGTAAAAATACACTATGTGGTGCTGTAATGATGGGTACATGTCATTCTTATACCTTTGTCTGAATCCATAGGATATGCAACACCAAGAGTGAACCATACTGTAAGGATTATGATGTGTCAATGTAGGTTGTAGCAAATGTACCACTTTTGCTGTAGCAAAAGTACCACTCTGTTGTAGCAGATGTACCACTCTGTTGGGGGCATGCTGATAATGGGGAAGCTATGCATGTGTAGGGGCAGTGGGTATATGGAATGCCTCCGAGCTTTCCCTTCAGTTTTGCTATGACCTAAAAGTGATCTAAAAAAATTAAGTCTTAATAAAAAAAATTTTTAATGACCATTATGTCTGTAGTTTACTCTCTGTGGTCGAGCAAAATAATTGTAATAGTAACTAACAACTGCAATGGTAGTAATGTGTATGTGCACATGTATTTGGAAAGGGTGACAAAGCAGCTCTGGTGAAAGAAAGGTTCACTGTCCACAAATCTAGGTCAGGAATGCAAGGGTGTCTTGCATATTTTCTGTAAGTCTGAAAATATTTCAAAGGAAAATATTGAGGCAGAGAGGCTATCGTAGAAAGCCACAAAACCTAGTTCCAGAGAGCAAAGAACGTAACTTAAATGGAAGTGTGGGAGACTGGGGGTAGCTGCTCAGAGCAGTTTTCTTTGCTGTTTGTCTTGGTTTTCCAGAAGGGCACAGGGCATGGGCTTACAGAGATTTAAAGTAATTTCATATCAAGGTCTCTGAGCATGCAACCACCTGCAGAGACATGGAAAGAAACTAGGCCACAGAAGGCCAGGCAGTATGGGAGGGGGCAAGGCCTCTACCTTTAACCACTGTGACGCCACTCCTGGTTAGTTCCAAGGATTCTTCAAGCCCAGAAGCCTTTGCTCCCTAACCTGGAACACAAGTAACTACACCCCTGTGCATCAGAGTTGTCCCCTCCCCATGCCACATGTGCAGAAACAGGACATGATGTGTTACAAGTGGCCCATGCTGCCCACAGTGCTACTTGTATTCCTCCCAAGCTATAAAATCAACATCTTGCAAAACAGATGGGCTTCTCACCAAGGCTCTTTCCTCTATAGAGGGGTTGGGTTTGAAAATCTCAGCTCTTTCATCTCTGAGAAACGGGTCAGCCACAGTGCATTTTAGCCCTAATGAATTCACCTCTTGCACCTGATAAGTGGGGGGGGCAGTGGTTAGTATGGAGCCCCAAATCATAAGTGACAAGTGCCCGAGTCCTCACAGACTGTCTCTGCAGGATGGCTCTGTGATTCCTTTTCTTTTCAACCTTCACTTATTTTTTTACTCCCTGCCTGAGTTGTACAGAGACTTCCAGCTGGTTACCTGTTCACTTTGGGGTCCTTCTTCCTTCAAGCCATTTGTGTCCCACTGCTAGCGTTGCCACAGCCCTGAGATAAATTCTGGAAGCATAGCTTTGGCCATGCTGCCCACCTGCCCAGAAATCTCAGGTAGCTCCTTGAGGTGCACAGCAGTAGAGCCTGCCTCTCAGTGTACAGGTTATGATTCCCTCATTCACCTTTTCCAAGTGCATTTTCTGTTGCTCTGCTGCTTGTTCTGTGGCCCATTTAATGAACCAATTCAATATTCCTGGTATTTCCCCCCTCACTCTGCCTGGAGTGTCTTAACTCTTCATTGAAGACATGCTCATGAAGTTTGTTCTGACTCCTTCCAGCTGGATGGGCTCTTTCCAGTGATGAACCCTTGTGGTTTGTTTGTTTTTTAAAACTAGTGCCTTTCATACAAGATTCGTCACATTCTCCTTAATTTAAGAGCTGTTATATAGGTTTGTCCTGTCCTGCTACTTTACGGATTGCTAGTGCTTTCAGAGTGGGAATATGGATATGGCACAGTGCTATGCAGAAAACAGATCTTCATTTATAGAATTTGCTAGAATTTGGAATGACATTGTAGAAAGACTCATTCCATTTAGGTTTACAGTTGTTTGTTACTTTTAAATCTATAACCAATAAGAAAATCAGAGTTTATGCCACACATACCACTATTAGCTGTTTTAAGATAGTATTTAAACAGATTTTTAAAATATATTTCCTGGAAAACATTTAAAAAAGAAAATTAATGCTATGGGACTCCAAAATTAGGTTGTTCTTTTAAGTATTGTACTTTGTAAACACTTCAGGATCAAACAGGAAAATATTAAATGTGGCCATTTCTTAATAGTAATTTTAAGAAACCTTGCCTTTCTCTTCCTGACATTTTTAAGGCCTATTTATTTTTCAGTATTACTGTAAAATAAAAGGTGGAAACTATGGCACTGGTCCTAGGAGCAGAGGCCTGGAGCCTGGTGAGAGGTCAGCAGGCCCAGTGGTCTGCCCAGTCAGTGTAGGAGTGACGAGGGTCCACTTACTATGCTGAAGATGGCAAAGAAATCCTATTGTTTTTTTCCTCATTGGATTTAAAAATGGTCCATCTAGTGACAATTCTTTAAGAATACCTTTTCATCCAGGAGTTGATATTTTAAGATTTTGGTCTTTTTTTATATTATTTTTGTGGTAAGATTTTCTTCCTTTAGTAGATAGATATTTACTATCTGGAGTTAAAAGCGAAAATCTTTTTTTTTTTTCCAAGTTAACATAAAGCTTCATTCACTATTAAATAGAACATCCCTTTAAAACAATTTAATGTTCCCTTCAAGAAGCAGACTGGGGAGGAGTAAATTACAGAAGCATTCTTTAAAACTTCATCTTGGAAACAAATACATAAAGTGGAAAATCGTTGTGTATGGTAATATATTGATACATGTGTGTCTTGTAGTCAGCTTTCAGGGTAATTCCTACTTAGCAGCATCTGCAACTTGGAGAATGATTTTTTCCAGGTTCTGTTAGGCTGGCTGTAATTTTGCTCTCTGCCTGGCTATTTCCCGCCTGCCCTGCGCTTCCCCACTGAGGGAGGGCCCTCTGGGCCAAGCCTCATCCCTGCGCTGGAACCATGTCCCTCTCGTGGTCCCTCCTGGATGCCTCAGTGGTGGTGCTCTCCTTTGCCATTTTGCCACTTGTATGTAGTACCAGGTGGATTAGAAGAAGATTCAGGACATGTGTGTCATGGCATCTCTGAGACCAACTGCTTGGGCTCTGTGGTTCATTTTTAGGTGGTATTTGCTGGTTGCATTGGCCATTCATTCATTTTCATTCATTCTCAGATGGCTCTGACTTCAGACATGACTTTTTTGCTACGTCTCTGTAGTTTCATTTTTTAGTGAAAAAAACTCTCCAAAAGGCTCCTGTGGGGGCGGGGAGAGGGGGGACGAATAATAAGGGATGAAGTATTTCTTTGCAGTTTTCCTAATTTTAGAGGGGGTTTTTTTAGTAAGAATTAATATTTTCTTTTTAAAGATGTCTTTTAGAATCAGTTGTTTAGTGAGAAGTCCATTTTTAAAAAACACACTTTATTTTTTAGAACAGTTTAGGGTCTATAGCAGAATTAAGCAGGAGATGCAGGGACTTCCCATTCACCACCTCCCCACACGCCCAGCCTCCCTCATGTCAGTTTTCCCCATCAGAGGGGTGCATTTCTTACAGCTGACAAACCTAGATGGATACACTATCGTCTCTCAACATCCACAGTTCATACTCGGGTTCGCTCTGGGTGTTGTACATTCTATAGATTTGAACAAATTTGAAAACTAACAAAATTTTGCAAATTTATATATATCCATATTTTTAGTGTAGTGTTTTCCAGAGATATAATAGACTCTAACCTGTTGTCAGAGTTATCAGAAAGTGTCTTGTTTTGATGTTTGGACTATTGGTGAAGGACTTATGACCTGACCTAACTTCCTGTTAGGTTTATATTCCATGCAAATTTTTTTTTTTTTTTTTTTTTTTTGCGGTACGCGGGCCTCTCACTGTTGTGGCCTCTCCCGTTGCGGAGCACAGGCTCCGGACGCGCAGGCTCAGCGGCCATGGCTCATGGGCCCAGCCGCTCCGCGGCATGTGGGATCTTCCTGGACCGGGGCATGAACCCGTGTCCCCTGCGTTGGCAGGCGGCCTCTCAACCACTGCACCACCAGGGAAGCCCTGGATGGGTTTTTGATGAGATTGTGTTGAATCTTTAGATCAATTTGGAGAGCATTGCTATCTTAACAATATTGTCTTCCAATTTATGAATATGAACTGTCTTTCCATTTACTTAAAAATTATTTAATTTCTCTCAACAGTCTTTTATAGTTTTCCAGGTATAAATTTTGCACTTTCTTTAATTTATCCCTAAATATTTTAATTTTTAATGCTATTGTAAAGGAAACTTTTGTTTTTCATTTCATTTTCACATTGTACATTAGTTTTGTGCAGAAGTATAATTTTTTTTGTTGACCTTGTATCCTGTAAGCTTGCTGAACTCATTTATTACTCTTAATAGTTTTGTAGAGGAGTCCTTAGAATATACAAGATTATGTCATCTTCAAATAGAGAGTTTTACTTCTTTCTTTCCAATCAGGATGTATTTCTTTTTTTTTTTTTCCTTCCCCACTTTCCTTGACTAGAGCCTCTACTATAGAGTTGAATAGAAGTGGCAAGAGCAGACATCTTTGTCCTTTTCTGGCTCTCAGGGTGAAACTCTTCACCATTCGATATGATGTAAGTCATAGGGTTTTTATAGACTCTGTTTATCAGATTGAGGAAGTTTTCCTCTTCCGCGTTTAATGAGTGTTTTTATTGTGAAAATGTGTTGGATTTTGTCAAATGCCTTTTCTCTGTCTTTTGAGATGATTGTATGGTTTTTGTCTTCTATCATTTTGATATGGTTGTTGTACATTAATTGATTTTCAGATGTTAAGCCAACCTAGCACTCCTGAGGTTAAGCCTACTTACCTATGGTATGTAATTCTTTTACTGTATTGCTACCAACCTAGCACTCCTGAGGTTAAGCCTGCTTACTATGGTATATAATTCTTTTACTGTATTGCTACCAACCTAGCACTCCTGAGGTTAAGCCTGCTTGCCTATGGTATATAATTCTTTCTTTTACTATATTGCTACCAACCTAGCACTCCTGAGGTTAAGCCTGCTTAGTAATATGGTATATAATTCAACTCTTTTACTGTATTGCTGGGTTCACTTTGCTCATATTTTGCTGAGCAGCTTTGCATCTATATCCATAGGTGATATTGGTCTCTAGTTTTCTCTTCTTGAAATGGGTTTAATTTTGGTAGGAGGTTACCATGGCCCTCATGGCTTAGGAAACCCCCATGCCAGGCCCCCAGGCTCTGGGGGTAGGGGGAAGCAGATACCACCCCAGCCATCACCTGGAATGCCTCATCCTAGACCTCCGGTGGTCATGTTCCTCCCCTCCCAGGGCCTCCATTTGGTTCTCCCTTGGGTTACCCACATCCGTTGCCTCCACATAGTATTCGTAGATCTCTGCCACTGATGCCCCCTCATAGATACTCTGGTCTTCCACGACCCCCACCCTATAGCTACCAGCGGCGGCCCTCCCTCTACCCAGACCCACTCCCTAGCCTCCACTTCCCCCGCATGGCCCTCTTCCAGGTCCTCTCCCTCAATAATGTCTCATTCTGTTTCCCCCTGTTATATCCTCCCAATATTTTTTTCAATTCTGTGGACCAATCAATGAATAAGCATTTAAATGACACTAGAGAAAATAATTTATGTTGTTGATTTATTGCTGCTATTCTTACAAAAGTGGAAGTATTGTAATCTAGCCTTTAGAGACAAAGAATAGCCTTAAATTTCCAAAAAGTGGAACATGAAAGTGGAAAAATATCATGAGAATCATTCATCTATAAAATTAAACATTTGGGATAAATTATGCCATCATTCAGATACAGGTTGAGGAAAATCAGTGGAAATCGTAATGATTTCTTTTTACCTGGAATAAATGTGAACTCAAAAAAAAAAGAAGTTTTAATAAATATGGAGTGCCTACTGATTATCAAATTCACTTTTCACATAACTTGTGTAAATATAAGTATGTAGTTTCACAACATTTGAATCCAAAATGGCAAACAAATTTGACATAGAACAAATTAGAAAGTGAAAATATAGAAGTCATAGTCTGGGAAGCCTCATGCTAAACAAAATTATAAAATGTTGGTTATTAAGAACTAAGGTAATATTTCAGAATTTACTATATGCTGGGCAGTATTCTAAGTTCCTTTAAGGCATTTCATTTATTCAAGAATTCTATGACGTAAGTATATAAATTTAACTATTTTACAGGAGAGTAAATGTGGCAAGTAGACTTTAAATTTCTAATCTTAGTTCATTCAAGGAAAGATGAAATTTTGAAGCAAAATAGTGGATTAGGTTTTCTCACGTTTAGGGAGGTGGTTTTTGCTCTGACGAATGGCAAGTCTAGATTTCTGTAGGGTCACATTTAGGTGGCAGGCATCTACTGGCCTTATAGATTCAGTTGTAAAGTATTCCCTAATCACTTACTTTCTGGCAGCATTTGTAAAGGGTTGGTATTAACATTTGGTAGAATTTACCAGTGAATCCATCTGGGCCTGGGCTTTTGTTTGTAGGAAGTTTTAAAATTACTGACTCAATCTCCTTATTTGTTATAGCTATTCAAATTTTCTGTTTCTACCTGTAAGTTTTGGTAGTTTGTGACTTTCTGGGAATTTGTTCATATTATTTCATTTGTCTAGTATATTGTTATAATTGTTCATACTATTCCCTTAGTGCATTCTGTATAATCCCTTTGCTTTCTGTAAAGTTGGTAGTGATTTCCCTGTTTCATTCCTGATTTTTGCCATTTGAGTCTTCTCTCATTTTTTCATGGTCAGTCTAGCTAATGATCTGTCAATTTGGTCAGTCTTTCCAAGGAACCATCTTTGGGTTTTGCCAATTTAGTTTATTGTTTTTCCATTCCCCATTTCACTTATTTGTGCCTAATCCTTGACATTTTCTTCCTTCTGATTGTTTTGGGTGTAGTTTGCTTTTATTTTTGTTTTTTTAAATGTGGAAGGTGGGGTTGATTTGTATTCTTTTTAATATAGTTATTCACAAGTATAAATATTCCTCTGAACACTGCTTTATTTACATTTCATAAGTTTTGCTGTGTTGTGCTTTCCATTTCATACCTTTCAAAATATTTTAAAATTTCCCTTGTGATTTCTTCATTGAACTGTTGGTTATTTAGGATTGTGTTGTGGAAAATTCACAAATATGTGGAAATTAAACAAGTCTTTGTGCTATTGATTTCTAATTTTATTTCATTGTGGTCAGAGAAGTTAGTTTGTATGATTTTGATCTTTTTAAGTTTACTGACCACATAGTTTGTCCTGGAGAATGTCTGTGTACACTTGTAAAGAATACATATTCTGTTGTGAAAGCTTTTTATAATTTTTTCATTTAGCATAATTAGAGATTTTAATGGCTTAATCTTTTGGTAAGGCTTACTAGGATTATTAGTTCTGCAAGCGTAAAGGCTGTAGTGTAAATAGACACTGTATGTAAATACAGTGTTTCATGGGGTATTGGAGTATCTTTCTTACAGTCAGTCTGGTCAACAGACACCTGTTGTTCACGCATCATTCTATGTCCTAGCTATTGTAAATAGTGCTGCAGTGAACCAGGCTAGTAAAGAAACTGCATAAGGCATAGTCTTCATTTGAAGAGCCTGTTCATTATGTTCTTAACAAAGCGAACTGTGGTAATTACATACAGCACTTCCTTGCTGAAAAAAGGCATACATTTGTACAGCACAATGATTTAGAGGTACCCAAAGGAGAGGGAGTAAGCAAGGTGGGTACTGTTTTCTTTTCTGAATTGACTGTAATGTCAAGAATTAACTGTGACTTTCAAGGTTGAAAGAATAAGGACAGATGTTATGTGTTTACTCATCAAGGCTTGAGGAAGGATTGCTTGCTGTCTCTGACAGTTACAGGCCAAAGGGAGGCGTATTGTTGGCCAGCTGATCTAACAGCTCTTCTGTATCATTCCACTAGTGAGGAACAAGCATAGTCATTGTCATGCGTTCCATCTTGAATAGTTGGGGTCAGCAGTTTCTTTATCAAAGCAACCTGGATTAAGTGCACTCATCTATGATTAACACATTGTAATATTCAAATTGTAATTTATAAAGGCAAACCAGAACATTATTGAAAGCTAGCTTTTTTTAAAAAACAGCAGTAATTCAAAACACTGCTTCAGCTGTGGGTTGCAATAAATACTTCCAGTGTTTATAAACCTTTCCGTACAGTGTCTAGGAAAATTCCCCATGTTCTGACTAATATAATAAGACCAGATTCCTTGACTATCACTGGAGGCGTATCCTAAACATTCTGTGCTGTGTTCTGGGCTCTTCCTCTGCTGCCTAAGGGAGAAAGTGTTATGTCGACCAGTGGAGGAGCGTCTGCCTCACCGATTTCACCTGTGTCGTGAGTGCTCATAGCGTGTGACCTACTCCTATCTGCTGTGAGAGGGACATAATGAGAATCATATCTTTTAAAAATATATTTATTTATTTTGGCTGCGTCAGGTCTTAGTTTGCAGCACGTGGCATCTTTCGCTGTGGTGTGTGGGCTCTCCAGTTGTGACACGCGGGCTTAGTTGCCCCGCGGCACGTGGGATCTTAGTTCCCCGACCTCGAACCGGCGTCCCCTGCATTGCAAGACGGATTCTTAACCACTGGACCACCAGGGAAGTCCCGAGAAGAATATCTTTTGTAGCTGTACTCGTATAATTGCCGTGCCCTTACCTAGCTGGTTCATTCAAGTCCCAAATTCAGTGTCTCTTTATTTAGCATTTTGATAGATTCCAGAATAAATAATTTCTCAGCGTGAACCTCATTTAGTGTATTAAAGAAAACACTTGTATTGACCAGTAGTAGATTTTTAGTTATCATTTAGAAGAGAAGACTTCCATTTTCCTTTAGTAACTTCCGGTATCAGAAATTCCAGCTATTTTATAAGACAAACAACCAAAAAAGCATTTATATGGAGTAGTGAGCACCTTGAAGCTATCTATCCAGGAGGTAATCAGAAAATGCCTGTTGTCTGATGGAAAATCATTTTCATAAGACTAAATACAGGAGATTTGCAGAGCACATGACACATCGTTTGTCTGATGCAGGTATTCGTTGACCCACAACAGTGATATGTCACTAAGGGCGGGAGCTCTTAAAAAGTTTGTGACTATTATATTTCTGGAAAATGGATTTATATCATCCATACGATAAGGTATATGTTTGCTTTAGAGCTGACTGAGAAAACGTCTTATAGTTTTAGGATTGCCTGTGAAACACTGTGCCACCCTGGGCCTGTTCTCACTCCTGGTGAGGACGCTCCAAAGCCTGTGGAGGCTCTAGAACCACTTCAGCTTACTTGCCGGCCGTCTGAACATACTTGGAGAGCAAACAAGCCACTGTTGGCTTCCCCACCACTGCGACTAGAAGAAATATCCATGTTACCCCAGAGGTGTATTTATGTGGCTTTTATCACCAGTTCTTTCCAGCCTGTCAATGGCTGATTTGACAGAGCTTGGGAAGAAAATTGCACTAATTAGCCAAGAAAACATACAGTGTTCTATGACGGTAGGCATTGCCCCAACTTTAGCCAACTGTGTGTGGTGCTTACCCAGGAGACTGAGAAAATGTAGCTGGGTCAATGAAAAATTAAAACTTTTTTGGAAAAAGGAATCAAACCATTTGCACTAGTAGTGGAGAATTCAGAGAACATTATATAACACTGTTTCAAAAGCACGGACCTGCCATGACCTAAGTGAAAAAGAAGGTCTAGTGACAGAACTAGAATTATGGCCCGGGTTTCCCAGCTGAGAATATTAGCATTTATTCTCTCTGAACCTACAGCTCTTGGTGAATTCCTTTTTTTTTGGCCATACCGTGCAGCATGCGGGGTCTTACTTCCCCAACCAGGGATCGAACCTGTGCCCCCTGCAGTGGAAGTGCAGTGGAATCTATAATTCTGTAACTTGGAGTGAACTGCATGGCTGATAGGCTAATATCACCAACACACCCTATTTAAAATACAGGAAAGGCAGAAGGAATATGATTTAACATGCATAAATATATAATGACACCCTGAGGAAAGAAGTATGCATAGGTATTAAGAGTTCTCACTTCCACAGTGGTTATGACGCACTCCATGGTCCATTTGCCCTGACAGCCAAAGTCTGGTACCTGGTGTGTTGAATATACTGCAGAGGTGCTGGCACAGCATGGCAGACGAGGAGGGCAAAACCAGTGCTGAGTGAATGCATTGTTACGCTTTCCTGACAGAAAGGGTTCCGTGTAATCACCCTGCTTCCCTGTGGCAGGTGATTCCTCAGAGTTGTTGTTGGACCTGGCAAGCAGGACTCTGACAGGGCAGTAGTGGTGTTGTAGCCTTTGCCACCACGATCCTGCTTGTGACCCACCAAACAAGCTCCGGATCTGGCTCTGTAAAGAATCAGACAAGCATTTTTTTTTTTATAAGTCTTTACTGAATTTGTTACAATATTGCTTCTGTTTTATGTTTTCGGTTTTCTGGCTGCAAGGCATGTGGGATCTCAGCTCCCCGACCAGGATTGAACCACGCCTCCTGCCGTGGAAAGCGAAGTCTTAAGCACTAGACCGCCAGGGAAGTCCCCAGACAAGTATTTATAGGTGATTTATCATGTTCTCCTGGTTTTTGAGAGTCTCCTCTTTTCCAGGAAGCATTCAGCTGGGACACAGATATTCTCTGTCATTCTTTGTCCCCTAACCGTCTCTCTCGTTTTTTTTTAAATAAAATGTACAAATCTCTGTTATTTTAATTTTAATTTAATTTTATTTTTTTATTATTTTTGACTGTATTGGGTTTTCATTGCTGTGCGCGGGCTTTCTCTAGTTGTGGCGAGTGGAGGCTACTCTTTGTTGCGGTATGCAGGCTTCTCATTGCGGTGGCTTCTCTTGTTACGGAGCACAGGCTCTAGGCGCGTGGGCTTCAGTAATTGCGACACGTGGGCCCTAGAGTGCGTGGGCTTCAGTGGTTGCGGCGCTTGGGCCAGTAGTTGTGGCTCATGAGCTCAGTAGTTGTGGCTCACGGGCTCTAGAGCGCAGGCTTAGTAGTTGTGGCACATGGGCTTAGTTGCTCCACAACATGTGGGACTTTCCCAGACCAGGGATCGAACCTGTGTCCCCTGCATTGGCAGGCGCATCCTCAACCACTGTACCACCAGGGAAGTCCCCCAACGGTCTCTTTGTCAGCTCTTCCATCATCTCCCTTTCCCCTTTGTGATCATCCGTCTAATCTTTGGTTCTTCATCAAGCAGTTTGGCTTACACTATTACCTGTCTTTGCTCCTGGGTCAAATGGACGTTGAGATGTGCCCTCGAGGACTAGTCCCAACTACCCAGCTAAGCAGTCATGGCCACCCACGAGTCACTGTGAGCCATACCTCATGCCATCTCTGGGCACATTGGACCCAAGATGCACATGAAGCTCTGCTCATCTGTCAGGCCTTTTCTGAGGGGAGCTGCAAAGCTATAACACTCGTATTTCCAGCTGCTACCCCATGTCATATCAGCCCATCTGAAAACTAGGCTTGACTTTTTTCCCTTCAGATTACTTGTCATGCAGACTTTCCCATGAGGCCATAAGTGTGGGTTGAGGGAAAGATGGCAGGTATGGCAGGAGCAGGTAAAGTAAGCATGTGTTGCTTCCAGAATCCAACGGGCGATACTAAGATTTGTGCCCCTTTTTTGGTGGTAGTAGATGAAAAGTGCAACATTTTTTCACTTTGAAGGAAATACCTTAAAATGCCCCAGATCCTAGCACCACTGGAAATTTTACTCAGGGAGCAGCTCCTGAATTTTTCTAGTATTTTTCTTGTATCCACTGGTACACACTTGTATTACCAGCATGTCCTGGGGTACCTTTTATTTCGTGCTAACAGATCCTATCAGTATGGTGCCATCTTGTCCTGTGGGGCAGTGAGATGATAATGTTCCTGCAGACTGACTTATGGTGCAGCACCAGAGTTGACATAGCACTAGGACAACAAGGTGGAAGTACCCTGCTGCCTGCCAGGTGAAAGCAAGTAGCTTTCTGTTTTCTCTGCTGGTTGGAATAGGAAGACACACATGCACATTCACATTTTTCTCTCAAATCGGTAGCTGGAAATCAGGTCAGGGAACGGGTTGATTTGCTCAAGTATTGATAGAATCCACAACTGGATCTGCAACAGCAGTGGGAATTGCTCCCTGATTAAGCTTGTGATAATCCACTGTCGTTCTCAAAGCTTGTCTGTCTTCTGCGGAGGCCCGATGCTCACAACAGGAGGTGTGATAGGAATCACCAGCCTGTATCTTTCAAGCCTCCAAGGGTGGTATTAATCTTTGTGATTCCTCAGAAGATGCAGTATTTCTTTCATTGTTATTTTGCAGGGAAGAGTTTTGGATTTCTTTCCAGCTCTTCTGATCACAGCAGTTCTCATTACATGAATCAAGGTGCAAAGGTGGAAGTTCTGCTGATTTCTGACTATATGTTTCATCTACAAACTCAGAATCCGGGCAGATAATCATAAGAAAAACTCCATTTGTGTTTGTCACTCATAAAACCTTCAATTTAACCTGTAGAGCACAGAGGTATTAAGTCCTCAAGGATCAACATTAGATCAGGGACAGTGTCCAATAAATCCTGAAAGGTCTAGATTTCCCTTTCTACAATGCACAGTTGTCCCCAAAAGTTATACTTCAGGGCAGAGTAGTAAGAAGAGTTAAATGACATGATTATGGTATCAATGAAGGGTTCTTTCCTAAAGGACCCAGCCACTCTTTGAGTTAGGGGCTCTAGGACAGCTCCTGACTCAGGCTGTGACCCAGAAGAGAGGCTCTGGACATTGTCATGCTTGATCACACAGGACCTCTGTCACTTACCCTACAGATCAGATGGGAGTTTCTTAGGATTCTCAGCTCTTCTGGTCCTAGATATCTCTCATTAACTGTCTTCCACCAAATATCCCTATAGCTCAAATCATAACTTGGGTCCTTTTGGTTCTTACGTGTGCTCTGCCTCTGGATACTTAGCTCCGCTGCCTCGGCTTTTCCTTACCTCATTGAAATCAGGGAGCCTGTTTCAAGGGCAGCCTCTGCAGTACTGACCTTCTTCCCCAAGGCTCCCTGAGGGTAGAGTTAAGAGGTGGGTGAACAGGACTCATGACAGATCTCCTCAGTCTTCGTCTTTCTGCCCCTGAGACATTTCTGGCAACTAGATATTCTGATTTCTATTCTGGGCTATTGTTATGCCATGCAGAAGGCAGGAAGTTTGAGTTCCTTTGATTTAGGGCTTTTACGGGACAGTTCCCCTTACAGACAGACACTTGGGCAACTGTAATGAATTCCCAGTTTCATCCTTGGGATGCATTTATTAGTGACATATTACAGCACCTAATAGAAGCTAATCAAGTAACTTCCCTGAGTACTTTCTTGTCTGTTTTCTTATTTCCTCTTCAGATAACCTTCGTGGTATTAAGTAGGACTAGATTCTTACAGATGAGGAAACAGATTCAGAAAAGGTAATTAACTTTTCTGGAGGCAGAACTAGGACTAGAACTTACAGCCCTTTACTTCTTACCTTGTGCTCTTTCTTTCCAACATGCACCTTAATGGGAGGTGGGTGAGTTCACACATATAATATGGCACACAGGCACACATGCGCCTCTATCCAGGAACTACAGTTTACAGTCATGCTAGATGTTGGTTGCTCCTAATAACAGCATGTATTATTAAGAATATATTTGCAAATACGTTAACAAATACACTTGACAAAAATCTAGGAAGTTACAAATGAAAATTGTAAGAAGGTTATATGTATGTTTGTTTTTTCTCTGTAATATTTACACCTTTCAGTTTCTATCTGTATACAATAATTCTCTCTAGAGAAAATGCATCTACTAATTTCTGAAGCATCCTTGAATGGGACTTTCATCTCTTTTTCCTGTGAGAGGGTTTGGAGACAGGTTGTGGGGTTAATTGAGGAAGGTCTGCTGGTTGAAGCCCAAACTACTTTGTCCTTCATCTTGCCCCATCTGCATACTAATGCCTAAGGTGATCGGTCTGCTGGTGATTGTTGTTAAATCACTTTTTCCTTGTTTCTTTCTCCCCAGAAACAAACAAACAAAATTTTGAACATTAGTGGTAAATATACTTCATAAAGCCAGCTCAGTACCCCAATCCATCTTAACTATCCATCTTTAAAGCATAACATGGAGTTCTTAGTGTGATTTAGTGCAGGCCTCAGCTGTTATCTCATTTGAGGGGTTTTGCTGGAGGCTGGAGTTTCCCGACAGCCCTGACCGCAGAGAGGTGGAATGTGGGGCTGACGTCACAGCCGGTCCTGGGAATGTTTTGCATTCCTCTTCCTGGCAGTGGTCAGGTGGCTTCCAGCAAGAATGAAGGATAACAGCTTCCAAAGGAGAAAAAGAGAGAGGAGGAAAAGAACAGTTTATAATCAGACTGTTGTGGGGGAGGCACTTTTATTCTGAGCCAAAACTGAAATTAGAAGCAGATGTCTTACATTCTGATGCTGCACGAATGTTAAATGCATTTTATTAATGACTGTAATAGCTGAGGTATTTGGCTTTTTATTGAACTAAAGTTTTGAAACTCTCTTTAAGAATTGTGGAAAAACAACTTCTCGTAGCTGACATTTTTAACTGCGAAAGCAGCTTTCTGACCGTAAAGGGGGAAAATGGCACACAGAGACAAGGGCGCTGTAGTCAATGGACAGGCTGTTTTAAAGTCTGTTAATCTAAAAAATAACTTCTGAAACATAAAATCTCTGTAACCTGTTAATGTATTTTGTGCTAATCAAATAATTTCGATCCACTAATTAGGGGAGAGAGATATTCTATTAAAATATCTGCTAGAAGTTTTTTCCCCCAAAATGTTTACACTTCCACTGTTATTTCTGTATAGTATGTTACTGGCCAAGTCAGATATTCAAAACAAAACTTAGCAGACCCTTAATATAATAAACACAGGTTTTCCAAAGTCGTGCAACTCTGCAGTAGTGTGTGCCACAGAAAATTGGACAGTAACTGAGTTCGGTTTTAAATTTAATTTGTGTTTTCCTGTCTTCTAGGTACTGAAGTGCCTTTGTTCAGATTGGTTGTACTGGATTAGCAAATCACGATTTGTCTATGTGTTTTAAAATAAAATACTTCATTCTTTTTTTTTTTTAAACAATGCCTTTCAGTAGATTCTCACTTATTTTGAGGTAACAGCAGCTACATTAAAACAGTTCTCCAGTTTAGGTGAAATGTGTTTGAATACTTCCTGTTATACATTGAAATGGAAAGTTGGCTTCCTGTGTAGGTCATGTTGCTGGTGAGGAATTTCCAGAAATGTGGAGAAGTGCTGACTCATAGTGTACAATGGACTGATCCCACTGCAGTAAGGCTTGAGGGAGTTTTCTGAGCTCCTGGTTGAAGCAAGCAAAATATGCCTGTGTTAATGTGCTACTTTATTTTTAGATGTAGCAGTGGGGGTGGAGGAGAGGCTGTTGGTTGGGGTATGATCCTTGCTAATAGCTTTAAAATGACTAAAAGTTCTAGGGTTAGGTGTGTGTCTAAATGTGTTTTTCTGCAGTCTATTATTAGAGTTTGGAAAACAGGTTGTTTTTGTTATAGTTACCTTCCACTGTGCTCTGGGTGGGGGACGTCTTGCCCCACACTTGAACCCCATGCCCTCAGGCTGGGATGGTGACTGGCTGTGGGCTCTATAAAATGTTAGTGATGGTGGTACCTGCATTGGGGGGATTGGTCCAGAAAGAGGTCTGTGGTATTGTGACCTTTATGTCTATGATCAGGAGTTCCTGAATCTAATGGTAACAGTTTCTTTAAAACTTTAAATATTAGCTGGCAGGAGTTAAGAGAAGAACTGGGATTTCTTGCGTTTACTGTGCCTGGCTCTGTCCTGGTGGTTTTTCATTTGTTAAATTGTCTAAATCTGAAGTTACTGGCTGAGATTTATTTTTCATTCATTTGGTATGGAGATGTCTGCTAGATTTGGGGGAGAGGGGCTTTCTATAACAAAAATTCCCTTCTAAACACAAATCTAATCTTATAAAGTTAATATATCCCAAATGTATTCATCCATCAATTCCACAGACACTCGCTGAGTAACTGCTCTGTGCCAGGCTGGTTCTGCTGGGTGCTGGGTGCTGAGTACTGGGTGCTGTGGAAAATGTGCTCCTTGTAAGGGGGGTGCTGCAGGCCCAGAGCAGGGAACACGTGTTCATGATTGTGTGCAGCATTCCTTTATGGCTGTTATGGTAGAATTCTGCAGGTATAGTGAGGCGCACAAGGAAGGGGGATACTCAGATCTGTGCCAAATTCTGTGGGGTTGGTTTCTTTTGATACGGTTCTGAGGATGTCAGAGTTGATGGTTGAAAGTAATTTGAGTAGGCAGTGCGGAGAAAACAATCTGATAAGGGAGGCAAGGGAAATACTGATGTATGTGTGACAGGTACTAAGACTGCTTAAAAGGAAATTTAATAAACATGAATGATATCCTGCAGATCATTTCCTTCGTATACATACATACAGCTCACACAACAGCATGACTGCCCTTTCTGTCTGAGGTCTGCCTTTCTCACACATTCCTAAAGAGTTTGAATGGCTGTTTGTTAACAAGTAATCATGGAATCATAGAACATGTCTTAAAACTGTTTCCTGTGATTTTGAGGTTGACAAAAGGAAGAACATGTGTTCTTCTTGTGAGCAGAGCCCCTGCCTTCAGGGAGGCACATGCGGCCCGCAGGCTCGGCCCGCAGGTAAGCCCCACTGAGCAGTTGTTCTGGGTAGCTCTCCTTGTCTCACCTGAACACCACCCAGTATCACCTTCTGCTAAACAATGCAAAAGGAGTCATTGACCTGTTTTGAGGGGTGCTTATGAGGAATTATGAACAGAATGAAATTCATATTTCAAAATGCAGGTATAGTCCTCTACCTTTCTAAGTGTGTGTTCTCTGATCACACGGCAGAGAAGACCCTTGCCAACCTCTGCTGGTGGTTGTGTGTGAGAATGGAGCGAGCACCAGCAGGTGCAGCCATCAGCTCTGATGCTGGAAGTGATGCAGGGGCACCTGGGGCCTGTCACACCATCCACACAGGATCCTCGGGTAATCTACAAAGCCCGGGGCCAGAATAATCACATATATAGGACTTCACATGTAATATGCTTTGTGTCCATTGTTCCCAATTACTCCCTGCAAGTCTAGGTACTAAATTGTGTAAACTACTTTTCTATGCATATCTCATAAGTGTGTAGAAATGTAATGTTTGTTGACTGAATAAATGAAGTTGCTCTACTTTAAGGCAAAAGTACATTTTTTACTCTGTAAACTCTCATGTATACACATAATCCATGATATGCTTTTTTTTAAAACTGTGGTAAAATATATGTAACATAAAATTTACCATTTTAATATTTTTAGGTATATTCACTGGTATTAAGTACATTCATAATGTGGTGCAAGCGTCTCCAATATATGGAACCTTTTCATCATCTCAAACAGAAACTCAGGACCCATTAAACAATAATTCCACATTCTGCCTCCCCAGTCAACACCTCCCCCCACCCAGCTCCCGGTAACCTCTGTTATACCTTCTGTCTCTGTAAATTTGCCTATTCTAGGTGACTCATATAAGTGGAGTCATACCCTGTTTGTCCCTGTGTGCCTGGCTTGTCTCACTTAGCATAATATACTCAGAGTTCATCCATGTTGTAGCATGTCAACATTTCATTCCTTTCTAAGGTTGAATAATATGCCATTGTATGGATGGACCACGTTTTGTTTATTCGTTAACCTGTTGATGGACATTGGAGTTCTTTCCACCTTTCAGTTAGTGTGAATAATGCTGCTGTGAACATTGATGTACAACTGTGTTTCAGTCCCTGCTTTCAAGTCTTTTGAGTATATATCTAGGAGTGAAAATGGTAGACCATATGGTAATTCTATGTTTAATTTTTTGAGGAACTATCATAGTTTTGCACAGCAGCTATACCATGTTGCATTCCCACCAGCAATGCACAAGGGTTCCAGTTTCTTGACATCCTCACCAGTATTTGATATTTTCCTTTTTTTTTAAATAGCCATCCCAACAGGTGTGAGGTGGTGTTTCATCCTGGTTTTGATTCGCATTTCCTTAATGACTAGTGATGTTGAGCACATTATCCACTTTTAAATTCTGAAATAGCCCCAGTAAACAATTAAAAGTCTGCAGCAAAGATAAAGAGTTCCTCATTAGACGTTCTTTACTGCAATTGCAGCCTTCTCAGCCCACAAACACGGACTGAAGGCTGGGGCCACTGCTCTCAGGGCTCAGAAAAATAGAAAAGGTTCTTTTCCAATCAGGTAACTGTTGGACAACATGTTCTTTTGCTGCATTTGTATCAAATTCATTAGGTATCCAAAATGATTATGTTCACTTTACACTGACTAGTTTTCTTAGAAAAACCAAGCCTTTAATTTAAAGCTATATGTAGGCATTAAATAATTGGGGAAAAAAAGGTCTGTGTAGTGAGGACATACTAAAATCATGAAATCAATGAAATGTTTACTTACTTCTCTAGTAATTTTATGGTTTCATTATTTATATTTAATGCTTTATACATTTATATTTAATACTTTAATGTATTTTGGTGTGTAGTATGAGGTAAAGATCAATTTTAATATTTTCCAAATAATTTTATCAGCTTCACTTCCTGAATAGTTTTCCTCTGCTGACTCTAAATGCTTCTCTTGTCACTCGTTATTTTCCTGTGTATCCTAGGACTTATTTCTCTGCTCTGTATTCTGTTGTGTTGTGTTGTGTTGTGTTGAGAGCCTGAAAACCTTGCCATAAATCAGTGCCTTGCTTCTGTGTGTGTGAATAATTTATAAATAGATATGCTTGATTGGGGGACAGAATGTTTTAAAATTTAAAAACAAGGTACACAATCGATTTCAAAGACAACAACCAAGCTAGTCCATGAACACAACATCCGGCAGATTTTTGAATTTTACTCCTGCCATTGCACTTGACTCTTGTACTTTCAGCAGCACAGATTTCATCCCACCCTGCAGGAGGTGTAGTTACTGAAGGACAACCTGACTTCATTGCAGATACATAGCCTCGTGCGTGGACTTCACTATGGAGGATCTATTGCTTGACACTCACTTTTCTTTGTTTCTCAGTTTTCTTGAGAAACTGTAAAAAGGAATTGTAGAGCAATATGCTTCTTGTAACATACAGGGAGACCTTTTTCTTTTTTTCTTTTTTTTTAAAGTACTGTATTGATCACCTAGGTCTTTAAGGATCCGCTGGCTTGCTGATGATCTGTTTAACATGTGTAAGCGCCAAGGAAGGCAGGGCCCTGTTCAGGTCACATTTTTACTTCGTATTGAAACCGGCACACGTTCTTTTGTAATTTTTATTGGAGTATAGTTGATTTACAATGTTGTGTTAGTTTTTGCTGTACAGCAAAGTGAGTCAGTTATACATATATACTTATTTAGGTCGTTACAGAGTATTGCGAAGAGTTCCCTGTGCTATACACTACTATATATACTACTACATATGGTGTGTATGTGTCAGTCCCAGTCTCCCAATTTACCCCTCCCCCCATTCCCCCTGGTAACCATACGTTTGAAATTGGCACACATGCTAAGGGTTTGTTTGATATGAATGAAAAAAAACTTAAATTGTTGAATTTTGTGCTTCTGTCAAGCAAGCTGAAGAGCGGTTTGTTCATTTTAGAATTTATCTTGAGAATCTTTGCTCCTTGAGTTTTTAGGCTCAGGACTTGGTGCTGGTTCCCGCCTCTCCCCGTCTAACCTGTGGCAGCCCAGGACAGCGTGCAGCAGATGGCATGAAAATTCTTGTTCCTTTGAAGAGAAGCTAATCATATGTAATGCTTCATGTGGGTTATTTCCTTTAATCCCTAATAGAAGTGTCAGGGAGACATGACTATCTTAAATTTGCAGATGGGGAAGCTGAAGGCAGGGAGATGAGATCATTTGCTCAATGCCCAGCGCTAGTGAGGCTTGCAGAGCTGTGTGACAGGGCAGGTCGGAGTCCAGAGTGGAATTCTGGTTACCTGGCTTCAGAAAGGAGCCCCATCTTTGTCTTAGATTTGCTTTAGTGTTGAGCACAAAGAGGTCCTAGAATGTCAAGTTTTCTTGAGCTTTTTGTAGTCTGTTGATGAGAAGGGAAAATGTTAATGACCTTGAGAAAATTTAAACAAACTGGATGAGGCTCAAAGAGTTTTCTAGGGATGTGGCTGCAGCTTTACCTTTTCCTGACAGGCTATGCAATTTCCATATTAATGTGGTCGTGGCCTTTTCAAGGCTTTGCTTTTTTAGGGGGAAAATGCATGGGTGGCATTTTGAGAATGACTCTTGGATCCAAGTCATCTCCCAGCAGAGAGGCTCCTCAGAGTGAGTGTCAAATCAGAGGCAGAGCGGGTAGAATCCAGTAGAGGGCTGGCTCCAGGGACACGTTGAGGGTGACCTCATTCAGTTCTGCTGTGGACATTGGATTAAGTTGCTTTGATGAATAAATAGTAATAGCTATCTTCCTTGCCTTACTGCTTTCTCCTTAAGAGCAAATAATTAAAACCAGATATTTCTGTCTTGGGTGCTGTGGAACGTGCATTGTTGTAAGTGAAGGAAATACAGAATCTGCGAGGAGGATTTTAGAAAAAATACCCAGACGTTTCTGTTGTTCTAACCGAGGGGAGATCCATTTTGTATTTGGAAGCATTCCAGTTAGTTTTTGTGGATAGAAATCTAATCGGCAAGATAGGGTAGCATTTTGTGTTAATGAAGGATGCGCCTAGATCTCAGAAATGTATGAGCAGGAGGAGAAGACTTCTAGCCCTAAGAGGGTCGTGCTGTCCCCGCCTGCTCCTCGCTTAGATAAGCACACGCTTTGACTGGTCTGTGTGGCACTGTAACACGTGACTGTATGTACCTACGTGTGTTTACTTTGCATGGTCTCTGTCCCCAGATTTGTGAGGAAAATAATAATTTAAAAATTCATTTATTTTCCACATCTGGTTGTCAGCAGCAGGAAGAGCCGCTGAAGGCTTGGTCAGAGCCAGCGTGGAAACGCGAGGGCCTGTGAGCTTCGGAGGGGGTGGGGGCGGGGGCTGTGCCCGGCTGCCAGAGTGGCCTTAGGCCGACCAGTCTCCCCTCCACTGTTTGCAGGACTGGCTGGGCTGCAGGTGTGTTCATGTCAGAAATCACAAACCACTGTGTTGTATGCACCATATTCTGTTGTTTTCTTTTTTTAAAAAAAGACAAAACTAGAAAGTATTTATTGAATTTTTAAAACATGATTTAAAAATCCATCTTTATATTATTATTTTTTAATCCTAAAAAGTGTTTTATTTACTGGATGTCCTTGTTTTTGGATAGTTTTTTTTTTTTTTTCTTCCCTCCAGGTAGTAATGTTCTGTTTCTGACAAAGCTCTTTATTACATATTATTTGTGAAATCTACAGTAACCTAATGATGTTTCTGCCACATTGTTTTAAAAGCGATATTTAAAATATAGAATCTTTTAAAGTTTTTTTGTTTTTGGTTTTTAAAATTAATTAATTAATTAATTTATTTATGGCTGCCTTGGGTCTTTGTTGCTGTGCACGGGCTTTCTCTAGTTGTGGCAAGCGGGGGCTACTCTTCGTTGCGGTGCGTGGGCTTCTCACTGCGGTGGCTTCTCTTGCTGCAGAGCACGGGCTCTAGGCATGCGGGCTTCCATAGTTGTGGCTCATGGGCCCTAGAGCGCAGGCTCAGTACTTGTGGCACACAGGCTTAGTTGCTCCACGGCATGTGGGATCTTCCCGGACCAGGGCTCGAACCCCTGTCCCCTGCATTCGCAGGGGGATTCTTAACCACTGTGCCCCAGGGAAGTCCCTCTTTTAAGGTTATAAGGCAATTTTTTCTTTCACAATTTGAACCTTGGTACTAGTTTAGCGTATTTTCACCTAAATTCCATTTTATGAGCTTCCTGGTATTTTATTGAAAACCTGTTTCATTTTATTTGACCCTAACCAGATCAGTAAGATGGAGGCATTGCACACAGCTGGTGTTTGGTAGGATTGTGGCCACAAATGTCAGTTGTGTGGCCTGAGAATCTGGCTTGGGAGTATGGAGGTTTGAAGACTGGGCTTAGGGGAAAAGACCTAGTGAACACAGAGACTTGGGAGCTGTGGCTTTAACACTTGAGCTGTTTCGACCCCCTTGGTTCAGCCGCCAGCCTCTGCTGGGGTTGCCAGTCCAGGGGCTGTTGTCCTTGGGCTTCCACTAACTCATGAACATGTTGGTTGGTGCTGCAGATGACTTTGATCCCTGGTGTGAATCAAATTGCAACCAGGTTTGCCACTGTTCTCTCTTTATTACGCCATGCTGTGAAGCCTAAAGATGCCTCTCGGTTTTTCTTGTAATAGTAATAACACCATAAGTCGACTCAATAAGTTCTGACTTCCTCAGGAATACAGGAGTGCGGTGTGTGGACACCATCCATAACCTAGTTTCCTGGGGGTTACGGTTTTACTCTTTGACACTATTATGAAGCCTTTGCCAGAATTGTGGGCTCTCTTGCTTTCCTGTAGTTGAGTAAAGAGATGGCATCTTGTCCCATGAGACAGCACAGTGAAGACTGGTGTTGGTCTGATTCACAATCCTGAATCCCAGCAATGAAAGTCATTTTAGGGATCAGTTCACTGGAATTGACGTCTGAGTAGGGTTACCAAATAAAATAGAGGGTACCCAGGTAAATGTGAATTTCAGGTAAACTGCAGGGCATATTCACACTAAAAAATTACTCATCATTTCTCCGAAGTTCACATTTAACTAGCCGTCCTATATTGTATTTGGTAAATCTGGCAACTGTTCACCTGAGGCTGAATTATATAAAATATTAAGAATTCATGCAAAATAATGTCCTTGTGGGGATGAGAAACATTGCCCCCTTCTTAGTCCTCACTTACACCTTGAAGGTAGGGAAGCCTTTACTTTGTGTTATCCCTTCTACACCCCTCTCCTGTGCACTCAAGTTAAAATGTTTGTGAGGGGCCCTTGGCCCACTGTTTCACACGCCTGGCTTCTGTAGTCAACAGTGTCATGTAGGTAAGGCCCAGCCTTGGGCATCAGGCTGAGGTCCTGCCCTCTCCTGACCCCTCCTGGAACCACAGACTCAGCCCTTGGGTTTGTGCCTGCTCAGGGGCGATCCCTGGCCAGCCAGAGGCACAAGAGACAGGCATGTAAACCTCCTGGCACATTTCAGGGGGTGCCTGGACCAAAGTAAGTGGGTGTCTTCCTTCCCTCAGGATCTGAGGGCCCGTATTAAGTTATTCTAGTGACGCAGAGAACGAGAGGGGGCTGATAAGATGTCAGAGGTGGGTCACAGGTTGGAAGGAGGTTGGCGGAAGTAAGTAATTATTACTACCTTCTAAGACTTTGATAATCATTATCCAAAGGGGGAAGAGAGAGCCCCCAGTCCCTATCGGGGGTGCTGTCTGTGGGAATGCAGATGTTCCGCACAGGGTTTCTAGTATCATGTGAGTAAAGTTTAGTCTTTTATATGGACCTTTTACAGAAGGAAACTTTTATTTCCAAAGGCTGTCATTAGAGGTGCAAAGGCCACACTGTGAGTTAAGGTGACGCGCCCTGTTTTGAATTGGATTTCCTGCTACTTCTGATCGCAGGCATTCTTCCCGGACTAGAGTGAATTCAGGTCCAGTGTGTGCTTGTAAAACTGAATCCAGTCATTGTGTTTGTAGTTTGGCTTTGTGCCTGCTATTAAAGTACAGAGCAAACTTCAGCTAGTTACTCCCTATGGTTCTGTGTTCTCCGCAAAGAGCAGGGAAAGGAAAGGGGAAAACCCAGAGGGTGACTGAGTTCATTTACATACAGAGCCCGAGGGCAGCCGTGTGCTGCCTCGTCATCACATGACTGTGGAGGATCCTGATATTCCGTTTACTGGAAGAGGAGACAGCCTGAAAAAACCCAGAACACAAAAACTTGTCTCTCTCTTTATGGTTCTCGGGTTAGCATTAGCAGCTGAGTAACGCACTTCTACTGTGTAACAAATATAGGTGAAAAGAATAGAAGGTTTTGTATTTCTCCATCTTTTCAAAGTTTCGTGTATAAAGAAAGAACTGTAAGGGAGAGGTCACAAGGCAGGATGGTGGCACTGCTGGTTGGTCCAACCGGACTCTGCCCACTGAGCTGTCCTGGAGGGGCCCCAGGTCAGCAGGCTACCATCTGGATTTGTGGGTAAGATCTGCAGGGCTCACCCCTTCTACCTGGAATGACAGAAAATATGATTCAGTCCGTTCAATGTAACTCCAAACAACCCATGATGACACTTGACAAAACTTGGCTGAGTGTGCATTAGAAAGGATTTTTCTTCATTAAATGTGAGGGGATCCAGAAGGACACAATGGCACCAGCCACCCTGGGTCCCCATAGGAATAAAGTATTGAGAGTCATTCCCCTGAGTTAAACTAAGAACCTCCTAATTTGGGGAAAGGACAGAAAGGGAGGATGGGCTGTTCAGCTGCTGCTCCAAACCTGCTCCCTCACTGAGGTGGCACCACATGGAGCTGAAATGAGGGGTGTGGAGATGATGCCCTGGGCGTGGTGACGCCATGCTGCCCTGGTGGCATTGCAACCTCTGTATCTCTTGCTGCCCTGATTTTATTTAATTCTGGTCTGGCCCATCGGGCTAGAGCCAGATTACCTTTTCCTTAGACTTACTTTTCTATAAATGGAAGAGATTTGAGTGTTTAATTGAATAAATATCAGTAAATTTTGAGTTTTTTATTAGCGAAGAGCCCTGCTACCTTTCTGCTACTTTGCTAGGTGCTAAGAGAAAATCAGAACGTCAGAGACACAGATTTTGGCCACTGGGAGCCTATGGTCTTCTTTTGGATAGAAACCCTAAAACACAGCAAACTGTCAGCTAGCAGCAGAATGTGGACAAAAAGCAAAAAACCCAGCTTCCTGCTTGGATGTTTTATAGAGATGGTACATTAAGCCAGATGTGCAGAAAAGAAGAAAATGGTTGACAAATTTCCCAAAGCTACTGTGGAGTGCCGTAGGGATGGTGCATCCGGATGCCCAGGAAGGATAACAAGATGAGTTTAAAAGGCCAAAATGAAGCAATCAAAAACAGGAATTCTGACTTCGTTTCTGGTCGGACATACAAGGAACTTGGAAGTCATCACTCCCACTTTCACAACAAGAAAAAAGCTGAAGAAACAAAATCAACAACTCTTAGATCCAACAGAGAATTGAAGTCATAGGGCATATACCACTGCCCCCAAAATTAGAGAGACAGACAGGAGGGTGTAGAGACTCGCAGAAGCCCAGGAGCAAAAACATCCACTGGAACCAGAGCTGGGGTAACTGTAGTAGACAGACAGACTGCTGTGGGGACTCAGTGCTTGCGAGTTAAAGACTCCAGGGCCCCTGCCGTGGGTGCAGTTTTGTGAGGTTACCTCCCGGAGTCCTGCCAGGTGCTCACAGTGAAGATCAGAGAAAATTCCCCTCAGGCCCCTGGCATGGAGGGGGAAAGAAACCATTTTGAAAGGCGCCGGGGCACTCTGTACTTCTTAACAATTCCTGCCCTCCGGAAACTATTTAACCAGAGCCTCGCCTGCTGGGGTCTTATCAGAGCCCAGCAGACCTGGTGGGGAAGGGAGATACCCAACTCCAGGTTCCTCCAGTCTTCCTGTCTCACCTGAGGGGGGCAGGGAAGCTGAGAAGCCGTTGTGAAGGTCACAGTCCAGAGGCTCAGGCTTACTAACAGGCTGAGCCCTAATCATAGGCTCTAGAACATTTTCCCTAACCCCACACCTCACTACTTACTACATCAGGGCTCCTGTACAATGTCAGAGGAATAAAACTGAAAGAGCCACACATCTCAGACCTCATTTAAGAAGAAGGCTCCGGACCTCCCTGGTGGTCCAGTGGTTGAGAATCTGCCTTCCAATGCAGGGGATGCAGGTTTGATCCCTGGTCGGGGAACTAAGATCCCACATGCCACGGGGCAACTAAGCCCACGTGCCACAACTGGAGAGCCCACGTGCTGCAACTACAGAGCCCACATGCTGTGGCGCCCACACGCCGCAACTACTGAGCCTGTGTGCTCTGGAGCCTGTGCACTGCAACTAGAGGGAAGCCCACACACCACAACAAAGAGCCCACGGGCTGCAACAAAAGGTCCTGCCTGCCACAACTAAAACCCGACACAGCCATAATTGAATGGAGAATGAGTGAATGAATGTGTGTGTGTGTGTGTGTGTATTAAAAAGAAGAAGAAGCCTCTAGGGAAATGCAAAGACAACAAGGCAGACAAAAACAGCGACACCAGAGAAGGTTTTTGCTTAAGACGACTACAGCTACAGCAAGCAGTAAAGATAGTGTAGCTCCTTATCAGGTAAGCTTAAAGTCTCACGCTGAAGGCCTGCAAACCTCAGTTCCTTTGACCCAGGACATCATATCTGGCTTTCAACAAAAAATTGCAGGGCATTCTAAAAGGCAAAAATCATAGTTTGAAGAAAAACAGAGCAAGCATTAGGACCAGACATAGATGTGGCAGAAATGTTGGAATTAATCAGACTAGGAATGTAAAACAGCTGTGATTAGTATGCTGGGGGCTGTAAAGGAGAAAGTGGACAACATGCAAGAACAGATGGGTAGTGCAAGCCGAGAGATGGAAACTCGAAGAAAGAATCAAAAGGAGATGCTAGAAGTCAGAA
This sequence comes from Delphinapterus leucas, assembly GCF_059928025.1. NCBI lineage: Eukaryota > Metazoa > Chordata > Mammalia > Artiodactyla > Monodontidae > Delphinapterus > Delphinapterus leucas. The sequence goes on along the minus strand of NC_143145.1, from coordinate 85,914,146 downwards.
GCACTGTAACAGAATGAAGCGTGCCTTTGGTGGGCTCATCAGCCAGCTGAAGGGGGCCAAGGAAGCAGCCCACGAGCTGGAAGCAACGCCGGCAGAACTTCCGAGACTGAAGTGCAAAGAGAAAAAGGAATGATAAAAAGGGAGTATAATATTCAAGAACTGCGGGACAGCGACAAAGGGTGTTTAGGCACAGGTGATGAGGACACCAGAGAAGAGAGAAAGGAAAGGAAGATTTGAACCAATGTAATGACTGAGAGCTTTCCAGAATTAGGATAGGCAACCAACTGCGGATCCAGGAAGCTCAGAGGACATCAAGCAGGATAAATAAAACGAAATCTATACCTAGGCATATCATATTCAAATGCAGAAAATCAAAGGAAAAAATCTTGAAAGAGTTCAAAGGGGTAAAAACACTTTACCTATAGAGAAGTAAGGATAAGAATTGCATCAGACTCCTTAGAAATTATGCAAGCAGGAAGAGGGTATAGTGAATTGTTTAAAGTATTGAAAGGAAAAAACACCAATTCCAAATTCTAATCTAACAAAAGTATCCTTCAAAAATAAGAAACAAATAAACACTAACTCAGACAAGCAAAATCTTAGGGAATTTGTTTACATTAGGGCTGCCTTGCCAGAAATGTTAGAAGAAATTCTTCAGAAAGAAGGAAAATGATATAGGTCAAATACTAGGATCTACATAAAGAAAGTAAGAGCATTAAACGTTCAATAAAATATATTTCTTAATTCATCTAACCGTTAACAGTTCAGAACAATAACAGAAAACACGTATTCAGTGATTTTAGCTTATACGTAGTGAAATGAATGACAGCAATGCTATAAAGGACAGGAGGGTGGAACTGGAAATACTTTGTTATAAGGTATGTGCACCACCCATAAACCAATACTGTGTTATTTGAAAGTAGGTTGAATGAGTTGGAAATGTATATTGCAGACTCCAGGGTAACCACTGAAGTTTAAAAAGGAAGTATAATTAATATGCTAAAAGAAGAGAAAAATGAAATACCCAATTAAAACCACAGAAGGCAGAAAGAGTGCAGACAGTAATAGGAACAAAGGACAAGAGCAGCAAATAGAAAACATAACAACTGTGGTAGATATTGATCCTATACAGTAGTCACTTCAAACATCAATGGGACTGCCCTGGTGGTCCAGTGGTTAAGACTTCGCCTTGCAATGCAGCGGGTGCGGGTTTGATCTCTGGTCGGGGAGCTAAGATCCCACATGCCTCACAGCCAAAAAACCAAAAGGTAAAACAAAAGCAGTGTTGTAACAAATTCAATAAAGACTTAAAAAAAAAAAGGTCCACATTAAAAAAAAAAAATCTAAAACAACAAATCAGTGGTCTGAATTCACCAGTTAAAAGCCAGAGACTGACAGAGTGGGAAAAAAATAGAATATAAGTATATGTTGTCTATAAGAAACCCAGTTTAAATATAAAGACAGATTTAAAGTAAAAGGATGGCACTGTTGGTGGGAATGTAAATTGGTACAGCCACTATGGAAGCAGCATGGAGGCTCCTCAAAAAATTAAAGATAGAAATACCATGCAATCCAGCAATCGTACTTCTGAAGAAAACAAAAACATTAATTTGAAAAGGTATGTGCACCCCAGTGTTCACTGTAGCATTATTTACAAAAGCTAAGACATGGAAGCAACATAAGTCACCATCAGTGGATGAATGGATAAAGAAGACAGGTTTGTGTGGGAGTGTGTGTGTGTGTGTGTGTGTGTGTTCCACACAAAATGGAATACTATTCAGCCATAAGAAAAAGAGGAAATCCTGCCATTTGTGAATACATGGGTGGACCTTTCAGATACTATGCTAAATCTGGTCAGACAAAGCAAGATAAATACCGTATGATTTCACTTATATGTGGAATTTAAAAAGAACAACAAAACAAGCTCATAGAGAGAACAGATTGGTGATTACCAGAGGCAGGAGGTGGGAATGGGAGAAAAGGATGGGGAGGGTTAAAATGTACAGACTTTCAGTTATAAAGTAAATGAGTCCTGGAGGTGTAATGTACTGGCATGGTGGCTACAGTTAATAACACTCTGCACGTTTGAAAATTACTACAAGAGTAGATCATAAAGTTCTTGTCACAAGAAAAAAAATTCTGTAACTGTGTATGGTGACCAGTGTTAACTAGACTGATTGTGGTGATGATTTTGCAGTGTATATAAATATCTAATCAGATGCAACACACCTGAAGCTAACCTAATGTTATATGTCAATTATACCTCAATTTTCAAAAAAGTAAATGGATACAAAGAGCTAACACTTTTGAGTAGCTATGTTAATTTCAGACAAAACAGATTTCAAATTGAGGAAAGTGATCAGAGATAAAGAGGAGCATCACTGTAATTATAAAGAGATCAATTCTGCAAGAAGACATAACACTTCTTAAAAATCAAAATATGTAAGGCAAAAACAGACGGAACTGCAAGGGGAAAGAGAGGAATTCATTGTTACAGAGTTGCTGCAACTTAAATACCTGAGTGATACTCAAGAGAAAGCTCCAGGACCTTTGATGGGAGGGAGCATGGGCCAGTGACGGAGTGAGAAGGCCTGTGTTTCCAATGGGCAGTTCTGAAAGCAGCTTGAGGGATGAGCTAGAGGTGGGCAGAGACCATTGGGAAGGCTGTTGTGTGGGACGCCTTGGGGCTGGTATTTAAAGTTGGCAGTACTCCATCAGGGTTGTTTGGATGAGGAAGAGGAAGGGGTCTAAGACAGTTCCCAGATACTGCGTGGACAACTGCGTGTTGGTGGGACTGTTAAGCAAGATAGGTGATGCTGAGGCCAGAGAAGACTTCTCATTCCATTTTGACAGGTTGATTTGAAATCCACGTAGTCTAGGCAGTTGTTAGAGTCGAATGCACATGAAGTATCCACACTGGAGGTGCAAATCAGCAGGTCCGGCCGGAGCTGAGGGGCACGTGGGGGTGGCAGTTATGTGGAGTGAGGCTTGTGGGGAAACGTGCAGAGAGGGGAGAGGAAGGAATGAAGGACCTTCAGAGGTGCCAGAGCAGGCGATGGCCGTCCAGTAGCCACGGGAGAGAAAATGGTCAACAGAGAGAGGAAATAAGCAAGTGCCCCTTTAGTTAGGGGTCATTGTGACTGGAGGTGTTTCAGTGGATGCCTTGGGGGAAACTGTACTATTGAAGGTTGAGGCAAACAATTATTCTTTCAAGGAGCTTGGCAAAGAAGAGACCTAAGAAGTGGCTGGTGGCTAGCAGAAATCACAGTAAAAAAGGCTTTTTTCTTTCCTTTAACTGGGAGAACTGTGGACGTTTTTCCCCTGGAGGCAAGAAAACTTTGGATAGGAAGGGATTGAAGATAGAGAAGAGGCAGAGTTACGAGAGAAGGTTGGAGACAGAGCCGCATTGAGGTGTTTAGTCTTGGACAAGTGTACCGTCCCTTTTCCAAGTCAGGAGGATGGGGGATAGGAGGCATGTACTTTCTGAGAACAGATGCCATATTTTACTGATCTTTGTATCTCCATCAGCTATGACAGTGCTTGGAACACGATTGGCGTAAAAGTAATATTTGCTTAATGAATGGGTGGATTGGTTGGGTCTGGGGTTTGTAAGTGTTGGAATTTAGAAACCACGCTTCATCCCCCTGAGATTGTGTGCAGTGCTTTTGCTAAGAGAAGGGGCTTGAGGGAAACGGTAAAGCCCAATAGAGCCTGTGGGGGATTTGCGAAGGGAGCTGAGGAGACATAAAAGGAGGTAATTTTGCTACATTGTCTCACTGTGTGACTTTTCTCTAGCACAGTCCAGATGTAAGGACAGAAACGGTAACAAAGTTGAGGGCTGGGTGGGGACTTCGCAGGGAGGAGCAGGGGCTGAGGACACCCAGCAGAAGCGACCGCGGACTGCCAGAGTCCAGGCAAAGCAAGGAGAGGGAGGCACCGGAAGCAGGCGCTCTGGGCTGGGCGAGCCGCCTCGAGGGCTGGGGTGGGGGGCGGGGGCTGCAGAGGCGGGGCGGGAGCGCTGCGGCTGCGGCGTGGGCGCTTTGACAGCAGGCTTTTAGATGGTCATGCGCCTGGCAGTACTTGAGAATGAAAGACTGGATCAGGTGTAAGAACAAAGGTGGGAATCCTGGGCATATACCCTGAGAAAACCATCGTTCAAAACGAGTCATGTCCCACGGTGTTCACTGCAGCTCTGTTTACAATCGCCAGGACGTGGGAGCAACCCAGGTGTCCATCGACAGACGAATGGATAAAGAAGATGTGGCACATACATACAATGGAATATTACCCAGCCATAGAAAGGAACGAAACTGAGTTATTTGTAGTGAGGTGGATGGACCTAGAGTCTGTCAGACAGAGTGAAGTAAGTCAGAAAGAGAAAAACAAATACCATATGCTAACACACATATATGGAATCTAGAAAAAAAAAAGATTATGCAGAACCTAGGGGCAGGACAGGAATAAAGACGCAGATGTAGAGAGTGGACTTGAGGACACGGGGAGGGGGAAGGGTAAGCTGGGACGAAGTGAGAGTGGCAGGGACATACATACACTACCAAGCGTAAAATAGGTAGCTAGTGGGAAGCAGCGGCATAGCACAGGGAGATCAGCTAGGTGCTTTGTGACCACCTAGAGGGGTGGGATAGGGAGGGTGGGAGGGAGACGCAAGAGGGAGGGGATATGGGGATATACATATGCATATAGCTGATTCACTTTGTTAGTCAGCAGAAACTAACATACCACTGTAAAGCAATTGTACTCCAATAAAGATGTTAAAAAAAAAAAAAAAAAGAATAAAGGTGGGAAAGTGATTGCAAGGCTGGAAAGATACCTGACCCCAGAGAAGATTGTGAAGTCCTTCCTCACCTCCCTCCGCCACGCTGTATGATATCTCACCCCACTTCACCCCTGTCACAGGACAAAGGGTCCGATAGTTGTTGAACTTGTCGATTGATTGAAGAAACTGTATACACTGAGGCATTACCTCCACTGTATAGTCACCTTTTATAACCGCAAATTATGAAATGACTAATTATGAAATGCAAGAGCTGTGTTCTGGCTGAACGCCCTGCTTTTTAAAAAATGGATTTCTACAAGTCTTAAGGGTCAAAGTGCAAGGAGTTCATGGCAGCTCTTTGGAGATCATTCCGATTCCTGCCCTGCAGTCCAATGAAGTGGGGTTTGGTATTTTAACAGGCAGTAAGGGCCTTTGCTTTCCTCCTAAAGAATCCCTTTTTCCCAAGGGAAGCTGTCTGTTGGTGGTTTGATTGTTTATTCTCAGACCTTGAGCCCAGTTAGGACTGTCTGCCAGCAGCTGCATTTTCCCTCCAGGGTGGGGACCCTTCCCCTGCTAGTGCCCTAGACCAGCTTCCTCCTTCTCCTAATCCAGCTTCTAAAGGAAGCAGTTAAAAATTCTGTAGGCCTAAGACAGAGACTAAGAGGGAGAGGAGCACCCATGTTTTAGGGACGAGATAAGAAGAGAGTCAGAGGAATTGTGCAGAACGTAGCGCTCCAAACTGACTGCTTCATTCCCCTGGGTTAACGCTTGATAGCAGGTAAATAAACCCCGGAACTTGTTTGGCTCACTGAATGAGGGACTGTGCTGTGCTGAGATAAGGTTTGAATTTTAAACACTTTTATGGATAATATCATAAAGAGGTCATAAGGATAGCTTACGACCACAATTTTCTAATGAAACAGAGCCAGTAAAATCGTTCTCTAGGTTTCTCCTTTGAGAAAGCCAGCCTTCAGCAGAGGGGAAAGTAAATGTTGGCATTACCCAAAAACCGTTGCGCTGACTTTTTGTAGTCAAATAGGGAAAAGAAAACAGAGGAGTTATTTAAATTTATTTTTAAGTTTTACTTTAAAAAAGTATTCTTAGGGCTTCCCTGGTGGCGCAGTGGTTGAGAGTCCGCCTGCCGATGCAGGGGACATGGGTTCGTGCCCTGGGTCTGGGCGGATCCCACATGCCGCGGAGCGGCTGGGCCCGTGAGCCATGGCCGCTGAGCCTGCGCGTCCGGAGCCCGTGCTCCACACCAGGAGAGGCCACAACAGTGAGAGCCCCGCGTACCGCAAAAAATAAAAAAGTATTCTTAATTAGTACTTCTGTTACTACAGGATGATTTTTTTGAAAGCTCGCATTCCCAGAAAATGTGTTCAAACAGTGTCACAATCGTGAAGCTACAGGGAAGTCTTCTGAGCTCTGTTAGGCCCCAGCTCTCCCTGCCCCTGCAGCCGGGCGAGCGTCTGCTGCTTCCCACGGCTGAGGCCTGCCGCTGCTGCCGCCTCCGCATCAGGGCCTTCAGAACCAGAGCACCACTCCCAAGACACACCTCTCACCTGCATGGCTTACAGCCGCACCTGGACCACTTGCCATAGTCTACGGCAAGTTTCCTCTGGCCTGTCTTTCCCCTCAGGGTCCCTAGAAAGTAGGTACCTTCAAGTCAGGAACCATCTTAGGAAACTTTGTGTCTGGGAAACGGTAGGTATTCATGAAGTAGTTATTAGGTGAATTAACGGGTAATGGAAATTAATTCTGATGAAATTAAATTGACACTTAACATTTAAATTAATGCTTTTGAAAGAAAATACTACAAACCTATCTTTGTACTGAATTGCATGAATGATCTCATTTAATCTTCACAGTAACCCTATGAGTTAGAAACGGGCATTACCCCTTTCTAGTAAGAGAGGAGCTTGCTCAAGCTGGTGCTGCCAATAGGAGGCGACCTGGGCTTCTGTCACAGTACTGTTTTTGAAGCAGTTTTAAAGTAGAATAAGCAGGAGAATTTTTTGTAATACCGTACTTAAAGTGATTTTCTTTATGTTAATGTGAGCAACATTCAGAATTAGATGTTTGGCAGTTCTTGAACATTTCAGTAAAAGCTCTGAAATGCAGCAATTTTATCTTATTTTTTCACAGTAATTAGAATTATTAGAAGAAAATGTGTTTATGCATATATGTACAGATGCACATGCATCACATGCATACATCTGATCTTAACTGACAGGAGCCCGTGTGTATTGTAGAAACCCCTCTCAAATCAGTTACACGCACGTGTTACATTGGTACAAAGAGCCCTCTTATCAAACGCAGGGTTAGAAAGATCTCAACAAGAAACTGAAGCAAAGTTTTCTTAATTTCTTTAGGAAGAAAATTTCTGTAAGCTTATCATGACTGTCATTTTCTAATGATCAAGGCTATTACAGAGGAATTGCGGGGTGGAGTGGGTGGGGTCTCAGTTGAGAGTGCGGGTGAGTGCAGACAAGGGGAGGCTCAGGAGACCTCCTGTGAGTTAGAGGAGGGCCGAGTGGTTGGAGGTGAGCAGGGACCGTGATTGTGGAAGGCTCACCTTTCCCTTGGAATGCGCAGGGCTGTTCTTCTCATTTCCACACAGTGGCCAGTGACATTTTTTGAAATGTAAATCAGATCATGCCTCTCCCCTGCTTAAAAACCTGGAGGCCTGGAGCTGATGAGAGAAGCACAGGGCAGAGATTTTCAAAGTTGCCTGTGTAAAGCTAGTAGCTGAAGACTTGCCGGGGGAAGGAGATTGGGAGAGAAAAAGGTTTTGTGGAGACAGCACTTCTGCCTTATCAGCAGTGACTTTTGTATGAGAACCTGGATTGCTATCCTTTGGTTTATTCTTATATTTTTTGTACCTTCTTTTAAAAATTTACTTTTAATTAAACCTTCTGTATTTTGCAATCATTGTAGATTCAGAAGCCGTCATAAGAAGTAATAGAGAGAAATTCAGTTTCCCGTGAGGGTAACATCTTGCCAAACTACAGTACAGTATAAACCAAGGCTATTGTTATTGATGCAGTCAAGATGCGGGACAGCTCCAGGACCCTCCCGTTTCTTTTACCCCAGTCCCCTCCTTAACCACTGGCAATTGCTAATCTGCTTTCCATTCTTACTATTTCTCATTTCAACAACATTATATAAATTGAATCATATTTCACTCACATGATTCTCTAGAGGTGTGTCCAAGTTGTTGCCTGTGTCGATATTTCCTTCCTTTTTACTGCTGAGGGGTCTTCCCTTGTGAGAGTGCACCAGAGTTGTTTATCCACCTGTTGAGGGTATCTGGCTCTTGTGAATGAAGCTGTTGTGAACATTGGTGTACCAGTTTTTGTGTAAACATATGCATTCATCTCTCTGGGGTGAATACCAGAGTGTAATTATGGGATCTTATAAGTACTTATATGTTTAGTTTTCTTAATAAACTGAAAACTTTTTCAGACTGGCCGTGCCATTGTACATTCCCACCAGCAATGCGTGAGTGGTCCAGTTTCTCCACATCCTCTCCAGTGTATCATGTTATCACTGTTTTTATTTTAGCCATGTGCATAGTGATAGCTAATGTAGTTTAAATGTGCATTTCACTAATGACACTGAACATCTTTTGATGTGCTTGTTTTTGCCTCTTGGTGAAATGTATTCGTATCTTTTGCCTGTGTTCCAATTGGAATGTTTTCTATTTACTGTTAAGATTTGAGGCTTCATCATATAGTCTAGGACTGCAAGTCCTTAATCTCAGTTTCTAGTTTATCTTTTCAGCCTCTTAACATGGTCTTTCACAGAACAAAAATTTTTTATCTTAATGAAATCCAAATTACCAAATTTTCCCTTTTCTGAATTGTGCTTTTCATGTCAAGTTTAACAAGTTTTTGCCTAGCCCTAGATTCCAAATATTTTCTCCTATGTTGTTTTATATTTAATTCAATGATATATTTGGAGTTATTTTTTATATAAGGTATGACACTTATAGTGGAGGTTCTTTTTTTGCCTATGGATGTCTAATTACTTCAGAACCAGTTGTTGAAAGGCTATCGTTTCTCCATTGAATTATTTTTGCACCATTGTCAAAAATAACTTGAACATATGTGTGTGGATCTATTCCTGGGTTCTCTATTCTGTTCACTGAGCTGTGTGTATGTCCCTCTGCCAGTGCCATACAATCTTGACTATAGAAGCTCCATAATATCTTGAAATCAGGGAGGTCAGTTGTTAGCACTGCATTTTCCTTTTCCAAAACTACTTCAGCTATTCTAGATAAACATTGCCTTTCCACATAACTTTTAGAATAATTTTTGTCTGTATCTTTGAAAAACCTTGCCAGGATTTCAATAGGATTTATGTTAAACATGTATATCCATTTGGGAAGAGTTGACATCATTACTCTATGAAGTCTCTAATCAGTGAACATAGTATGTCTCTGCGTTTGTTTAATACTTCTTTGATTTCTTTCATCAGCATTTTGTAGCTTCAGCATGTAAGTCTTATACATGCTTTGTTAGATTTACACTGAAATATTTGTCTTTTTTTTTAGCAATTGTAAATAGTGTTATATTTTGTAATTTTAGTGTTATTACTAGTACATAGAAATACAATTAATTTTTGTATGTTGGTTTTGTGTCCTACAGTATTGCTAAACTCATTTATTAGTCCTAGAATTTTTTTGTAAAATCCTTGGGAATTTATACATAGACGGTCACGTCATCTGCAAGTAGGAACAGTTTGTCTTCCTTTATGAGCTGTATGCCTTTTTTTCCTTTCCTTCCCTTATTGCAGTGGCTACAACCACTAGTGCTATGTTGAAAAAGAGCAGTAAGAGCATACATCCTTGCTTGTTCCTAATCTTAAGGGAAAACTTTTAGTTTTTCCCCGTTAAGTATAATGTTACCGATAGGTTTTTTGTTGATGCTCTTTATCAAGTTGAGGAAATTTCCCTTTATTTCTACTTTTCTGAGACTTTTTATCCTGAATGAGTGTTGAATCTTATCAGGTGGGTTTTCTGTATTGATTTATATGATCATGTGATTTTTCTTCTTTAGCATTTAATGTAGTAAATTATACTGATTGATTTTCAAGTATTGAACCAGCTTTGCATCCCTGGAGTAACCTCTGCTTGGTCATGGGGTGTATGTATTTGTGCATGTGTGGTGTGTGTGTTTGTGTCTGTGTGTGTATAAATTTTTTGTTACATATTGCTGAATTCTATTTGCTATTAATTTGTTAAGAATTTTTACAGCTGTATTTATAAAGCATATTGGTCAGTAGTTTTCTTTTTTGTGTGTGTGCTGTGTTTGTTTTGTTCGTAGTATCAGGGTGATTCTACCTTCGTGAAATGATTGAGAAGTGTTTCCCTCTACTCTTTTCTGAAAGATCGTGTAGAATAGGTGTTAATTTGTCTTCATATATTTGGTAGAATTCTCCAGTGAAACTGTCCAGATTTAGAGCGGTATTTGGGGGAGTTTTAAAATTACATTTTCAATTTTCTTACTAGTTATAAGTCTATTCAAATAATTATTTCATATTGTCTGAGTTGTAGTGGTTTGTGTTTTCTCAAGGAATTGGTTCATCTCATTGAATCTGTCACATTTATGTGTGTGGAGTTGTGTGTAGTGTTCCCTTCCTCTCCTTTTGATGTCTGCTGAGTTATGTGCAGTCCCCTATTTCATTTCTGATACTGGTTAAGTTGTGTCTCCTCTGTTTGTCAGTTTTGCCTAAGGGTTTATTAACTTTATTGATTTTGTCCATGAACCAGTTCTTTGTTTTATTGATTTTCTCTTATTAAAAAATGTCAACGTCATTGATTTCTATTCTTATCTTGATTATTTCCTTTCCTCTGCTTGCTTGGGTTTATTTCGCTCTTCTTTTTGTAAGTCATTGAGGAGGGAGTTTTGATTATTGATTTGAAACTTTACTCATGTATGCATTTAATGCTATAAAATTCCCTCTCGGCACTGCTTTAGCTGCATCTCACCAATTTGGTTGTGTAGTATTTTCATTTTTGTTCAGTAGAGCGTATTTTTCAGTCTCCCTTGAGACTTCCTGTTTAACTCATGGATTTTTTAGAAGTATGTTATTTAGTTTCCAAATGTTTGGAGATTTCCCTGTTATTTTTCTATTATTAATTAGAAGATGGAAGAAGTAGCTTTTGCTTTTGCCTTAAATTAAAATCCAGTAATCAATATGATAAAGGACAGATGCATGACACATGAAGTATACAGATTAAGTAAAACTGATAATTAAGTATATATTGCTTAGATCTGCTGTGCACAGTAACACAGAGGGGAAGAATGTAGCTTAAAACATCAACTTTTTACATTATTCTGTTTAACAAAAATGATAAAAAGACTGATTAAAATTATTTTAAGAAACCCACGCCATCCTGTGTATTGAAATATCCTAACTGTACTTTGTGTTTAAATATACATTGCCCAGGTTAAATTTCAAATGCATGCATCCCATAATTTTGATCATTCAGAAATACGAGGCTCCTATCTTCCAGCCCTTGGTTTAGAAATGTCAGATGGTCATGATCTAATCTAGGGAACTTATTACTTCCCTTTTTATTATCTTTTCTCTCCGCTTTGCTTTGACGTTCTCCCACTCTGTCCTTGGGATCATTATTTTATTGTCCTGAAGCACAGATTTCAGAAGACATTGTGTATACACTCTTAAGGAACAAAACTAGAAAATGAATCCAGCCATAGCACTCCATTATGTAAAATAACCATTCCGGGATAAGAAAGACTTGCTGAAGGAATTGAGAAAAATTCATTCCAACATGTATCTGTTGATGCCTACTATGTGCCTAGCACTTAGTGCATTCCAAATGAGGCGAAAAAAATAGAAGGTGTCTTTCCAGTCCCTCACATCACTAAAATCTCATTGGGGGTACATCCTACAGAAGGAACTGGGGAGATAGGTGCTTGCCTGTAGTGATGTGGTCTAGTAATTGGTCCATGAACAGTTTAGTAACATGATAAGAATGTTTTTTTAAATTTTGTACCCCTGGCAGCTAGAGTATAATAGGGCTCAGATCCTGTCCTATACACACTGCATTTGCATGGAGGTGACAGTGGCTGGGATTGGGGGTCAGTGCACGTGCACTCTTTGGACTGTGTGTGGTCCCATGAAGGGAGACCCTTGGTTTGCTATGTACAGCCTGTCTCCTCTCAGTGGACAGTGAGGCATTCTTGAGGCGTTGGGCGTCAGGGCGCTCTGTGTATGTGCATGTTTACTACATTTGGTGAAGGTAACGGTAGTGTGGAGAGAACATGACCCCGTCACTTAGAGCAAAGCAGTCAGGCACAGTTCTCATCTGTCAAGTAAGAACATAACAGCACCCTCTCCACCTTGATAGGGTTGTTAGGAGAACTAATAGAGGAATAGAAGCAAAAATCTTAGACAAGCAGAGATGGCTCAGCATGTTCATGAGTTTCACGTGACCACATCCTAAAGCTCCCTGAAGACCCCACCCGCTCCTGCTGCATTGTCTGTTGTCAGCCAGGGACAGCTTTTGTCTCTGCTAAGCCAGAGGGGACAGCTAATGAAAACAAACCCCTAGGCCTAGTGACCTCAACTGTGATCTGGGGGCAAGCGGACATCAGATGGGTTCCGAGGGAGCTGCGTGTGTGTGTGCGTCTCTGAGTCTGGTTCATTCTGCATGATGCTTGTCCCATGTGGGTTCCCAGCCTGCCTCCACCACTCTGCCCCCACTGGCCTTTGTCCTGGGGAGATACTGGGTATAATCTCGTGCTCTAACTGCAGGATGAGCAGCCTCCCAAGCCAGAACTGTCATCTGGGACCTAGATATTTGGGCTGAAAAATCCTGGCTTTTGTTTTCTGGAGCACATGCGTGTTACATAACATATCTGGCCTTCGCATTACTTGAAGCATGAAGTCCTCTGGTTAGACATAAACAAATAATGTCCATACTACATGTTGTAATTTAAACCTGTAGGTGAGTGTTTGGGACTAGAAATCACAGGTGGTAGGAATAAAGCTTATTAATTTTAAATTAGAGTTTTTGAATGTCCCTGACTTTGCTCTCTCAACCCAAAGTACGCACCCTAAAGTATGAATGGGTTGTTTCCCAAAAGTTCCTGTCTTAGAACTTGGAATGCATTTGCCCAAAGAACAGTAATAGAAATCATGGCTCCATTCCCAGGCCAGCTCCCAAAAGTCTGTTTCACCCTAATGCATTCTAACATTTTACTGATGATGGAACTTGAGCTCCCCTTACCCACATTTATAACATTATTTCTCTGAGAAAAAAAACTTTGAATCCAAGTTCAGACACTATGGACATAAGTCCATGGGAGTGGGGAGAAAAAGAGGGGAAGGAGAGAATCTGGTATCTGAAGGCTGGCATGTCTTAATAAATTGGAGAAACATTTCTGAACACTGAGAGACAGGTCTTTATGCCTTTTCTGAGGGGATACCTGTCCAGGCCAGCACTGCTTCGCTGTTCTGAGCTGGTAACAAAAGGGCAGTCTCAGGGCGATGGCAAATGGGAAATGGTGAGGAATAATATCTAAATATTGTCTAAATAGTGGCAGATCTGTACATTTGTTTGGTTATTTCCTAAATTGGAGGCAGCTGAGAAACTGGTTGTACAATCTTTGATGTATATGTTTCTCATTTTTAAAGCATGTTGACTGCATCATTGTCACCATATTAATTTGTAAATAATGGAAGGCGGAACAAACATTGGCTTATTAACACTTCCATGTAGCCTGGACGCCACACTACATGACTGTCTTTCAGATTCTTAATTTAGCTTGCTGGCCAGCATTGTGTATAGGTTCACTTGTTTGAAGATATGAACCTTTGGTGTATTCCTAGAGACACCTAAGGTCTCTTTAGGTATGTACCAAACTTTGGAATTCTTTAATTGGTTTAAAGAAGCCAGCTTTATACTTTACTTTGATGCTTCTGTTACTGTGTTGGTACATTTCTGATATTCTTAAAAACAGAGATCTTTAACTTTGACACAAATATTCATATCATGCAAATGTAAAAATTAGATTTTGAGCCTTTGCGTAGCTCCAATTGAACACGAAATATTTTTCCCCCAAAGAAGAAAAGTTCCACAGTGTCTTAATTCTGGTAAGATACTAGTAAATAATGAGCAAATTAGGGCTACACTCAGCACTTGTGGATGATTGTTGTCTTTACAAACCCAGTTCTGGATAAGTACAAGCTCTGCTGTTTTTAAACCTAAAGAAGGGTTTGAATTCCACATTTAACCTTGTAACAAGCCAGTGAAATATGCACTGGTGTATCTTTGTGCAGTATCTGACCCATATCTATAGATTCTAATATCCTTTGTGGTTGCTGGTGACGTGGTTTGTTTTAGGCTTTGAGGAATGTTTGCTCTTGTTTATTTCTCTAGTCGGGCACTAGTTTACTCTGGAGTGTTCCTTTAAACAATTAGCTGTATAACGTAAAAGGAAAATAAAAGCAATTTGGGCGTAAAGAGGTGAAAAAAGTCACCTGTATGAATAGTGGACATTTTAAAATTATACAGTTTTTTGGAATAATAACAATTCAGTACTGAAAAATGTGTTGCATTTAACTACCTATACCTATATTCTAGTGTGCCATCTGACTAAAACTGCATAGTATTTTTTAAAATCAATTTTACTCTACCTGGATGTGACTGTCTCACTTAACTTGGCTGTATGCATGCCATTGGAAACAGCTGCTTTGCACAGCCCAGCTGACCTGAGCCCATTCTTCCTGAGCTTTGGGACCCCATGAGCCATCATCTGGTCGTCCGGCGCCTCTGCTTCCCCATCTATAAAATGTCTGTAGTGGCATAAAGAAACAATTATGTGTTCTTCTAAGGCAGGGTGATCTGACAACTGGGGAGATTTTCTATCTTCTATGCAGTGGTAGTTGAGAAGACAGGGGTCACAGTACGGGTTGACGCAGAAGCATCCCCTGTGCTTGTTTGGAGGGAGTTTAAAGATGAAGCTGGGCGGCAGCAGCATATAGTGTTGCATTCATGGGACCTTGTTGCTCCCTTTGTGAAGAAATAAAGTGAAGTAAAATACAAAAGAAGTCTTCATAGCAAAAACTGTATGGTAGCATCTTGTATCTTCCATCTGGGACCCAAATCCAAGTTTTCTCTTTCAGATCAGGTTGACTTTACCAAACACAGAAACTGTGGTTCTTGATTTTATGTAGCCAACTTCTGAAGAATAACATTTAATATAATGTTATTTGTTTAAAAGTGAAATGCTTATTCCCTTTGGGGAAAATAGACACAGATACAACTCTCAAAGTGGCAAAATTTCCTTGCTTATGTTGATAGGCCACACCTGATAAAATTGCAGACGATCTTATCAAAAGTGGTCATTCTTGTTGAGTGCACTAAAGAGCACTTCATAATTTCTCCTGGTATTGACACTCTTTCTTGGACTCTGACATGCATATGTCAATGTGAAATGACATTTGTTCAACTCTCCTGGTAGGAACTGTTGCTCTTTTGCCTTGTTGGGTATTGTTACAATCGTGACTGTCATTTCCAAATCTGTCTTTTCACACTTAGTACTGGTGAGCCAAGGGGAAGACCTCTCCACGGGTTGTGCAGATTCTTGGGGCCCAGCGTCTTTTCTAGAAGCCTTCAAGTTAGCCACTCAGAGTTCCATTTCTGTGTCTTTAGGGGCCAGGCAACCACGCTTATTCTTTTTTTTCTCATCCAACTTGCAGCTCTTCTTGCATTTAGCAGTTTGCTTGGGATTCTCTCTTCCCTGAAAAGCCTTCCAATTTCAGCCAGGGAGTTCAGACTATATAGGCATTTTGCCAAAAATCTCGGTTTGCTCAGGGACACATGTTCAAGAAACCCAGTGTAATTGCGTTTACATATTCCACCAGAATTACAGAATTACACAGCATATTCGTATGCCTGTCTGCCTATTAATGATTTTTTTCTTCTTTCTACTTTTCTGGTTTTCCCAAGTTATCTATACGGGCCATTTATGATTTTTGTAATCATATAAAATGACTTTTTTTCTTCCTGCTCTCCTGTCCTCCCTTTGTGTGTCTTGGGGTAATCTATCCATTCTTAAGTCTACGGCAGCTCCACATTTTACCACTTGAAGAGTTAATATCTGCGTGTGTTTTCTTTCCTTTTTTTTTTTTTAATTAATTAATTTATTTTTGGCTGCGTTGGGTCTCTGTTGCTGCACACGGGATTTCTCTAGTTGCAGCGAGCGGGGGCTACTCTTCGTGCGGTGCGCAGGCTTCTCATTGCGGTGGCTTCTCTTGTTGCCGAGGGCAGGCTCTAGGCGCACCGGCTTCAGTAGTTGTGGCGCGTGGGCTCTAGAGTGTAGGCTCAGTAGTTGCGGCACACGGGCTTAGTTGCTCCGCAGCATGTGGGATCCTCCCAGAGCAGGGCTCAAACCCATGTCCCCTGCATTGACAGGCGGATCCTCAACCACTGCGCCACGGGAAGCCCTCTGCGTGTGTTTTCTTCTAAAGAAATAGGCATTTCACTTTAAATAGTCACTCTGGACTGTGCTGTAAAATGAAACAGCCAATTCTTTTGTGTCCGGAGGGTGTCCTTTCTAGGTCTTGTGTTAGATCCACTTAAGGCAGAGTTAGTTCAAACCTAGTTTCTATTCCTGGCTTTGTAATCTTGGTATATTAACCTCTTTCCACCTCCGTTTCTTCACCTTTAAATTTGTGACACTAACAGCACCTCCTTTATAGGATGGGCTTAACAGCTCATCGAGGTGAAGCATGCAGAGTGCCTGGCGCAGTGCCTGGCTGAGGGCAAGTGCTTCATAAAACCTTCGCACTTGGCGGCTTGAACAGTTCATGCATTCAGATCCCACTTGAGGTGGCCCCAGGCTGCACGATTAGGGCCTATGAAGTGTTGGTATACCTGCACGGCTGCATATCAAATATAAGTGTTTCTCAGTTCGAGTGTTGTGTTTGTTTTGTAGTTTCCACTTGGAGCATCCAAGCAAAATTACTGTCTCACATCTCGACTTGAGTCCCTACTTTTATCTTTTAACTTTTATACTAGCTTTAAAAGTGATTATTCTACCACTTTGTTTAATTTGGTATCTTAGATATAATATAGAAAAATGATTTTCATAACTTCAAATATTGAAAAAGATACCTAATTATACCACTATTATATTTAAACTACATAGATTTTTTTCATTTTCACCTAGTCTTTACTCATTTGTGTCTTTTTTACTGTTGCAATTAAATTAACCATGGCATATTACATTTTTTACTTAATATTTCATTAAACATTTATTGTATGATTCTATAGTCTTTATATACAGTTTTGATACTTGTATTCCTTCATGTTTCTATCCCATAGATTATTGTTTAACCTCCTGTTAATATATTAAGGTTTTAGTATTAAATGTTACTAAAAGGAGAATAAAATTTCAAATAGGAAATTCTTTTTTCCATTTGGCTGAAAATTATATAAGCAGTATATACCAGAATGTTATTGATAAGGATCTGATACTTGTACTCGGATTTATTTTTTTCTATCTTGAAACTTTTTTTCCCCTTCTAATATTAAATGATTTCCTTCTCTGAGTTTTCACATCCATGCACAGGTACAAATCTATTTTCTTTTCCTCCTTGCTGGCTAATATGCAGTTTTAAGTGGGTAGTCATAGAATTGTAGGACTAGAAGGGACTTGTGGAGTCCAGCTTCTTGCCTCCAGACTGGGTGACGGTTGCTTGAGGCAGATGAATATCTTTTTTATATCTTGAAAATCTCCTGGGAAAGAGATGTCAGAGCTCTCTGGAGCCATCGTTACATATTTTAAGTCATTTTTCTGCTTTTTTACATTTATCTTAGATCATATTCACTACAGTTTAAGCCACTATCACTTAGTAATAAATTGAGCACCTGCTACATGCAAGAGCCAAATATTATGTGCTGAGAAATATATAAATTAAAGTTGCAGCCCTGAAAGGCTATGCAAGCCGCTTTTGGAAATTGAATGGGCTCAAATACCCCAGTAAGGACAGTGGACTTTATTCTGTGTATTGGAGCCATCAAGGATATATTAGTGTAGATGTGACACTATGGAAGTTGTATTTTAATCTGTGGTTCTGGGCAGACAGGTTTCATTTATCACTCAGCAAATATTTGTAAGAGACCTGATTTTATTTATACATACATGGGTATATATAAAGGGAAGACAGAATTTCTTTTCTCCTTCAAAGATTTTAAACACATGACTACATAAATAATTGAAGTGTAAGGCACTGAGTTCCATGCAGGTAATATAGACGGAACAGAGACTGCATTTACTGGTTACAATTAACTCTTGATGGCAGGCTTCCTAGAGAAGGTGGGGATTAAGCTGGTTTGGGAGGATAGGCAGTATGTCTAAAGAATGTGAATTCTGGACTCTGCCATTGCTTCCTACCTAGGAAAAGATTTTCATGCAGATTCCAAATGCCTAGGTGCTCAGAGAAATGAGGATGTCTGGTAGAAAAGGGCTGGAAATTGGTAAGCTAAGTTACAGTCATCACTTTGCCGTTAGTAGACTCTTTGTGTGACCTTTGGACACTTCGCTAACTTCCTTGAAGTTTTGTTTTCTTATTTACAGAATGACTAGCTCAAACCTGATGATTTTTAAGTCAGTTTCTAGCTCTACTGAAGTTCTGTATGCAAAGTATAGTGGTTAAGAGAACAAATTTGACGCTAAACTGCCTTGTGTCCCAGATCAACCATTTCCCATGTCCTTGATTAGGCTCATTACTCTGCCTCTGTTTCCTCATCTGTAAAATGGGGATCCTCATACTACACTCTCACAGAGGGTTGGTATGAAGATGGAGAGTGCTTAGAGTAGTACTTGGCACAGACTAAGTACTTAGTAAGTATCAGCTAGTTTTGGAGTGCAGTCAGGGAAGATGGCAGAGCAGGAAGCTCCAGGAATGTGTACCTCCACCAAAACAACAACTGAACTTTCAAAAATGTCTGAGGCAACTATTTTGGAACTTTGGGTCTAATAGAACACTTGCAGCATCCAGGGGAGAACTTGATGAAGATGCTCATAAAGTTCAGTAAGTTTTGGTTGAATTCAGCTTTCACACTGTAGCGGCTACCATCCCCTACCCCCAGTCCCATGACAGTCGGCTGTCGGGTGAGAAGCATTCCTCATACAGCTTGCTGGTGCCACGGCAAGCAGTGAGGATTTTGTCCTCCAAAAATGAGCGTTGTGAGTTTTGATTGTTGATTGCTGCTTTTGATCACTGAGGGCATGACAGAGAGGTCAGCCATTGTTTCATTCCACTATGGGCTGAGGTGGCTGTCCAGATACGGGAGGATTTAAGAGACAGAACCTTTTTTCTTTTTCCTTTTTTCCCTCCACTCTTGGGAATCAGACATTTAAAGAATCCTTTGGTTAGGTCAGTGGCTGTCTGCAGAGATAAATGAAGAGAAACTGTATAGTTTCTCATACACAGCAAGAATACACAATTTGCAAAACTAGTTTGGAAGAGTCACAGAAAGATAGCTCGAGCCCTCAACAAACAAAAGTCCTTCCTGAGGAGTGGGAAAATTAGATTTCTAGAGTTACAACAGCATAATACTCACAATATCCAGTTCTAAAGAAAAAACATACAAAGAAACAGGAAAGTATGACTCCTTCACAGGAAATAAGAATTTGACAGAAACCATCCCTGAGGAAGCACATACACTGGAATTATAAATCAGACTCTTTAAATCAACTGTCTTAAATATGTTCATTGAGCTACAATAGACCATGAACAAAGAATTAAATGGAATCAGGAAAACAATGTCTGAACAAAATGAAAATATCGATAAAGAGGTAGAAATTATATAAAAGAACCAAACAGAAATTATGGAGCTGGAAAATACAAAACTGAAATGACAGACTCACCAGAGGAATTAAAGAGCACTTTGGACAAAAGATTAGCAAACTGAAAGGTAAGAAGGTTGGACTTACACAGTCTGAGGAACAGAGAGAAAAAAGAATGAAGAAAAATGAACAGAGCCTAAGAGACCTGTGAGACACCATCAGGTGTAGCACCATACACATTATAGGACTATTGAAAGGAAAAGAGAGAAAGAAAGGGGCAGAGAAACATATTGGAAGGGATAATGACCCAAAACTTTCCAAATCTGAGGAAAGACGTGAATACACGTGTTCAAGAGCTCCGTGAACTCCAAGCAGGATATACACAGAGAGAGCCACACTGAAACACATCATAGTCAAATTGTCAAAACCCCAAAATAAAGAATTTTTAAAGCATCAAGAGAGAAGTGGCTTATGTCCAAGGGATCCTCAATAAGATTGAGAGCTGATTTCTCATCAGAAATAATGGTGCCAGGGGCAGTGAGATGACATTTTTAAAGTCCTGGAAGAAAAAAACTGTCTTTCAGGTATATCCTGAAAGCTGGTATATCCAGCAAAATTATCTTTTAAGAATGAAGGCGAAATTGAGACATTTCCAAATAAACAAAAGCTGAGGGTGTTCATTACCAGTAGACTTGCTCTATAACAAATGCTAAAGTGGCTCCTTCAGGCTGATGTAAAAGGATACTTAACAGCATCTTGAAACCATAAGAAGAGATGAACACTGGTAAAGGTAACTACATAGGTAAATATAAAAGCCAGTATTATCGTATTATTGAAACTAATTTAAGATTATTCAAACCAGGTTGTTACATGTTTAAGATGCTAATTGTAATTTCCAAAGTAGCTACTAAGAAGATTAAAAAGTACAGAACAGGAAAGAAGAGAATTAAAATGATACACTCCAAAAAAATCAACTGAACATTTAAAAAGCAGTAATGGAGGAAATAAAGAATAAAAATATATATACATAAAAAGAATAAAATATCATACACATAAAAAGAAGAATAAAAAAGCATTAGGAAAACAATTGATAAATGCCGGAAGCAAATCCATCTTTATCAGCAATCACATTAAATGTAAATAAATGAAACTCAACTATTAAAAGGTAGAGATGGGTGGTCTGAATTTTTTTTAAAAAAGGATCCATCTATATACTGCCTACCAGAGACTCAACTTAGATATTAAAACACAACGGAATTGAAAGTAAAAGGGTGGAATAAGATATTCCATGCAAATAGTAATCGGATGAGAGTGTGGGTGGCTATATTACTGTGAGACAATGTTGACTTTAAATCAGACAGGTTACAAGAGATAAGGAGAGACATTATATGTTGATAAAAGTTTCAGTACATCAAGAAGAGATAACAGTTATAAACATGTGCACCTAAAAAAATGTTCATGGATTGCACAACTGATAATATTATTAAGATGTCAGCACCACCCATAGCTATCCATAGATTCAGCACAATCCTTATCAAAATCCCACTGGTATTTATTTTTTTATAGAAATAGAAAAAAAACCTTAAAATTCATATGGGCCCTGAATAGCCAAAATAATCCTGAGAAAACTAAACTTAGAGGACTCACACTTCTTGATTTTAGAATTACTGCAAAGCTATAATAATCAAAACAGTGTGACAGTGGCATAAAGGTAGACATAGACCATGAGTAGAGTAGAATATAAAACCCAAGGTAAACCCTTAAATATATGGTCAGTTGAATTTTGACAAAGGTGCCAAAACCATTCATGTGGAAATGATAGTATTTTCAACAAAGGATGCTGGGAAAACTGGATATCCATATGCAAAAGAATGAAGTTAAAATAGTCAAAGAATATGAATAAACGTTTTCTCAAAGAAGACCTGCAAGTGCCAGTAAGAGTAATGGGAATCAGACTACCTCTACTCAAATCTTGGCCCACCACTTATTAGCTGTGTATTCTTAGGCAATTACTGCACTTCTCTGTGTCTCAGGGGGTCTTCTTTGAGGTTAAAGGAGTTAATGAGTTGGAAAGTGAAATGTTGCCTGTGGTTGGTGCTCTCAGTTGCCATCATAAGCTTGGTCACATCAAGGTGCCAGGGTAGAGGTCTGAGCCTGCCTTTTCACTCATCTGCTATGCAAATCACAGTCTTCATCTCTAAAATGGAGATGCTTCTGTGTATCCTACTTTTCTCCCAGGGTAGTTATAAGAATCAAATGAGATAATTTAAGGAAAAGTAATTTCTAAAATATTCGTTTAATTAATGTATAAAACATAAACATTATAATAATAAACATTATTATAATTATTAAGCACTACTATAATTAACATAACAACAATACATGTTATTATTATGGTTTCCCTCTCCTAATAGACTAAGCTTTTTATTGAGTTAATCCTATTCTTATTTGTATCATTTGGTTTACTAATTTCTTGCATAAAATAAGTGCTCAGTAAATGTACTGGAGAAGAATTTAATTGAAATAGTATAAAATTTGAAATTATATAAAATACTTGAATGTTATTTTGTTTTCCTGAGGTGATGCTGCAGCCTATTTGGAATTAATGTCTATAACCTATTTGGTCTGTTTTGATAAAGATGACTTAGATAATCTTTACCATTGTATTTATAGCTCATCAGAATGATAGTTTACAACCATAACGTGCAAATATCTTTAACTGTAAATTTTAGGGACTAAGAATTCAGTTGATCGATATTATCAATAATAAACTTGTAAAAGAAGATACAAACACTTGTACAATTGATTCCTATATTGTTTCCTCTGAAGATCCACTTTGCAAATGATAACTGTTTTAGAGACAAAAATGAGATAGGATAAAGACTTCCATTCAGCCGAGTCTGTTCCCTCTTGCACTCTCATATACTCGGACTCAGCGTCTCTCCTGGAGCTGGAGCTCTGCCCTCCCGGCCCCCCATAACCCACTCAACAGAGTCCAGAAGGAGCGGAGCGTTAAGCAGTACCCTGTGGACAGAAGGAAATGACCCCATCATTGATGAAAACAAATCCTATGTGCTTGTCTTTGTATTAACAAACAAGAACGGTTTAAGTTTGTTAAGTAGAAGATCATTTATATTAATATTTCAGGTAACAAGTTTAACACAGGTTAGCCTGAAATATAAATGACTTGAGGTTCTATTTAAAATATGTCTAAATTGCAAAGTGGTGCACAAGTTCTGCACGGTGAACTTACTTACTGCTTGTCTTGATCATCCCTCTAGGGCTCACAGAGTGCTGGGTAAGCTTGCACCTGAGGAGACTTGGGAGTGTGGGTGGGTGTTTGTAGCTAAAAGGTATGTTTCAGGCTGTGTTACTAACCTTTCAGAACGAAGAGTGGATAGGGTAATGGCACAGTGACTGCTCTGTGGCCGTATACTCACCTTCAGGTCAGGCATGCTCAGGAGTCCTCTGTGCTGACCTGGGAGCAGCCCTCTGACCCTGCCAAACACTCCCTTGCTCTGCAGCCACGTTTGTGGCACCTGAGACCAGGGCCAGGCAGCTCTCAGGAGGACACATTGTCGGATGGACCAAGTCTGGAGGAAGGTAACAGGAGCAAGTCAGAGGAGAAACAAAGGCCAGGAGGTTTTATCCCCTCCGCTGGGTTAATCCTCACCAAGACGGTAGCTTTCAGATAGTTGTAGAGTCTCAAGGGAAGTTTTCCTTTTCCTTTTCACAGTCTTACTTTCTAAGGGCCAGAAATTGTATTTTTTTTGTTTCTGGCTCAAGTTACTTTAGTATTTCTCACGGTTGGGTGAAGCTCACATTGGGATACTGTTTTGATTTTAGCAGATGACACACCCTGCTATGGTTTTGCTGTGCCCTGGTTGCTATGTGACATTTTGAGGTTTCTGCCATTCTTGTTTGTCCTAATTTCTTTTCCATGAAGATAAGTTGTGCCATTCAAGAGAAGTTGTGCTGCTGCTTCTTCTAAGAATGTTTTGATCCCAGAACATTCTTATTCCTTTTATAATTTAAAGCATGTCCTTTAACCAGTCTTGCACATTTATCTAGTTCAACCGAGGTTGCTTCTGTTTGAAGCTAGACTAAGTCCTGTTTGTGGTAATAATTAAATCTAGGCTTTGTGATTTTTGAGGACAGTCTTAATTTATTGATTCACTTATTTTAGTAGCGTGTCAACTTCAGCTCTTCTGTGATCATTGTCTTCCCAAATCTCTTTGTCATTTAGTGTGAATCCTTTTGGTCTGAATTTAATAAATTTTCTACTGAAATTTTAGTTTGGGACATTTTGTGGATTTTATTTTATTTTTTAATTAAAAAATATGTGTTTATTATTTTTTATCATGTGTCTGTGTTTTAATCACATGCTATACATTAATTTAATGACTTGCCTATTTCCAAAGATTGAATGCTTACTTTAATTCTGTATTTGTCAATAATAGATTCCTATCCAATAGAAATTAATCAGTTATAGAGGAAGATGATGTGTTTCCTGGTTGCTTGTGCCACTTTTATATATTACTAATACGTAAGGTGTTATCACAATATGCAAATCCCCAACAACAGCTAGGAAAGTTTTTTTTTTTAATTTAATTTAATTTATTTTTTTATACAGCAGGTTCTTATTAGTCATCAATTTTATACACATCAGTGTATACATGTCAATCCCAACCTCCCAGTTCATCCCACCACCACACCCACCCCGCTTTCCCCCCTTGGTGTCCATACGTTCTCTACGTCTGTGTCTCTATTTCTGCCCTGCAAACCGGTTCATCTGTACCATTTTTCAAGGTTCCACATATCTGCGTTAATATGCGATATTTGTTTTTCTCTTTCTGACTTACTTCACTCTGTATGACAGTCTCTAGGTCCATCCACATCTCTACAAATGACCCAGTTTCATTCCTTTTATGGCTGAGTAATATTCCATTGTATATATGTACCACATCTTCTTTATCCATTCGTCTGTCGACGGGCATTTAGGTTGCTTCCGTGACCTGGCTATTGTAAATAGTGCTGCAGTGAACATTGGGGTGCCTGTGTCTTTTTGAATTATGTTTTTTTCTCCGGGTAAGTGCCCAGTAGTGGGATTGCTGGGTCATATGGTAATTCTATTTTT
This sequence comes from Delphinapterus leucas, assembly GCF_059928025.1. NCBI lineage: Eukaryota > Metazoa > Chordata > Mammalia > Artiodactyla > Monodontidae > Delphinapterus > Delphinapterus leucas. The sequence goes on along the minus strand of NC_143145.1, from coordinate 85,889,401 downwards.
AGTGTTTTAAGGAACCTCTATACTGTTCTCCATGGTGACTGTATCAATTTACATTCCCACCAACAGTGCAAGAGGGTTCCCTTTTCTCCACACCCTCTCCAGCATCGGTTGTTTGTAGATTTTCGGATGATGCCCATTCTAACTGGTGTGAGGTGATACCTCATTGTAGTTTTGATTTGCATTTCTGCAATGATTAGTGATGTTGAGCAGCTTTTCATGTGCTTCTTGGCCATCTGTATGTCTTCTGTAGAGAAGTGTCTGTTTAGGTCTTCTGCCCATTTTTGGATTGGGTTGTTCGTTTTTTTAATACTGAGCTGCATGAGCTGTTTATATTTATTTATTTATTTACTTATTTATTTATTTAGGCTGCGCCAGGTCTTAGTTGTGGCACTCGGGGATCTTCGCTGTGGCATGCAGGATCTTTTAGTTGCGGCACGCATGCAGGACCCGGGCCCCTTACATTGGGAGCTCGGAGTCTTACCCACTGGACCACCAGGGAAATCCCCATTTTGTGGATTTTACAAAAACATTTTTCAGTTCATTTGGTTTGTTTTTCTCCCTTTCTTTTCTAGGTATACTCAAATACTGTAATCTGTTCCTCATATTTTGTGCCATCTCAATTTTTATTTCTCTTTGTGAAATCAGAAGATTGAACCATTAAATTTTTTTTTACGTATGAACACTGTCAGCTTTTGTTGGGATGACCTATATTATGTATGTATGGTGACCATTATTAGAATTCCTTTTAAAGAATGCTATTATTACCTTTCTGCCTTTGTTGGTTTTTAGTGATCTGAGTCTAGCTGCAGATTATTAAGTTATTTGTATGAATAGTTACTATGATCATTCTTGATAAAGTGGGTTTTTTAATGAACTTTTTATCTCAGTTGGAATAAAAAACCTAGACAACAAGACAAGCTTAGCTGTTTTGACTGCTGTGGTTCTTCAGCCTGTCCTGAGCCAGGTTTTCCTTCAGAGCTTTAGTGAAGGTGACCATAAGGAAAAACCCATTCATTCGTCTGACTCCTGGCTTGTCTTGTGTATTGTGGCTTCATCTTTTTGTTTCTAGGTTTCCGTTTTCTTTGAAAGTGGTCTGCGCAGTGAGGTTTGTGGTTATAAACATCGTAGAATTGAAGTAGGCTTTGGTACCTGTGCATTTGGAAAGTCATATATTTCTGATTAAAAATCATACACCAAAGATTTCTCAATTTTGATAGTAAAAAAGGCATCAATTTTTTGTTTAAATAACATTAAGTTGCATTTAAATTACAGTTTTAAATGGTTTGTTACTGGAAAGATACTATTTAAAAGTTTTCTAGAATGGACTAATTTTTATAAATCCAAGATCTTTGAAGAATAATAAACACCGTTAATATAAAGCATTTTAATGTACCAAATACTTTCGTATCCATTATTGTCTTAAAATGGTCAAACATAAATGTCATTATCCCTCTCTACAAGACAAAAAGGATTCTGTTTAGGTGACGCAGTCAAGATCATTTGGCTTGTAAGTGACAAAATGGGACTTGAACACAAATCTATAGACTTCACGTTCTTGTTCTACCCGCTGTACCAAACTGCTGCTCTGAATAGACAGTTTTTACCTAGAAAGAAGCGTGGAATGGCGTGTTGCGAATTTCTGAAAAAGTGCATATTACTTGCTGACTTGTGACACTGCAGATGAGATGTGAGGGAGGCTCTGTTAACTCAGTCAGGTGAAGAAAAATGTTTGTCAAATTGTGATCTTCTCTGCAGCAATTGAGCTGTGGGCCCAGAGACATTAGGTATCATTTTTATCTTTTTTTTCTGCTGCATGGAGTGAGATCTTTATTGTTAATACGAAGGCGAGAAAGCCCAGCCCTATGTGTCAACAAGTTAAAGCATTGAAATTCCACAGCTCACCAGATGTAATGGAGCTCAAACGAGGAAGTGCTGCTTTCCTACCAGTTCTGGCAAAGCCGGAAGGCTCCACCGAGAAGCTGCCTGCCTCTGTGCCAAGTCCTGACAGTGGAGCAGGTGTTCTGTAGGCAGAAAGAGCACGGTGAAGCCTGCCAGGCACTTGAGTAAAGATAAGAAGGTGTAATGGTCATGTGTGTTTTTCTAGGAGTAGTAATCCTCAAAGTATCGTGGTGGGACCAGCAGCATCACCTTGGAACCTGTTAAAAATGCCAATTAGGTGGCCCCATCCCAGACCTACTAAATCAGAAACTCTGGGTGTGGGGCCAGCAGTCTGCTTTAACGAGCCTGTGATTCTGATTCATGCTGAAGTTTAAAATGTTCTGTTCTGGAGTCACACGAGGAGATAAAGACTGTAAGATAAAGGTTTAAAACTGGCCTAGGAAAAGTAGTGCTGGCAACATATGAATACATTTAGTTTTATATTCAGGAGATACCTTATAACTCAGTGTGGAATGATCCTTAAAGATAGAGACCAGTCATAACTGATACTAAGGCATCTGGTTTCTTTCTGCACTATGCACTTCACTTGTTAATGCATATATTTAGACCTTGTTATAAAGTTTTCTATTTCTGATTTTCAAGAAACAGAACTGAGTAGAGCAGGTAGAATCCTTTACCCAGAAGCCATACCTGTAGGAAGCCCAGCCGTAGCATTGTGCTGTGTTACCTAGTGGACTTTAATGAAGCAAAGTAGCTGAAAGGTGATAGTCTCCCTTCTGAATACTAGACTCACAGCCAACTCCGTAGAGATGATACTGTCATGGCACAAATCTAAACTTAGAGATAGGTAGACAGACGATAGAATTGGGATGCTGAGGAAGAGATGTGATGAGGGCATGTTGACTCTCACCTAGTTGGGTTGGATGGATGGATAGATGGATGGAAGGAAAGATGGATGGATAGATAGGGAGGGAGAGAAGGAAGGAAGGAAAGGAAAGGAGGGAGGGAGGGAGGGAGATGACAGAATTGAGATGCTGAGGAGGGATGAGGAACATGTCAACTTGTATTAGTTGGGTCAGTTTGGGCATATTTGAGAGTACTCATAGGGAAGTGGTCATCGCTTATTTTTTTCAAGTAATGAGGCAGTTTATTGTTAAAGAAAAGATTGATTTAAGTGCTTATTTGTATCTATTAAAGAATACATTTTTATTGTGGAAAAAAAGACACAATAATAGAAGAAAATTAAAACTTAGCTGTATATATATAATCCTTTCATTTAAGGATAAATTGCTTAATATTCTGGTACAGTTCATTCCAGCACTTTCTCCTTATAAGAATATTATATTAATAATATATATGGTCCTACCATCTTGGAATCTCATAGGTCATATAGGCCTGAGTCTGTTTCTCTAATTCAACAATATAACAGGAGCTCCACCCACAGTGTCATTAAATACATTTTTTTGAATTGGGATTTTTAATGCTATCATTTGTATAGCGTTTTCTTGATTTATTTTTCTACTTTTTGTTAGAAAGTTAGATTCTTTGCTATATTTTGCTATAATAAATGAGTATGATTAATATTTTAGTGTGTAAGTGTTTTTCTCCACATCTCTGATTATTTCATTGGTATAGATGAAATAACATCTATACCAATAACAGTGACTTTGTCGAGTAAAAGCGTATGAACATTTTTAAGGCCTTTAATTACCCAGTTGTGTATAGAAGTGAATATACTACCATGAACCCAGAGAAAACTAAATTTTTCTAAGATATCCGATCTTCTACTGGGAAAATTGTTAACCTCTAGAGATTTTAAAAATAGTTAATGTATTAGGTACTATTTGATTTTAAAATTAAGTTTCTTTTTAAAATATTTTATTTTATTTTATTTATTTATTTGGTTGCTCCGGGTCTTAGTTGCGGCCGGTGGGCTCCTTAGTTGCAGCTCACCAGCTCAGTTGCAGCACGTGTGCTCCTTAGATACAGCAAGTGAACTCTTAGTTGCAGCATGCGAACTCTTAGTTGCGGCATACATGTTGGAACTAGTTCTCTGACCAGGGATTGAACCCGCGCCCCCTGCGTTGGGAGCATGGAGTCTTAACCACTGTGCCATCAGAGAAGTCCCTTAGGTACTACTTTAAATAGTAGCTAGTGTGTATGCCAAGCAGTGTATGTACTTGTCTCTTTGTGTGGCTTGTATATTGGAACATATGTACCTAATCTCGCAGTAACAACATTAGGTAGGCATGATACCCATTTTAGCTATGAAAAAGTTAAAGTTCAGAAATTCAAAGTAATTTGGTGGAGATAAAATAGGCAATAGGTAGCAGAGCTAGAATTTAAACCCAGGTCAGTGTGACATCAGACTGTGCTTCTCCTGCCTTGTTCTCCTTCTTTGCATTTTCTGTTACATTTTGGCAGAAGTTTTGTTACTGAATAAAAGTATGGGATTTGTGCCTTGAAAATAAACTTTACAGATTTTTCCCCTTTAAGTCAGTTAGGGTGGCTGGGAAGAGACTAGCAAAAACTATGAAAGAAAAGCCTTAGTGGGAAGGGATCTGCAACCTCACCCGCAACTCCTACCACAACTCTACTCCCACCCCAGGGGGAAAGCACCTCTGACTTCCTCCCATAGAGAGTCCAAACGGTGCTAAGAGACACCCAGAAGGTGGTGGTGACAAGAAACAGAGAACTGGGGTAAGGAGATGAGAAACTCACCAACCGAAGCAACGCAAATCAGTCTTTGAAGGTCATCAAACAGTCCTAAGAGTTGGAGGCAGTGCTGGATGAAAACAGGCAAATGTCTTTCAGGGGGACCTTCAAGATGGCAGAGGAGTAAGATACGGAGATCACCTTCCTCCCCACAGATACATCAGAAATACTTCTACATGTGGAACAACGCCTACAGAACACTCACTGAATGCTGGCTGAAGACCTCAGACTTCCCAAAAGGCAAGAAACTCCCCACGTACCTGACTGTGTGGCTGACCGGCTCTTCGTGCTCCGGCTGGGTGTCAGGCCTGAGCCTCTGAGGTGGGAGAGCCAAGTTCAGGACATCGGACCACCGGAGACCTCCCGGGCCCATGTAATATCCATCGGTGAGAGCTCTCCCAGAGATCTCCGTCTCAACACTAAGACCCAGCTCCACCCAACAGCCAGCAAGCTCCAGTGCTGGAAAGCCCATGCCAAACAACTAGCAAGGCAGGAACACAACCCCACCCATTAGCAGAGAGGCTGCCTAAAATCATACTAAGTTCACAGACTCCCCAAACCCGTCACCAGATGCGGCCCTGCCCACCAGAAAGACAAGATGCAGCCCCACCCACCAGAACACAGGCAGTAGTCCCCTCCACCAGGAAGCCTACACAACCCACTGAACCAACCTTAGCCACTGGGGGCAGACACCAAAAACAATGGGAACTACAAACCCGCAGCCTGGGAAAAGGAGACCCCCAACACAGTAAGTTAAGCAAAATGGGAAGACAGAGAAACACGCAGCAGATGAAGGAGCAAGGTAAAAACCCAGCAGACCTAACAAATGAAGAGGAAGTAGGCAGTCTACCTGAAAAAGAATTCAGAGTAATGATAGTAAAGATGATCCAAAGTCTTGGAAATAGAATGGAGAAAATACAAGAAACGTTTAACAAGGACCTAGAAGAACTAAAGAGCAAACAAACATTGATGAACAACACAATAAATGAAATTAAAAGTTCTCTGGAAGGAAACAGCAGCAGAAAAACTGAGGCAGAAGAACGGATAAGTGACCTGGAAGATAAAATAGTGGAAATAACTACTGCAGAGCAGAATAAAGAAAAAAGAATGAAAAGAATTGAGGAGAGTCTCAGAGACCTCTGAGACAACATTAAACGTACCAACATTTGGATTATAGGGATCCCAGAAGAAGAAGAGAAATAGAAAGGGACTGAGAACACACTTGAAGAGATTATAGTTGAAAACTTCACTAACATGGGAAAGGAAATAGTCAAGTCCAGGAAGTGTACAGAGTCCCATACAGGATAAATCCAAGGAGAAACATGCCAAGACATATTAATCAAACTATCAAAAATTAAATACAAAGAAAAAATATTAAAAGCAGCAAGGGAAAAGCAACAAATAACATACAAGGGAATCCCCATAAGGTTAACAGCTAATCTTTCAGCAGAAAGTCTGCAAGCCAGAAGGGAGCGGCAGGACATATTTCAAGTGATGAAAGGGAAAAACCTACAACCAAGATTACTCTACCCAACAAGGATCTCATTCAGATTTGACAGGGAAATTGAAACCTTTACAGACAAGCAAAAGTTATGAGAATTCAGCACCACCAAAGCAGCTTTACAGCAAATGCTAAAGGAACTTCTCTAGGCAGGAAACACAAGAGAAGGAAAAGACCTACAAAAACAAACCCCCAACAATTAAGAAAATGGTAATAGGAGCATACATATCGATAATTACCTTAAATGTAAATGGATTAAATGCTCCAACCAAAAGACATAGACTGGCTGAATGGATACAAAAACAACACTGGTATATATTCTGTCTACAAGAGACCCACTTCAGACTTAGGGACACAGACAGACTGAAAGTGAGGGGATGGAAAAAGATATTCCATGCAACTGGAAATCAGAAGAAAGCTGGAATAGCAATTCTCATATCAGACAAAATAGACTTTAAAATAAAGAACGTTACAAGAGACACGGAAGGACACTCCATAATGATCAAGGGATCAGTCCAAGAAGAAAATATAACAACTGAAAATATTTATGCACCCAACACATGAGCCCCTCAATACATAAGGCAGATGCTAACAGCCATAAATGGGGAAATGGACAGTAACACAATCATAGTAGGGGACTTTAACACCCCACTTTCACCAATGGACAGTTCATCCAAAATGAAAATAAATAAGGAAACGCAAGCTATAAATGACACATTAAATAAGATGGACTTAATTGATATTTCTAGGTCATTCCGTCCAAGAACAACAGAATACACATTCTTCTCAAGCTCTCATGGAACATTATCCAGGATAGATCATATCTTGGGTTACAAATCAAGCCTTGGTAAATTTAAGAAAATTGAAATCGTCTCAAGTATCTTTTCCGACGACAACACTGTAAGACTGCATATCAGTTACAGGAAAAAAACTGTAAAAAATACAAGCACGTGGAGGCTAAACAATACACTACTAAATAACCAAGAGATCATTGAAGAAATCAAAGAGGAAATCAAAAAATACCTAGAAACAAATGACAGTGAAAACACGACAACCCAAAACCTATGGGATGCAGCAAAAGCAGTTCTAAGAGGGAAGTTTATATCAATACAGTCCTACCTCAGGAAACAAGAAAAATTTCAAATAAACAACCTAACCTTAAGCCTAAAGCAATTAGAGAAAGAAGAAGAAAAAAAAAACCCCAACATTAGCAGAAGGAAAGAAATCATAAAGATTAGATCAGAAATAAATGAAAAAGAAATGAAGGAAACAGTAGCAAAGATCAGTAAAACTAAAAGCTGGTTCTTTGAGAAGATAAAATTGACAAACCATTAGCCAGACTCATCAAGACAAAAAGGGAGAAGACTCAAATCAATAGAATTAGAAATGAAAAGGGAGAAGTAACAGCTGACACTGCAGAAGTACAAAGGATCATGAGAGGTTACTACAAGCAACTATATATGCCAATAAAATGGACAACTTGGAAGAAATGGACGATTTCTTACAAGAGCGCAACCTTCCGAGACTGAACCAGGAAGAAATAGAAAATATGAACAGACCAATCACAAACACTGAAATTGAAACTGTGCTTAAAAATCTTCCAACAAACAAAAGCCCAGGACCAGATGGCTTCACAGGCGAATTCTATCAAACATTTAGAGAAGAGCTAACACGTATCCTTCTCAAACTCTTCGAAAATATAGCAGAGGGAGGAACACTCCCAAACTCATTCTATGAGGCCACCATCACCCTGATACCAAAACCAGACAAAGAGGTCACAAAAAAGAAAACTACAGGCCAATATCACTGATGAACACAGATGCAAAAATGCTCAGCAAAATACTAGCAAACAGAATCCAACAGCACATTAAAAGGATCATACACCATGATCAAGTGGGGTTTATCCCAAGAAGTCAAGGATTCTTCCAATATACGCAAATCAGTCAGTGTGACACACCATATTAACAAATTGAAGGAGAAAAACCATATGATAATATCAGTAGATGCAGAAAAAGCTTTCGACAAAATTCAACACCCATTTATGATAAAAACTCTCCAGAAAGTAGGCATAGAGGGAACCTACCTCAACATAATAAAGGCCATATATGACAGACCCACAGCCAACATTGTTCTCAATGGTGAAAGACTGAAACCATTTCCTCTAAGATCAGAAACAAGAAAAGGTTGCCCACTCTCACCACTGTGATTCAACATAGTTTTGGAAGTTTTAGCCACAGCAGTCAGAGAAGAAAAAGAAATAATAGGAATCCAAATTGGAAAAGAAGAAGTAAAATTGTCACGGTTTGCAGGTGACATGATACTATACATGGAGAATCCTAAAGATGCTAGTAGAAAACTACTAGAGCTAATCAATGAATTTGGTAAAGTAGCAAGATGCAAAATTAATGCACAGAAACCTCTTGCATTTCTGCACACTAACAACGAAAAATCTGAAAGAGAAATTAAGGAAGCACCCCCTATATGCCACTGCAACAAAAAGAATAAAATACCTAGGAATAAACCTACCTATGGAGACAAAAAACCTGTATCCATAAAACTGTAAGACACTGGTGAAAGAAATTAAAGATGATACAAACAGATGGAGAGATATACCATGTTCTGGGATTGGAAGAATCCATATTGTGAAAATGACTGTACTACCCAAAGCAATCTACAGATTTAGTGCAGTCCCTGTCAAACTACCAATGGCTTTGTTCACAGTAGAACAAAAAAATTCACAATTTGTATGGAAACACAAAAGACCCCGAATAGCCAAAGATTGCTTTCTCAAAGCAATCTTGAGAAAGAAAAATGGAGCTGTAGGAATCAGACACCCTGACTTCAGACTATACTACAAAGCTACAGGAATCAAGACAGTATGGTACTGGCACAGGAACAGAAATATAGATCAACGGACAGGATAGAAAGCCCAGAGATAAACCCAAGCACATATGGTCACCTATCTTTGCTAAAGGAGGCAAGAATATACAATGGAGAAAAGACAGCCTTTTCAATAAGTGGTGCTGGGAAAACTGGACAGCTACATGTAAAAGAATGAAATCAGAACAATTCCTAACACCATACACAAAAATAAACTCAAAATGGATTAAAGACCTAAATGTAAGGCCAGACGCTATAAAACTCTTAGAGGAAAACATAGGCAGAACCCTCTGTGACATAAATCACAGCAAGATCCTTTTGTTGACCCACCTCCTAGAGAAATGGAAATAAAAACAAAAGTAAACAAATGGGACCTAATGAAACTTTAAAGCTTTTGCACGGCAAAGGAAACTATAAACAAGACGAAAAGAGAACCGTCAGAATGGGAGAAAATCTTTGCAAACGAAGCAACTGACAAAGGATTAATCTCCAAAATTTACAAGCATCTAATGCAGCTCAATATCAAAAAAACAAGCAACCCAATCCAAAAATGGGCAGAAGACCTAAATAGACATTTCTCCAAAGAAGATATACAGTTTGCCAACAAACACATGAAAGGATGTTCAACATCACTAATCATTAGAGAAATGCAAATCAAAACTACATTGAGGGCTTCCCTGGTGGCGCAGTGGTTGAGAGTCCGCCTGCCGATGCAGGGGACATGGGTTTGTGCCCCGGTCCGGGAAGATCCCACATGCTGCGGAGAGTCTAGGCCTGTGAGCCATGGCCGCTGAGCCTGCGCGTCCGGAGCCTGTGCTCCGCAACGGGAGAGGCCACAGCAGTGAGAGGCCCGCGTACTCCAAAAAAAAAAAAACAAAACAAAAAAAAACTACAATGAGATATCGTTTCACACCGGTCAGAATGGCCATCATCAAAAATCTACAAACAATAAATGCTGGAGAGGGTGTGGAGAAAAGGGAACCGTCCTGCACTGTTGAGGGGAATGTAAATTGATACAGCCATTATGGAGAACAGTATGGAGGTTCCTTAAGAAACTAAAAGCAGAACTACCATACGACCCAGCAATCCCACTACTGGGCATATTCCCTGAGAAAACCATAATTCAAAAAGAGTCATTTGGGCTTCCCTGGTGGCGCAGTGGCTGAGAGCCTGCCTGCCGATGCAGGGGACGTGGGTTCATGCCCCGGTCTGGGAAGATCCCTCATGCCGTGGAGCGGCTGGGCCCGTGAGCCGTGGCCGCTGAGCCTGCGCGTCCTGAGCCTGTGCTCCGCAATGGGAGGGGCTGCAACAGTAAGAGGCACGCGTACCTCAAAAAAAAAAGAGTCATGTTCCACAATGTTCGTTGCAGCTCTATTCACAATAGCCAGGACGTGGAAGCAACCTACATGTCCATCAACAGATGAATGGATAAAGAAAATGTGGCACATATATACAATGGAATATTACTCAGCCATAAAAAGAAATGAAATTGAGTTATTTGTAGTGAGGTGGATGGACCTAGAGTCTATCATACAGAGTGAAGTAAGTCAGAAAGAGAAAAACAAATACCATATGCTAACATGTATATATGGAATCCAAAAAAAAAAGTACTGAAAAACCTAGGGGCAGGACAGGAATAAAGATGCAGACGTAGAGAATGGACTTGACACAGGGAGGGGTAAGGGGAAGCTGGGGCAAAGTGAGAGAGTGGCATGGACATATATACACTACCAGCTGTAAAACAGGTAGCTAGTGGGAAGCAGCCGCATAGCACAGGGAGATCAGTTCTGCTTTGTGACCACCTAGAGGGGTGGGATAGGGAGGGTGGGAGGGAGATGCAAGAGGGAGGAGATATGGGAATATATGTATATGTACAGGTGATTAACTTTGTTATACATCAGAAACTAAACATTGTTAAGCAGCTATACTCCAGTAAAGATGTTTAAAAAAAAAAAAAAGAAAGTAAAGTTTACAACCACTGCCAGATATGTGATGGTTCTTTCTTTAAATTGCAATTTCCAGTGACCTGTGCCTGAGAAAGGAAATGGTCAAGTCAGAGACTTTTGTTAATCTAGAGAATTAGACTCCTGGTTTATAGAGGAAGTCTATTTCACATTTTATATTCTTCAGTGAATTCATCTTCAGTGTAGTTTACTGTTCACTTTTGAACGGAAATAAAGTGTTCCTCAACAATGTGTTTATTTGGATAAAAAGGGAATTAGAGTCTACTCTGGGAATTTAAAATAACACACACAGTTATAAATGTCAGTGTTTTTATCAGTTTTTTTAGATAAGGTGGGTATTTTTTGGGTAGGAAGCTAAAAGAAACACAGTTGAACCTGGGAGATAAATCTTGGCAAATAAGAAGTTGAAAATAAAGGAAGTATAAACCTTGAACTTCTTATTTCTGAAATTAGCTTAATTCTTCATTTTAGAGATATTTTTTAGGACTTATGGTTTTAAATTTTTCTTAGAATAAATCTGACTTTTGGTGAGAGGAGGAGTGCCTGTTCACTCTGTAAGTAATTGAGAATGTGGGCAGGATAGTTGGTATTTTTAAAAATTCACGACAAACACTGTTAACATTGTCTTGTCACTGACTTGAGTTTCATGCAGGGGTTCAGATGCCGGTGTCTGGAGGAGGGAACTCAGATGGTTCAAAGCTTGTGCAGTTGCCTCAGAAGTCACTGGGGCATAATAGCCTTTTTCAAATCCAACGAGTTGATCAATCAGAAAGGGTTTACCAAGTAACTAGAATGTGGTTTACTGTCTGCCCTGAGAATCAAAATTCTCAGATAGCTGCATGGAACTTTCTGCAGGGATGGAAGCGTTCTCTGTGCTGCCCACTGTGGTACTGACCACATCAAATACTAGAAATGTGGCTTTTACATCTCAGGAAATGCATTTTAAGTTTTATTTTACTTCTTTTTATTTAAAATCAGTTAGCCACAAGGGCTACCTTAAAAGCACAGGTGTAGAAGGTGGCTCTGATGTTCTGTTTTCACCAGGGACCTTTTTGCATTAAATGTAACGTCCCTCCATTGCAGCTTGTCACACCGGCCTCCCACATCTCACGCTGTCCTGGTAGTTTCATCTGATCCTGTGGGCCAGCGACCGCCTGGCCGTTGTGTCACTCCCTTTCCCGCACACTGGTCCCTCCAGGAAGGATGCAGGACCTTTCTTGCTGTATCCAAGTTGGTGGGTCCCATCCTCCTTCCAGGGAAGAGAACAGACTGGCTTCATTTTTTATTTTTTAATTCTTTACACAGTTTTTTTTCTATAAATTAATTTTATTTATTTATTTATTTATTTATTCATGTATGTATGTATGGCTGCATTGGTTCTACTGCAGCACCAGTGATGTTTTACTGCACTTAGTTGTTTCCTTCGTGTGTGTCCCTGTATGGACTGTAAGCCCTCTCAACTAGCCCCACACGATGGCTTGGCCTCCCGTGTCAGGAAGATGTGTGCACTAGACAGCTTTGTCCTCAGGCCAGTGGGGCTTCGAGTTGAGACTAAATTGTAAACAAAATTGATTGGTTTATCCCAAGCATGTCTTCAGTGGAAAGAAGAATTAAGTCTAGGTTACGTTTTTCTGACAACTACAGTTCTTAGTCTGACTTCTTTAGCTGACTAGCCATTAAAGGAGGGAAGGAAAGGAAGGAAAGAAAATACCTTCTATTTGTCTTGGTTTAGGTCACTGCATTAATCCCTTAGTCATCCTTGCCACCCACCAAATTTGGACACATTCTTCCTAGACAGTAAACAAGCAAACTGATCTGATTTGTGATGTGAAATAAATATTGTTTGTTTTATGAGCTGATAATGGGGTATTTAACACTTTGGCAGTGTTGACAAGTGATAGCAAATGAAAAGATATTTCACTTGGTTTTCCTCTCTGCCCTTGGTGACATTAAAAAAAACAGTCTTGTTTCTTGTTTTACCTGAGTTCTGTATATAACACTCTCAGTAAAGAGCAGTGGAAATGGTTCTTCATGAAAGCAAACATTCGGACAAATTGTCATTTGTATTGAACATACAGGATTCTCTTTTTTTTCTTTTTTTTAAAGTTTCCAAGAGAAACCATAGTGCTTGGACTCCACGGAAGACTGTTCCTGTCTAGTTTTTTGTGTATTTTACCATGTGTGTGACTGTCCCACATTGCAGCCCATCCTATTGCCATGGCTGCTGACTTGTCAAGGATGCTCTGAGAGTTTACTAGAAAGTAAACACACACTCTTCAACTTCCTTAACAGAAGAATCACTGTGAGTCCAGCATCATGATGATGTTCACTGGTGGTGTTGGTTGTGATGTGATTTATCAAGTGAGGTTTAACATTTTAAGTTTGTCTTATTTATTTGTTTGTGTTTGTTTATTTATGGCTTGTTGTGTCTTCGTTGCTGCGCGTGGGCTTTTCCTAGTTGCGGCGAGTAGGGGCTACTCTGTTGCGGTGCACGGGCTTCTCATTGCGTTGGCGTCTCTTGTTGCGGAGCACGGGCTCTGGGTGCATGGGCTTCAATAGTTGTGGCACACGGGCTCAGTAGTTGTGGCTCGTGGCCTCTAGAGCGCAGACTCAGTAGTTGTGGCCCACGGGCTTAGTTGCTCTGCAGCATGTGGGATCTTCCCAGACCAGGGCTCAAGCCCATGTCCCCTGCATTGGCAGGCGGATTCTTACCTCTGCGCCACCAGGGAAGCCCCTTAGGTTTGTCTTTATTTTTAGTTAGATCTTCAGAAAAACTGGTTAAACTTGTTACAATATTAATCTGAATACATGCTCTGTAAACTTGCTTTTTGGTCATCACATAACATTTGCAGCAATAAGATAAGTAGAGAGGTGATAGTAGAGTCCACAGCAGTTAACACTGGCCTGCAGCATAAAAAGAAATAAAGAGGTCATACTCCCTAGGAGCATGACGCTGGTGCCATGTATATGGATGTTGAAAGGCTGTGACGTCCTCGGCCTCCTAACGAAGGAAGCAGCGTCTGTGTTTCTTCTGCAGAAGCTCAGTGAGGTAGTACTGAGAACTCTGCTTGTCACATGGAATCTGAGTTGTGGTCATTGCCACCAGGCAGCCCCGCAGGTGCCCCACCATCCCCTTCCCTGTGCCTTCACACACCCTCACCCAGGCAGCCCTCACCCGGTTACCTCTCCTGGGAAACCTTCCCTGTCTCCAGAGGGTCCTCCCTCGGGGTATCATATAACACCCTTTTCCTTTGCAGTAAACCTGTCCTCTCAGCCTTCTTGTCTCAGACTGGATTCCCAGTCCCCTGCCCCTTGCCTGGCATGTCATAGGTGTTGAGTAAAATCAGCGAAATGAACCAAATGGACCTAGATATGGGTTTTAAGGTCTATCCCAAATCCACTAGCCTTGCACATCTATTTTGTATAGGTATGTTTTTAATTTGGTTTAACCTTAATAGCCTCAAACAGGACTTTGAATTTGGCAGAACAGAGTTCTAATGTTAGTATGTCTATCTGTAAACTGTAAGGTTCTAAATACACATAGAAATCTTGTGCTATGTTCTTAACTTAGCAGTTAAAATAATATTACTTAATCGGGCTTCCCTGGTGGCGCAGTGGTTGAGAGTCCGCCTGCCGATGCAGGTGACGCGGGTTCATGCCCCGGTCCGGGAAGATCCCACATGCCGCGGAGCGGCTGGGCCCGTGAGCCATGGCCGCTGAACCTGCGCGTCCAGAGCCTGTGCTCCGCAACGGGAGGGGCCGCGGCGGTGAGAGGCCCGCGTACCGCAAAAAAAAAAAGAATATTACTTGATCATATTTTTCAAATTAACTTGAAAGAAAAGGCTGGGCACGTATGACATCTTTCATCCATCCTGCTGTATCAGGACCTTCGCAGTTGAGCCCAGTGGTACCCGATGCTGTGCCCCACCCCTGCCCTCTTGCTTCCTTGAACCTCTTCTTGCTAACTGTCACTCTGTGTCTGGCTTGCCTCTGTCTCTCCATGTCTCCTAATTGTTATTTCTAAGTTACCATACGTGTAGTCTATCGGCTTAAAATATTACTATTGCAAATTTGTCTTCTTGCTGGATTGTCCCTTTTAATCATTGTGTGATGTCTCTCTCTATCCCTGATAATTTTCTTTGCTCTAAAGCCTACTTCATCTGATAGTAATTTCAACCATATTTATGTTAATGTTACATGATGGTTTTTCCCCCAGCCTTTTACTTTCATCCTACCTGTATCTTTATATTTGAAGTGAATTTCTTGTAGACAGCATAAAGATGGACCGTATTTTTTAATACACTCTGCTAATCTGTCTTTTAATTGCTTTTTTAGACCATATACACTTAATGTAATTATTGATATATTAAGACTTAAGTCTCCCTTTTTATTTCTCGTTTTCTCTGTGTTGTTCTCTGTTTTTCATTTCTCTGG
The DNA here is from genome assembly GCF_059928025.1 of Delphinapterus leucas. NCBI lineage: Eukaryota > Metazoa > Chordata > Mammalia > Artiodactyla > Monodontidae > Delphinapterus > Delphinapterus leucas. Next base: position 85,874,008 of record NC_143145.1, on the reverse strand, counting down.
GTTTTTCTTTTTCTCCTGGCATTATGTGGGTTGCTTGAACATTTTTTAGAATTTCATTTTAATTTATCTATAATGTTTCTGTGTTGTTATAAGCTATGTTATTGGTTGCTCTAGGCATTACATTTTATATGCATCACTTATCAGTTTATGGGGTCAACATTTTGCCAGTTTGTGTGAAGTGTAGGAACCTTGCCTCTTATGTCCCTTTACTGTCCTCATTTATATGATTGTCTTAAATATTTCCTTTGCATACATTTAGAACCATATCAGACAGTGTTTTAATTCTTGCTTCAACTCCAAATATAATTTCAAAAACTCAACAGGAGCAGGAAAGCCTATTTTATTTACCTGTATCTTTCCATTTTTACTTCTTCTTCCTCACACCTCTTGAGGTTCTGTTCATTGGTTTTTTTTGGTCTCTTTTTTCTTTGTTGTTTATATTTGGTAATTTATATTATTTTATCTTCACGTTCACTGATCCTTTTCTCTGCTCCCTTCATTCTGCTGTTGAGCCCATCCAGTGAGTTTTATTTTCATTATTTTATTTCCTAGTTATAAAATTTCTGTTTAAGAAAATCTGTATCTTTGCCAAGACTTCCTGTTTCTTTGCTGAGACTTTCTGTTCTTTCATTTGTCTCATTGTGCATTTGTAACTGTCACTGAAGCATGTTTGTAATGGCTGCTTTTGAATCTTTGTCAGGTAATTCTGACATCTGCGTCATCTTAACATTATCATCTAGTCACTGTGTTTTTTCATTCAAGTGTGAATTTTCCTGGTTCTTAGTGTAACAGGTGGTTTTAGATGGTAACCTATACATGTTAGGTATTATGATGCGAGATCCTGGATCTTATTTAAACCAGTTTTAGGTGGCTTTGTCTGGCACTGCTCTGAGAAGAGACGTTGGGTGGGTGGGGGGCTTCTTACTACCAGGTGGAGGGAGGCGTCAGGATTCCCTTCGTTACCGCTTCCCACGAGGCTGCCACTCACCGCAGTGGAGGAAGGTGGGAGGGCCGGGTAGTGGTGAAAGTACTGACTCTGCTGGGCCACTGGACTCTGCTCCAAGGGGCGGGGAGTGAGGCTCGGTTACGGGAGTGATGGGAGTGTGAGGGTGAACGCCTCGTCTCACACCAGCCCAGCCGGCCTGCACAGACTCTTCATCACAGCCTGTCGAGGGGCATGTCCGGCCCCCACTTGCGCTTTGCCTGCTGTGTGTGGCAGTAGGTCACAGTGTTTCTGTGATACTTGCCAAGAGTAGAGCAGTGATTCCCTAGGACTTTTCTGTCTCACTGGGCTGCCCCTTCCCTGTCCTTCCTTTCGAGGGTGCTTTTGTCGGCACCCATTGCTGTTCCTAGGCTACAGAGAGGAAGCTCAGGAACTTGCTGCTCTGTCTGTCCTTGGGTCCCAGCTGGACAGCCTCCTCCTCTCCCCTTTCAGCTTCTTCTGCTCTTTCGTTTCTGTGCAGCACCAGGCATTTCCTTGTGTCTAACGGGAGAAATAGGGGAAAGTGTGTCTACTCCGTCTTCCTGTTAAGCTTCCTGTTAAGCAGCGCTGCCTGTGTGAGGAATGAGCATTAGCTAGCCTGAGAGGAACCCGTAGCACATTGTCCTACTTCCACTTGAATGTGGGCCATTTCAGTGACTGTGGTCCGTTTGGTAGTGAAGGTGGAGCTCCTTTGGTGTCTGGTGTCATGTTTTCTGAAAGATGAGAGCTGTGAAGTGTCCGAAGGTCTTTCTTGTAACATTCACTTCAGTGTCGGGCAGCTGTGTGCCCCCCTCCCCCCCGCGCCCCCGCCAAGTACTTTCCCCGAGGGGCCCTGAGGCCACTGTCTAGCAGCCTGGGAGGCCCCAGGGGACCTCCAGCTCGAGCACTGCCGCCCCTTCCACCCCCACTCCTGACACAAGACTTGCTCAGAAGAGCAGAGCCAGATGCACTGGCAGCTGCCCTAGGGCCTGTGTCCTTAGGCAGCAAGTCGTTGCCCTTTGTGATTTAGCAAGAAGGTGAGGGGAATCCAGCATTGCAGATAAACTTGTATTTGTATTTCTTTCCCTTTCCAGGCAAAAGCTTATTATCCCAAATGGAAGTTGCCCTGTTATTCTGAATACTTATTTTTGTCAGAAAGTTGTTGCCAAAGAAGATTCAAAAACAACACATGAAGTGCACAGTTGGGACACACCCCTTCCAAGAAGAAGCATCATTTTGGCCCAGATGTTTAGATTGCAGAGCCTAACAAATAACTCACCTGAAAACCAGGTAAACTATCACTGACTTAGAGGTTTTTTCCTTTGTAGTAATACTGCGTTTAAAGGCTTTGGAATTTATAGAGGTGATTACCTTTGGTCCTTTCCAAATATTCAGCAACTATATATGTAATCTTTAATTTATTAAAATATGAGTTTTCTTTTTTCTTTTCTCATAATTGCCTAAGAATTTTATTTAAGCCTCTTTTATTTATTAAAAAAATCATGTTTTTCTTTTTCATAACATCTGTATCCCTTGGGATAAAAAGAGCTGCATAAACTTGAGGTTATACACTGGAGATTGCTTTTTGGAATTTTAGTGGCCCTGAGCCATGGTCATCCATCAAGATGAACTTGGGGAACCACTAAACTTCACTTGCGGCGGGCACAAAGGACACCCCCGGGACCACTCGGGCTCCAAGTGTCTGACTTCAGTGCGCCTGCCTCAGGGTCGCCTAGTTATCCCAGTCAGCGCAGAGCGGAATACTGAGGCTGACAGTGTGAGGGGACATTGGAAAGGAAAGGAAACGGACTTTGAACCTACTTTGTAGGTGTGGAGTTGAGCGGGAGCTCCCTTTGACTGTCAGAGCGTGTGTCTGGAGAGGATTATGTGAAAAGGGGGGCTGTCTAATCAATTTAATTTAACAGATGTAAAATACAGCTCAAAGTGCATTACTGCTTTAATGTACAGTTTTAGACAGCTATGTGATGTTAAATTCATGAGGTGTGTCTTCGTCTCACGTCAGTGCTAGCAGAGCGGCAGTAGAGCTTAGTGGTTAAGCGTGTGGACTTTGGAACTAGGTGCCTAGTTTGGGTCCTGCCTCAGCCACTTGCTGTTGGGTGACCTTGGGTAAGACACTGAACTCCTGTCTCAGCATTCTCATCTGTCAAACTGTGGTAACTATGCAGCCTGCCTCCTTGGGTTGTGAGGTTAAATGTGTTTGTTACACAGCACCGTATGTAAAGAAAAGTGCTGCAATGTAGGAAGCACGGAGCACTCTAGAGGATGTTTATTTACTAGGATGTCTACTGGGATCATAAAGGTGTTGCATGTTGCTCACAGGAGTGTGCAAAGTGCTAGCACTTCATAATAACCCTAGTCATTCTTTTATTTTGTTTTGTAGTTTGTGCTATTGAGAGCGTTACCTCATAAAAGAAAATGTTTTAAATCACCATAAGGTGTTTTAATAGCAGTACTTTCTCCATGTTTTCAAATCCCCGAGGTGGTCTGTCCTCCTGCCGCTCCCCTGTTCCTCGACTCACCAGGCCTCCTCGGCCACGTTGGTGGCCCGCGGATGGGAGCCCCGCGCCATGGGCATGCATCTGTCCTTGTCATTCCTTGAGTGTCCTGCAGTCACACCCGATGCTTAGGGTTCCCCAAGCACATCGGGATTTGGTATGTAGTGTGCCCTTGTGGGTCAGACTGGAATTGTTCCCTTTGCGTGTCTTGCCAGGTTATGTGTGGTGGTCACACCACCGTGGGCACAGACTGGACCCTCAGGCCCGAACAAGCAGAGCTGGGCTTCCCCGCCCGAACTCCCCTGAGGGATTCTCTGCTGGATGCAGTCGAAAGCCAAGGAGTTGCCACCTGGTCGGGAGCCGGGGTCCGGGTGGTGGTGCAGAGAGTTTACTCTCTTCGCTGCAGGTGTCAGCAGGCAGATGGCACAGACCCTCCTGCAGTTCGGTGAGTGACGAAACACAGGTGCAGGTGCCCAGACTCACCTGGAGAAAGTGGAGGCTCTTCTCAGAGCAATTTCTTCACTGTATTCACCGTGTACGTGGGTTGTATTTGTTTGGTTGGTTTTTATTTACATCAGAATTTGGGACACATGGTATGACAGAGGATTTTGTCTATTTGTAAAAAAAGTCTTTACTGAAAAAGTTAGTCGCATTTACTTTTACCTTTAATAGTTCATGTTACTGAAAGTAATACAAGCACAAATGGTATTGTTATAAGAAAGCCAAGGCATGGTTACGTACTTAAAAAGACCACTGCAATAGCTATCAAGTTTTATGTCTTAAAAACCTGAATAAGTAAATGGCAGCTGGTAAATCTGTGGCTCCCAGATGGTGCTGTCGAGTCTGCATCAGAGCTCTTGGCAGAACTTCTGCTGTGATGCAAACATTTTTTTACTGCCCTAACCAGTGAGGTGACCGCTGACCACCACGTAGGAAATATGGGTGGTGGGACCGAGGAACTACATTTTAAATTTTATTTAAGTTTAATTAACTTTATTTTAAAGTTTATGTGGATAGTGGCTGCCTTGGTACACAGGATGGCTAGGTAGCTACGAAAGCGAGGGCAAACCTGTGATTCAAAGTACTTTGCTCCAACAAATTGTGGGAATGGCATCTTTTCTACTGAGACTTAGGCTCCTCCTGGTTTTATTTGTTTTCAAATAGCTAGAGACACATCACTGACTGAGAGTTTATTTATTTATGTCAGACTCTTCTGAGGTTATCTTTCTGTGTTAAATTGCCCTCAAAGCAGTAAGACAGATTTATAACAGAAGAGAAATGAAAAGGTTAGATGCCAGTTCATCAAACAATCATTTTGTCTCTCTACTATTAGGAGAACACTACTGAAGAAATAGTAATTCACAGTCATCCTATCCTTACAGTGCCTTCTGATCTTTTTCAGAAAGAGCAAGCAGGAAGCACTGCCCTGTTAACCGTGAGTCCTCTTCCAGTGGACAGCAACTTATTTTAAAGTACCATGAATTTGAAAAAGTCCCTTCAGGTGTAGAGTTAGAGAATGTTTCTTTTGGAATTATAGAAAAAATTTATTTTTATTTTGTTTGGAATATGCGTGTGTGTGAAACCATTATATCCATCTTTAGGTTTTAACATGACTTGTAGCTGTTGACCAGTTTTGTGCTAGACTTAAACTTGTGTAACTCTAAATAGGATCACCTGAGACAGTCACAGGTTAGACAGAGGTTTAGTCTTGCTTAGCTTTTTTCGCGGTCGGTAGCCGTGCTAGGCTCTTAAGGCGGGAGTACCAAGTGAGCAGGGCGCGGAGCACCGCTGCAGGGGGGCGGGCACAGCTGGAGCTGAGGCGGCAGAGCTGGCGTTGAGCATCACGCTTCTCGGAGGCCATCCTCCAGCTCTGCGGCGGCGCCTGTTTTACTTGTTGAGCAAAGAGAAAAAATTGGAAGGTAAGCTGCTGCCAGTGGTCGGCGTGTGAGTGCTTTGGGTTTGTGCCTTGTAATACACCTGGGACATATCGAATGAGACTGTGCTCGTGGTGGATTGAAGGCAGGGCAGGCATACCTCAAAAATAAGAAAACAGCATTGAGTTATTCAGATGGAATGCGCCTGCATCGTGGTGGGGGGCTTCTCGTTGCACACGTGAGGCTGTAAACAGAGGCTGGAGGACCTTAGCGCCATTTCACAGGTGAGAAAACGGGACCTCAGAGAGGTTCTTACTGCTGATAGTCATACAGATGGATGAAAGAAAAACATCATGAGGTATAGAATCCCCAAATGACAGTATTGTAGAGAATACGGGAGCTAAAAGAAAGGGAAGAATATTGAGTTAGAACCAAGCTGTGTTTAGAATACAGCTGACCCAGGGGTTAAGTCGTCCTGGAAAGCCACTGCGGGAGCTGTGCATGAAAAGGAACCTTTGGACAGAGGCCATAGCGTTTGGCCTTGGGTTTGAGACAAGGCTTCTGAGATGTCTTTGGGGTACAAAAAGGTCTTATTGTATAGCTGATCATTAGTTTTTTCTAGATTCATTTGCTATAATAATGATCAGGGTCTCCAGTTTACAAATCACATTAAGAGAGAAGTAACATTACACTTAGCACCCTAGTGATTCTTTGCTGGTGTGTATAAGGCATCTCCTTGGAGAGTCCCTCAGCAGCATGTGTCCTGGTGTGGACCTTTACACCTGCATGTGCAACACGATACAAGAGGAGACACCATCAGAAGACTTAGGCGTATCGCCTAGGTCACCCTTTTCTACTTGAATTCTGCCTGTAACTTCCTGCCCGTCGGTAACTTGGGGCAGCTGTGCAGTGCACAGAGTCAGTCTTGTCCAGAGGCCCGAGCACAGCCAGCATAGGAGGGAGTGAGGGCCGCTGACCTGCCGTCCCCTGCGTTACCTCACCTGCTTTACCTCAGAGACCTCTCTAGCCAGCAGTGAGCTGAAGACTGCTCTGATCACTGTGTGTTTTCTACAGTCAGAAATGGCCGTGTCAGAATATATTAAGGCCTGTGCAAAGAGAGACAGCGCTGTCTTATGAGACTCTGCGGCCACGGTGATTCTCCCTTCCTGCCCAGAGCAGGCCAGGTGCCTCCCGAGGAAGCTGTGGTGACTTTTCGGTCTAACTTGGCACTTTGATCGTATCAAGCTAGTGCTCTAGCCGTGTCACTTTTATGAGATCAGTAAGAGCTTGTCTTCTGGCAGACAGCCCAATTTTTGTCAGCTTTGAAATCAAAAGAAATCTGTTTGAAGCCTGCCAGTCCTGAAGGGGGTCAGATAGATTCTGTCAAAAGGTTCATATTCTCTGAGCTGTGAAACAGTATCAGAAATACACTTCAGGTTTCAGAAATGTAATAAGTCAGAGTCTCCAGTCCGTTGTTCTTCAGGATGACGTCCTTTAACTCAAGCTATTACAGAAAACATTTCTACTTGGTCTCTCAGGGTGTTATAGGTCAGCGTAACCAACACGAACTGAAGTTTTATAACCCCCTAAATCAAAGGTAACAAAAAACCAGTCCAGAGAACACTCCCTAAACAGTAAGCAAGGCAGTCTGTTCAGAGGCAAAACACACCTTTATCTAGATCCACTGCATATTGGATGAATATTATATAAACGCATGACTAATAAGACCATAGGCTTTTTTAGCCCAAAGGGAGCACTGGTTTATACTGATGGAAACTGGGGCCAAGAAAAAGTAAGTGGACTCCCTAGTGACCCGCTCCCTCCTGGCAGAGTGGAATCTAGACCAAACGGCCTTGCTCCAGGTCCATGGGGATCGCCGTTAAACATTGCCTTTTTTCCTCCCTTTCTGTGAAACCTTCACTTCCTTTCTCCTTGAGATATTTAACTTATTTTACCCCTCAGAGACGCACATTCTTTCTAGCCTGTCATTGCAGAAATACTTATTATGGGAGAGTTAGTCTTTCGTGAGGGCGTTGAATTCATAGAAATGGTCATGCATTTGGACAAACGCCTGGAGGGGACAGAACCTTCTTATTTAACTATTTTCTAGTTATCTTGCACTTCAGTTTTATGGAAATTCATTGAGCTGAACTCAGGAAAAATAGGCACATTTTCCTTCCTCTATACCTTGATGTTATTCTCTTTTCATCCTTTGACCCTTCCTTTAGTCTTTTGTCTTAATATTTCTTCTTCTTTTCACTAAGGAAAAAAAAAATCCACCGTTACCCTGGGCCAGATTCTGGGTCTGCATGGTTGACAAAAACAGGCATCATGCTGTGCTCACGGGGCATAGTCTGGTGAGGGCGTCGCACACAAAACAATTGAAAACAAATACGTTTATGGTTTTAAGTTGTGGTCAGTGCTCTGGTAAGGAAAAAGTGGGATACTGTGAGAGACAAGTGGAGAAGGGAAAGAGTTTACTTTGTGGATTCAAGTGCAGGTGTTCTAAGGCAGTACTATTTAAGTGACACTTGAAAGCTAAGTGGATGTTAGGTGAAAAGCAGGTGAAATAGAGGGAGTGCCTTTGAGAGCTCCAAACAGGAGGGAGATGGTGGAGTGGCCAGCGTGCGTGGGCCATGGGCAGGAGCCAACCCCAAACAAGGTGTACCCATCTGACAGACACTTCAGCTGTGGGATGGAAGATGGTTTGGGGAAGAGGGGTTGTGGAGCAGGGCCCCAGTGGAAGCAGAGAGGCCGGGAAGAGGCTACTGCTGCATCCAGCACAGCCCAGGCTCCAAGTCTCACGCGGCACCACGGCAAAATGGAGGAATGTTTCTGATGTGTGTGGTGACTTGGTAAGGGATTGAGTGGGGGTAGGGGGAAGGAAATATTAAGACTGATCCTCAGTTTGAGTGCTTGGTTGAGTGATGGGCCATTTACTGAGGTGAGAAAACTGGTTTGGAGGGAAGCTTGAGAATTCAGTTTGGGGCCTGTTTAGTTTGAGATTCCTATGAGACATGCAAGAAAGGATGTCAGATGAAAAGTCTGGATATACAGATCTCACATTCAGAAAAGATTTTAGGTTGGAAATAAATATTGGGGGGTTTTCAGCCTACAGCTGGTCGGTCTGTATATTTGTATGTATATTTGTATGTGCATTCGTTTTGTTGGCTAATTGAAGAGGTTACGGTTGTCCATGGTGCTAAGTTCCAAAGGCCCTGGAGGGACTGTAGTGAGAGGCAGATGCCCCAGCCCTCCTCCCTTTACCCCCTTCACAGCTGTTCTGTCCCAGCTGGAAACTGTCTAAAGCCAGGGCAGTGGATGAGAGCACATTAGGGAAATAGTAGACACAAAAGAAAGAAGAGGTGTAGCGTCAAGATCTAAGGTCCTGTAGCATTAGAGAATGGGTAGAAGAGGGACCACAGAGGAGCCTGGAGAGGAAGGGCTAGTCGTGGCAGGCACTCAGCATGGTGGGGTGCCACGTGTGGTAGAGGGCAGCTGACGGGGTGCCTCAGAGAAGCCTAATAAGGTGACGGATGAAGCCGTGTGAAGTTCCTGGATGACTTTATGCACAGGAGTTGCTGGGGGTGGAGGTGGATGCTAGCTCCCTGGGCACGCAGGAGTGGGTGGGAAGTGGGGAGCGTGGACAGGTTGTGACAGCAAAGTTTTGTTGACGCAGAAGGGAGTGAGAATGCCCAGCATTCAACAGCACAGCAGAACCACAGTGCAGGCATTCTGTCTCTTGCTTCCAATGTTGGGACCAGTTTTCTTTCTTCTTTTTTTTTTAATTGAAGTATAGTTGATTTACAATGGTGTTAGTTTCAGGTATACAGCACAGTGATTCAGTTTTGTGTATATATATTCTTTTCCATTATGGTTTATTACAAGATACTGAATATAGTTCCCTGTGCTCTACAGTAGGTCCTTGCTGTTTATCTATTTTCTCTAGTGGTGTGTATCTGTTAATTCCAAATTCCTAATGTTTCCCTCCCCCGCTTTCCCCTTTGGTAACCATAAATTTGTTTTGTATGTCTGTCTGTTTCTGTTTTGTAAATAAGTTCATTTGTATCATTTTTTTTAGATTTCAGTATAACCAGTGTTCACAGTGGCACTATTTACAATAGTCAAGACTTGGAAGCAACCTAAATGCCTGTCAACAGATGAATGGATAAAGAAGGTGTGGTATATGTATACACAATGGAATACTACTCAGCCATAAAATAGAGTGAAATATTGCTATTTGCAGCAACATGGATGGACCTAGAGAATATCATACTACGTGGAGTAAGTCAGACAGAGAAAGGCAAATACCATTTGTCTTTTGAAAATGCGTTGAGGTAGAGGCAGGTCGTCAGTGGAAGGAGCAGAAGGTCTAGATTCAGACTAGTCTTGGTTCAAATGCTGACTCCCCCACTTAGCAGGGAGACTTGGAGCAAATTGTGTTTCCTTATTTGTGAAATTGGAATTATAATACTGTCCATAATACAGGTTCATGATGAGGATTAAATGCGATCACAGATGTAAAGCATTTACCACGATGCTTCCCATATACTAATAGCACTCAGGGTGGCTCACTGGCTCTTGAAAAGCAAGCGTGAATACTTTAAAATTGTAAAATACTGATAAACAACGTTGTACAGTAATAGAAACCTAACATAAGCAAAGAAAAGACCTCTAGTTACGAATCAGCATTTGTGTTGCTTTTGTGTCCCTTGTCTAGCTGCAGGGGAAGCTTGACTAAAGCAGTTTTGCTTCCATGCTTTTGGCCACCCTCGCCCTACTCATCGGCAAGGAGTTGAAGCTCATTTACTTTAGAAAACAAACATTTATGCGTGCTCACATGTGAACTGCGACCCCTGCCTCTCAGTGATGGAAGTATAGAAGTTCCTCTGCAATAAACACATTTCCAGCAATTGCCCGAGTGCCGCGTCCCGTGTTGGATGGTGCTGTTAACTACAGCTGGTCTAGTTTTGTCTTTTATCTAGAGCAACTAAAGACATCCCAGATGGCTGATGGTGGAAATGCAGAATGAGGAACTAGCAGGTAGTGGGTGGGATGATTCGAGCCCTTTGTTTGTGTTTGGACAGTAGAGAACGATTCTTGTCTCCAGCTTGCCAGGGCTCTGTTGAAAAGAAAGTCATCAGCTGTGTGCTCACCAGCTAGGTCTCCAGCTCTTATGAACTTTCACTTTCTTCCTGTTACCTGGTTGGATGATATGCTGGATTCATGTCTCTTTTGTGTGTGTATCAAGATGGAATGGCGTGGTGTTCTTCCTCCAGAACAGCAGTTCATACATGTCAGCGGTGGAAGAGCCCAAAGGGAGGACGACAGTTCCTGCTCATCAGAGGCACACAGGCCACCCCACCTGCCCTCCTTTTGTGCCTGCCACACCCACCAGACTGTGCAGTGATTGCATTGATTGACCCGCTCAGCATCACATCTCTAAGGTTGTGATTTTACTTGTACTTTATTTCTTCATATTGTAGAAAAATTGGAATCACTCCTCTTCAATGATTTGAGTACTTTTATCGTGATGCAAAGGTATTATAAGAGGAGAGCATCATTTTTTTAACGTGTCCTCATAAATGATGTCATAGCCCATTCCTCAGGTTTTTCTTAAGGTTTTTCTAGTTAGTCATTAACTCTGTGTTCATGAGTCTTAAATAAACCCTTTAATCTCAGCTTCCCAGCTCTTAACTTTTGCTTATTTCCTCTCTAAAACACCTCTTTTGTGATATCCCAAGGTCATTCAGCCCCATTTTCTTCTCAGTCCTGTCTTATTGCTGGTAATTCTACTGATTGACATCCAGATCTTTTACATTCTTTGCCGTTCCTCCTGTTCACATTCTGAATTACTGTGAGGGGTAAAAATAGCATCAAGTCCATGGAATTACAGTTCTAGTCCTAGCTGTTCTTTAATGCGTACACAAACAGCTGTCAAAATTGGAAGTTGAAAAGAAGCTAAAAGAATCTATCTTACTTCTACCTCTTTTTTAAAGAGCTTTATCAATACATAATTCACATGCTGTAAAAATTCACCCTTTTAAAGTGTACAGGTCAACAGTTTTTATTATATTTACAGAGTTGTTCAATCATGACCATATTCTAATGTTAGAACATTTTTGTGACCTCAAAAAGAAACTCCATACCAAGTGGCTGCTGACTCCCCATCTCCATGGCAACCACTACTCTGCTTTCTGTCTCTGTGGATTTATCTGTTTTGGAATAGTGCTGCTTATGAACATTTGTGTCCAAGTTTTTTCTGTGGATGTAATTTTTCAGTTTTCTTGAGTATATATCTAGGAGTGGAATTGCTGGGTCATATGGTAACTCCTTTCTTTTTTAATTCTTTGAGGAATTAAAGTTTTTTCCAAAGAAACTGCACCATTTTACATTCCCACCAGCAATGTATGAGGGCTCCAATTTCTCCACATCCTCTCAACACTTGTGATTGTCTTTTTTATTCTAGCCATCCTAGTGGATATGAAGTAGTATCTCATTGTGGCTGTGATTTACATTTACCTAAGGATTAATGATGTTGAGCATCTTCTCATATGCTTCTTGGCCATTTGCATACTTCTTTGGAGAAATGCCTGTTTAAGTCCTTTGCCCATTTTCTTAATTGGGTTATTTGTCCTTTTTTGTTGAATTATAAGAGTTCTTTATTCTCATATATATGAGATATGAGTCTCATATATATGATTTGCAAATACAAGTCTCATGTCATATATATGATTTGCAAATATTAATTCTGTAGTGGGTTTTTTTCACTTTTTTTTATAGTGTTCTTTGAAGCACAAAGGTTTATAATTTTGGTGATGTCCAATTTATCTTTTTGTTTGTTCATTTGGTTGCTTGTGCTGTTGGTGTTTTGGTGTCATATCTAAGAAACTGTTGCCTAATCCAAGGTTATGAAGGTTTACTCCTGTATTTTCTTCAGAGTTTTATAGTTTTTACGCTTACATTTAGGTCTGTAGTCCATTTGAGTAATTTTTGTGTATGATGTAAGGCGGGGGTCCAGCCTCATTTTATTATTATTATTTTTTTATGCAGTACGCGGGCCTCTCACTGCCGTGGCCTCTCCCGCTGCGGAGCACAGGCTCCGGACGCGCAGGCTCAGCGGCCATGGCTCACGGGCCCAGCCGCTCCACGGCATGTGGGATTTTCCCGGACCTGGGCACGAACCCGTGTCCCCTGCATCGGCAGGCGGACTCTCAACCACTGCGCCGCCAGGGAGGCCCTCCAGCCTCATTTTTACATGTGTGTATCCAGTTGTCCTAGCACTATTTGCTAAAATGACTACTCTTTCTCCATGGAATTTTCTTGGCACCCTTGTCAAAAATCAGTTGACCATACATAGAAGTGTCTTGACTCTCAGTTCTCCTCCATTGCTCTGTCTGCATGTCTTTATGCCAGCACCACAATGATCTTAATTATCAGTGCTACACCTTTATAGTATGTTTGGAAATCAGGGAGTGTGAGTCCTCTAACTTTATTTTTTCCAAGATTATGTTTGGAATTGTGAGTCTTTTATATTAACACATGAATTTTAGAATCAGCTTGTTAATTTTTATTTATTTTGCAGTAAACCAACTGGGTTTTTGATAGAGATTGTGTTGAATGTGTATGTCAGTTTGAAGAGAATTGCTGTCTTATCAATACTTAGTCTTTGGATCCATAAACAAGGGATGTCTTCTCATTTAATTAGATCTTTAATTTCTTTCATCAGTGCTTTGTAGCTTTCAGCCTGCAAATCTTGCATTTCTTTTGTTAAGTTTATACCTATTCTTTTTTTATGCTATTGTAAATGCAGTTGCTTCCTTAATTTCACTTCTGATTGTTTACTGCTAATGTGTAGATATGCAAGTGATTTTTACATATTGGCCTGTGTTCTAAAGTCTTGTTGAATTTGCTGTATTCGCTCTCATAGTCTTTTAGTGGATTCCTTAGGATTTTTCACACATAAAATCATGCGGTCTTCAGATAAAGATAGTTTTACTTCAAGATAGTTTTACTTCTTCATTTCCAATCTGGTTGTATCTTATTTCTTTTTCTTTCTTAATTGTCCTGGAATCGCTTTTAATTGTCTTGAGGCAGAAAAATAGAAATGGCTATTTGAAGCTGTGGTGTTTTCACAGTAGCTCATCTTCCTGCTCATTTTCCTCAGTCTCTTGAGGTCCTGTGCGGACTTCACTACCATCTTACACCACTTGCCTTGTGAAGTCTCTCTTGATTTCCCCCGTAGAAAATAGCCTCTTCTTCAATGTGGTAGGATGAAAAAAACCCAAATTTTGGAAGCAGACAAACTTGGGTTTGAATCTGAACTCCACCATCTGCTAGCTCTATGTTCTTGGTTAGAGATCGGTAGGCAGGTAGACAGGTAGGCAGATAGATAGGTAGGTAGATGGGTAATCTTAACTCTCTTCATTTTCGTAACAGCCCCATGCAGTTAGCACCGTCACTGTCAGCCTTGCATGGTTGTTGTGAAGATTCAGTGAGATAACATTTATAAAATGCTTGATGCCAAGTAGACACTCTTAACACTATTTGCTTTATGATTATTACGGTCATTTGTATTGTGGTTAGTTACAGAGGTGTCAGTCTTTAAGGTTGTCAGCTCCTTGCAGGTAGGGGTTACGTGTAGGAGTATTTATTATTGCATCTTGTGCAAATATTGTGCCTATTATATATCCCTAAATATATTTCAGTTTGATGTATTTCTTTTTGGTATTTATGGTAGTTTGTCTTTGTGTATCATTTCTCCCCTTCTAGATGAAACAAAATGGATCCATTTTCCTACGCTTTATCTCTTTTTTAAGCTTTTATCATTTTATTGGTCTGGTATCAGGTTACAGCTAGCTGATTGAAATTTGAAAGGTTTCAGAGTAAAATCAGAGCTGTGGATAATCTGAAAGCAGTATGTTCATGTTCTTTAAACACTGTATAATACCAACCCCTATCATTGATCCAATTCATACTTGCTTATGAGATTATTTAATGCATATTTAATGAGCTTATTGATAGTATGAAATGGCAATGAAAGTTCCCTTGTTCTTTTTTTATGTATTAAACCAGTGATACACTTGAAAAAATCAAAAGGAATGGCAACAGCCTAGTGATGTGAGTACAGAAAATTATGAAAATAAAATTTTCATAACAGTGTGAAGATAGCAAGAGTAATTTTCCAGATTCACAGCCAGATGACTCTGCTGTGTGTATCCATAGTTCTAAGTTTGCATCTTAATCTGGCCTTGGTGATTTTCCAGCACCTGTTATCCATCAAGATCAAGAATGGTTTCAAGGTGGCCCTATATAAAAGGCATGGAATTTTCTGCCTGTTTCTGACCTCCTTTCCCTGGAAACTTTTGTTCCTAAAAGCGTCTGGAGACCTCTAATGGTCTGCACCGCCACCCTCCCGTGCCTGCAGCTGTGACCTGGAGCAGTACTGTGGTCACACTAGAACTTTCCTATGAGTCAGGTTGCGGCTCTAATGTGTGCTCTGAGACGACAGCACAGAGCAGAGCCACGGGAGACAGAGTGACAGCCCGCAACTTGTGGGGGGGGCGCGGTGGTAGGCAGCCAAATGCAAGCACTGAGCACCACGTGCCTCGGCAGCCAAAGATGCACAGACGGGTGAGGTCAAGAGTGAGAGCCAGCTGGGCTGCCGCAGTTCACTGCCCCTTTCTCCCTGTTCGCGTCTGTCACGTGGACCTGTTCTGCCCTGCCTCCCGGCTGCTGCTGGACCCAGAGCTGCTTGGGGCAGCCAGCTGGCAGTCTTGGCAGGCTTACCCTCGTTGTGCTCATTGCTTGGCCCTGAAGTTCTAATTAGCTTGAGCCTCATCAGCCCCATGTGCCACAGAAAATTGCAGCAAACATATCCTCCAAAACCATTCTTTGGAAGAGAGAGACACTGTGATATATGAACAGGGACCCTTGTTTCTTCCAGACCAGTTGGCCTGGCAGTGATATCAATGTTCTGAACCTTCACGTTTATTTGCACAGATACAGAAAGAGAGGGACAGATGCAAGGGCATCTAGACAGGTCCTTGTCGTATAGTGAGGATAATGGCCAGGTGTTGTGCATTCTCTAGTACTTGTCAGTGCTTTCAGAAGCAGCCCATACATAACCGTTTTTGAATGTCGCTTCTCCCGTTTAACCATCTGAGGTCAAGGACTGTGACTCATCTGGTTTTGGTACAGGACCACGAAGGTAGTGGACACACAGCAGTACGTGTGGATGGGGAAACGGAGTGGTGGGTGGGGACCTGAGGACATAGTGGGTGGTTGTGTCCCCTTCTTTACTCAGGACTCACCAGGCTGTGGGGAGGTACCACATGTGCTGTCATTCCTCTAAGGAGACTGACAGGGAGGCTGGTGAGGTCAGAATCGCCGGCAACACTGTGCTTTAAGAAAGATGGAAGGTGAGACGCTTGGACTCCGGGCCCCTGCAGGGTGGTCAGCGAGTGTAAAGGAGCAGGCGGAGGGCAAAGCAGAAGGGCCCTCAGGGAGGAGGCAAGGAGGGAATAAGAGCTGCACTGGGGCGAGAATGTCCATGAAGAGAGAAAGAGAGTCCAGTTGAGAACGACTGAAAGGTTTCAAAGCATTTGTTACAATTCCTGCAGCGCTAAGGGAAATCAAGAAGAAATCAAGCAGCCACAGGTAGAAGATGAAAGGATGAAAACAGTATTTAACTAAATGAAACTTAATTAGCTGAGGAGGAAGGGACCCATGATTTGAATTAAAGAAAGAAGAAGGTCTGCATTGTGCAGGGAAAGCTGGCGGGGTAAGGTGTCCCTGGTCTGGAGTAGCTCTGATTGTCTCACAGATGCTCTGTGGGGTCCTCGGCTGTGTCCTGGCCTGTCCGTCCTCTCTCTGCTGTGGAATCTGAGTGCAGGTGTCAGAAGTTCCTGCAGGAGGGGATGAGCAGAAAGGACCAGGCTGGTTAAATGTTGGGGAGTGGAAAGAGAAGAGCGAAATAAACGCCAAATTTCCCGATGTCTCACCACTTACACAGCCTTTTGGAAAACTAAGAGGCGGCTTAGGCAGCTTTGCCCACGAATAAGTGACAGTGAAACGCTGGCTGTGCAGGAGAACCACAGACATTCTTGGAAGGCCTGTCTTTCTGTGAGCTGTAGAAAAGTGGAAAACTGCAGTGACGGCAGAGACACCAGAAAAAGTTACCTTTAAATCTTTTGCAAGCGAGTAATTCCAATTTGTATTCTCATTAAGGCATCATCTTCTCTTCAGAAAAGATGAGAACGAGAGATTTCCTACGATGATGTGCTTTGCACACCAGGGTTACTACATTTTTGGTAGCAAGTACATTCATCGTGGTAGACTATCTGCCAACGTTCGTTTATGTTTAAATTTTGAATTTCTTCCAGGTGCTTCCTAAAGAAGAGTATCTGGTCTGTTTTGGAGGGTGGGTGGAAAGTAGGAGAGAGACTGACCCAAGGATTGAGGTGCAGCAATGAAGCCCCATCCCAGGGGGCTCTCTGCCTTTTTTCCTGGCCATGTGACATCTGCAACTCTCCTGTCCCTTCTGGTTGGAGAGAGCATGCTCAGTTAACATTTAGTAAAAACAACACAAAGAGTGCATATTTGCATAGGGACATGCATAAATGCCCCCGTAATAAACAGACTACCTGGAAGTTTACATGAGGAGAGGCTGTTTCCATCACTGCCTGGGGAGGAATTTGACATTACCCTGAATGCCTGTTAGAACAGGTGGATTTTGTGTGTGCACATCACCTTTTCTTTGAAAAGTTTTTTTGATTAAGGTGAAATTCACATAACATAAAATTAACCATTTTAAAGTGTACAACTCAGTGACGTTTAGTACATCCGCAGTGTTGTGCAGCCACTGTTTCTATTTAGTTCCAACACATTTTTTTTTAACGCAGATGGAAACCCTGCACCCATTAGCAGTCCCTCCCCGTAAACCTCCCCAACCCGGCCAGCCCCTGGCAACTGCAGGTCTGCTTTCTGTCTCTCCATCTCTACCTGTCCTGGACATTTCATGTAAATGGAGTCATACAGTGTGTGGATTTTTGTGTCTGGTGTCTTTCACTCAGCATCATGTTTTCAAAGTTTGTCCATGATGGAGCCTTTGTCAGTGCTTCTTTCCTTTTTATGGCCGAATAATATTCCATTGTATAGATATATCAAATTTCATTTATCCATTCATCAGCTGATGGGCATTTGGGTTGTTTCCACTTTGGGCTATTATGAATGATGCTGCTGTGAACATCTTTCTAGAAGTCTTTCTGTGAACACGTTTTCATTTTTCTTGGGTATATCCCTAGGAGTTGAATTGCTGGGTTATATGGTAATTCTCTGTTTAACTTCTTGAGGAGCCACCAGAATATTCTCTGCAGCAGATGCACCATTTCATATTCCCTCCAGCCACGTATCGGGGCTGCAATTTCTCCACATCCTCCCTGACACTTGTTATTTTCTTTCCTTTAATAACAACTGTTTTAACTAGTGTGAAGAGATATTTTTACTTCTTCCTTTGCAATGTATTTGTTTCTCGTTCTTACCTAATTGCTCTGGGTAGAATTTCCAGTACAGCGTTAAACGCAGACAGCAGGAGAAGGTATCTTCATTGTGTTCCTGATCTTAGGGGAACTTCATCTTGCGCCACCAAGTCTGATGTTGTTTGTGGATTTTTCACGTATGTCCCGTGTCAGGTTGAGGAAGTTCCCTTCTGTTCCTAGTTTGTTGAGTGCTTTTATCATAAAAGAGTGTCGGGGGAATCCCCATAAGGTTAACAGCTGATCTCTCAGCAGAAACCCTACAAGCCAGAAGGGAGTGGCAGGACATACTGAAAGTGATGAAGGAGAAAAACCTGCAACCAAGGCTACTCTACCCAGCAAGGATCTCATTCAGATTTGATGGAGAAATTAAAACCTTTACAGACAAGCAAAAGCTGAGAGAGTTTAGCACCACCAAACCAGCTTTACAGCAAATGCTAAAGGAACTTCTCTAGACAAGGAACACAAGAGAAGGAAAAGACCTATAATAACGAACCCAAAACAATATAGAAAATGGGAATAGGAACATACATATCGATAATTTCCTTAAATGTAAATGGACTAAATGCTCCCACCAAAAGACACAGATTGGCTGAACGGATACAAAAACAAGACCCTTATATATGCTGTCTACAAGAGACCCACTTCAGACCTAGAGACACATACAGACTGAAAATAAGGGGATGGAAAAAGATATTCCATGCAAATGGAAACCAAAAGAAAGCTGGAGTAGCAATTCTCATATCAGACAAAATAGACTTTAAAATAAGGACTATTACAAGAGACAAAGAAGGACACTACATAATGATAAAGGGATCGATCCAAGAAGAAGATATAACAATTGTAAATATTTATGCACCCAACATAGGAGCACCTCAATACATAAGGCAAATACTAACAGCCATAAAAGGGGAGATTGACAGTAACACATTCATAGTAGGGGACTTTAACACCCCACTTTCACCCATGGACAGATCATCCAAAATGAAAATAAATAAGGAAACACAAGCTTTAAATGATACATTAAACAAGATGGACTTAATTGATATTTATAGGACACTCCATCCAAAAACAACAGAATACACATTTTTCTCAAGTGCTCATGGAACATTCTCCAGGATAGACCATATCTTGGGTCACAAATCAAGCCTTGGTAAATTTAAGAAAATTGAAATTGTATCAAGTATCTTTTCTGACCACAACGCCATGAGACTAGATATCAATTACAGGAAAAGATCTGTAAAAAATACAAACACATGGAAGCTAAACAATACACTACTTAATAATGAAGTGATCACTGAAGAAATCAAAGAGGAAATAAAAAAATACCTAGAAACAAATGACAATGGAGACACAACGACCCAAAACCTATGGGATGCAGCAAAAGCAGTTCTAAGGGGGAAGTTTATAGCAATACAAGCCCACCTTAAGAAGCAGGAAACATCTCGAATAAACAACCTAACCTTGCACCTCAAGCAATTAGAGAAAGAAGAACAAAAAAACCCCAAAGCTAGCAGAAGGAAAGAAATCATAAAAATCAGATCAGAAATAAATGAAAAAGAAATGAAGGAAACGATAGCAAAGATCAATAAAACTAAAAGCTGGTTCTTTGAGAAGATAAACAAAATAGATAAACCACTAGCCAGACTCATCAAGAAAAAAAGGGAGAAGACTCAAATCAATAGAATTAGAAATGAAAAAGGAGAAGTAACAACTGACACTGCAGAAATAAAAAAAATCATAAGAGATTACTACAAGCAACTCTATGCCAATAAAATGGACAATCTGGAAGAAATGGACAAATTCTTAGAAATGCACAACCTGCCAAGACTGAATCAGGAAGAAATAGAAAATATGAACAGACCAATCACAAGCACTGAAATTGAAACTGTCATTAAAAATCTTCCAACAAACAAAAGCCCAGGACCAGATGGCTTCACAGGTGAATTCTATCAAACGTTTAGAGAAGAGCTAACACCTATCCTTCTCAAACTCTTCCAAAATATAGCAGAGGGAGGAACACTCCCAAATTCCTTCCTCGAGGCCACCATCACCTTGATACCAAAACCAGACAAGGATGTCACAAAGAAAGAAAACTACAGGCCAATATCACTGATGAACATAGATGCAAAAATCCTCAACAAAATACTAGCAAACAGAATCCAACAGCACATTAAAAGGATCATACACCATGATGAAGTGGGGTTTATTCCAGGAATGCAAGGATTCTTCAATATACGCAAATCTATCAATGTGATAAACCATATTAACAAATTGAAAGAGAAAAACCATATGATCATCTCAATAGATGCAGAGAAAGCTTTTGACAAAATTCAACACCCATTTATGCTAAAAACCCTGCAGAAAGTAGGCATAGAGGGAACTTTCCTCAACATAATAAAGGCCATATATGACAAGCCCACAGCAAACATCATCCTCAATGGTGAAAAACTGAAAGCATTTCCACTAAGATCAGGAACAAGACAAGGTTGCCCACTCTCACCACTCTTATTCAACATAGTTTTGGAAGTTTTAGCCACAGCAATCAGAGAAGAAAAGGAAATAAAAGGAATCCAAATCGGAAAAGAAGAAGTAAAGCTGTCACTGTTTGCAGATGACATGATACTATACATAGAGAATCCTAAAGATGCTACCAGAAAACTACTAGAGCTAATCAATGAATTTGGTAAAGTAGCAGGATACAAAGTTAATGCACAGAAATCTCTGGCATTCCTATATACTAATGATGAAAAATCTGAAAGTGAAATCAAGAAAACACTCCCATTTACCATTGCAACAAAAAGAATAAAATATCTAGGAATAAACCTACCTAAGGAGACGAAAGACCTGTATGCAGAAAATTATAAGACACTGA
Organism: Delphinapterus leucas; assembly: GCF_059928025.1. Classification (NCBI taxonomy): domain Eukaryota; kingdom Metazoa; phylum Chordata; class Mammalia; order Artiodactyla; family Monodontidae; genus Delphinapterus; species Delphinapterus leucas. The sequence goes on along the minus strand of NC_143145.1, from coordinate 85,853,246 downwards.
TGAAAGAAATTAAAGATGATACAAATAGATGGAGAGATATACCATGTTCTTGGATGGGAAGAATCAACATTGTGAAAATGACTCTACTACCCAAAGCAATCTACAGATTCAATGCAATCCCTATCAAACTACCACTGGCATTTTTCACAGAACTAGAACAAAAAATTTCACAATTTGTATGGAAACACAAAAGACCCCGAATAGCCAAAGCAATCTTGAGAACGAAAAAAGGAGCTGGAGGAATCAGGCTCCCTGACTTCAGACTATACTACAAAGCTACAGTAATCAAGACAGTATGGTACTGGCACAAAAACAGAAATATAGATCAATGGAACAGGATAGAAAGCCCAGCGATAAACCCACGCACATATGGACACCTTATCTTTGATAAAGGTGGCAGGAATGTACAGTGGAGAAAGGACAGCCTCTTCAATAAATGGTGCTGGGAAAACTGGACAGGTACATGTAAAAGTATGAGATTAGATCACTCCCTAACACCATACACAAAAATAAGCTCAAAATGGATTAAAGACCTAAATGTAAGGCCAGAAACTATCAAACTCTTAGAGGAAAACATAGGCAGAACACTCTATGACATAAATCACAGCAAGATCCTTTCTGACCCACCTCCTAGAGTAATGGAAATAAAAACAAAAATAAACAAATGGGACCTAATGAAACTTCAAAGCTTTTGCACAGCAAAGGAAACCATAATCAAGACCAAAAGACAACCCTCAGAGTGGGAGAAAATATTTGCAAATGAAGCAACTGACAAAGGTTTAATCTCTAAAATTTACAAGCAGCTCATGCAGCTCAATAACAAAAATACAAACAACCCAATCCAAAAATGGGCAGAAGACCTAAATAGACATTTCTCCAAAGAAGATATACAGAATGCCAACAAACACATGAAAGAATGCTCAACATCATTAATCATTAGAGAAATGCAAATCAAAACTACAATGAGATATGATCTCACACCAGTCAGAATGGCCATCATCAAAAAATCTAGAAACAATAAATGCTGGAGAGGGTGTGGAGAAAAGGGAACACTCTTGCACTGCTGGTGGGAATGTGAATTGGTTCAGCCACTATGGAGAACAGTATGGAGGTTCCTTAAAAAACTACAAATAGAATTACCATATGACCCAGCAATCCCACTACTGGGCATATACCCTGAGGAAACCAAAACTCAAAAAGAGTCATGTACCAAAATGTTCATTGCAGCTCTATTTACAATAGCCCGGAGATGGAAACAACCTAAGCGCCCATCATCGGATGAATGGATAAAGAAGATGTGGCACATATATACAATGGAATATTACTCAGCCATAAAAAGAAACGAAATTGAGCTATTTGTAATGAGGTGGATAGACCTAGAGTCTGTCATACAGAGTGAAGTAAGTCAGAAAGAAAAAGACAAATACCGTATGCTAACGCATATATATGGAATTTAAGGGGAAAAAAAATGTCATGAAGAACCTAGGGGTAAGACAGGAATAAAGACGCAGACCTACTGGAGAACGGACTTGAGGATATGGGGAGGGGGAAGGGTGAGCTTTGACAGGGTGCGAGAGAGTCATGGACATATACACACTAACAAACGTAGTAAGGTAGATAGCTAGGGGGAAGCAGCCGCAAGGCACAGGGATATTAGCTCGGTGCTTTGTGACAGCCTGGAGGGGTGGGATAGGGAGAGTGGGAGGGAGGGAGACGCAAGAGGGAAGACATATGGGAACATATGTATATGTATAACTGATTCACTTTGTTATAAAGCAGAAACTAACACACAATTGTAAAGCAATTATACCCCAATAAAGATGTTTAAAAAAAAAAAAGAGTGTCGGATTTTGTCAAATGCTTTTTCTGCACAGCCTAATCCAACTTTTTTGGGATTACACATCATACGGTTAGGGATCAGAGAAGTTTACTAACATGGTGATTCTTAGTAGAGAAGGTGTTGTAACCAAATTATTAAAATAATTGCTTTGAGTCACCAGGTTATGGAACTACTTCTATTCTACTTGATCCTTCTTGGCAATAATCTTCTCTGTAATAGGAGTTTACAAACATGCACTTATCGTTGCTTTTTTAAAAATTGATTTTAATATACTTTTTATTTTAGAATAGTTTTAGATTTACAGAGATAATACAGAGAGTTCCACATACCCCATACCCAGTTTCCCCAATTTTTTTTATTCAAGTATAGTTGATTGATAATATTGTATAAGTTTCAGGTGTGATTTCCCCTATCTTTAACATCATATATTATTATGATACAGTATCACATTTATTGAATCAATATTGATACTATTATTATCAACTGAAACTTATACTTTATTCACATTTCTTCAGATTTTCCCTAATGTCCTTTTTCTGTTCTAGGGTCCCATCCGCAGACCATACTACATTTAGTTGTCATGTCTTCTTAGGCTACTTTGGACTGTCAGTTTCATAGATCTGCTTTCTTTTGGTGACCTTGCCAGTTGTGAGGATTACTGGCTAGGTATTTTGTAGAATATCCCTTAATTTGTGTTTTTCTGATATTTAGGGTGGTATGAGTCTGGGGGAGGAAGATCACAGGTGAAGAGCCATTTTCCCCACATCATGCCAAGGGCACGTCCCGTCAGCACGACTTATCTCTGCTCTTGCTGACTTGATTACTGGTTAAGGTAGTGTTTATCAGGTCTCTACACTGTAACGTTACTTTTTAAAAAATTAACTTACGTTTTAACTCCTGTTCAATAATGTCCTGGGGACAGAGCTAGAGCATTCACTGTACGTCCCTTGGTATCTAAGGGAGTCTGAAGCAAGAGCATTTGTGACTTTGACAAGCTCAGGGCAGAGTGATGTACGAGCCAGATTCCCGAGTTGTCTTTGAAGTCATTTATTATTCGTGTTCACTTCTGTGTCGAAGGTACAGAGTTGGGATTCTTCACCCACAAACATAGTTGTATGGTGAGAAGAGCATTACTCTGGCCGTCAGAAGACCCGTTATCTCCCTTTAGAAGGTCAGGTGGGAACAGTGGGCCCGTGTTGCCAGGGTACTGTTCAGTTAGGCAACCTTTATCGAGCCTCTTGGGCACATCACCCTGCAGCGCAAAAAACGGCATTAACAGGAAAGAAACTAGAGCCCCGTCCTAAAATAACTACATGAACAAAAGTCACCTCCGTGCCCAGACTTGCCCTGGATGATCCTCAATGCATGTGGGGTAGGAAACTCCAAGGAGATGAGTGTCACGCCTGTGTCAGGGCATCTGCGCGCACACTCTCGGTGCCAGGAGCCTGCGTGGTTGAAGTATGCAGAGCCACGCGTGGTCCTCGGGGCAACTGTAGCATCTTCAGGGTGCGTGACAATCCTCAGAGGTTTCCTTTAGGCCACAATGGACCTTAATGTCACAAGGAAGCTGTAAAAGTTGAGAGTGTGTGATGAAGGCAGGAGTTGGAGGCAGGAGATCATGCAGAGTTCGGGCTTTTATGTTTGAGATTTGTGTTTGAATCAGAATTCCTCCCATGTGTCATTTCTAGTTGATTTGTCCAGCTGGGCTTGGGTTTTTTTTAGTTAATAAAATATCTTCCTTTTCTTTATCTTCTGTAGCAGAGGTTTATGTATCAGTGACATCTTTTCTTGTCATCCAATTCAACCAAAATAATTTAGTTGTTTTTATTTAGTCTTGAAGGAAAACTAAACTGAATTTATTCAAAATCTGAGTCACTTGAATTAAAGGTTTTTTTCCCTTCAGGTGCATACATTAACCCAAACTGTAATAAAATACGGCCAAGGATGATAGGCTGGGCAGTGAACATTTCCAAAATTTTAACAGGAGTTAATTTTCCTTTATATATCTATATTTTTTCATAGTTTAATTTTGTAAACATGTTAGTACTTTTGCAAAAGAATATAAATAAATGTGTTGCTTTTCCATAATTACCTGGGAAACAATTTATTACTCTACACAAAGTGTTATTTTTTAAAACCCATATGTATTGTATAAGAATTTTTATTTAGTTTAGGTGCTGTTTATTTTGTTGTTTAGTTGTTTTTTAAGAACAACTAAGTAAGTGACTTCAAAAGTAATGGTAATTATTTGATTCCGTTGGTCTTCAGCTTCATTCATGAGGACTTACGAGTTAGTTTGGGAGCCATCTCAGTGTCAAAATTGGAATACTGTGCGGTCACTTAAAATAAGGAATGTGAAAGCTCTTTCGTATTAATACGGAATCATCTTCAGCATGCACTATTAAAACAAATGAACGAAGTCCAAAACAGTATACAAAATGTACTACCATTTGGTTAAAACAAGTTTGGCGGGGGGTGCAGTATGCACCTAAATGCTTTATATGGATAAACTATTTCCGGAAGAATCCTCAAGAAGGGAGTAACTTTAGTTGTCCCAGGAGGAGAACTAGGTGGTCGGGGAAGGAAGGAGAGGTTTGAATTTGAATAATGTGAATGTATTACCTGTTGTAAAATAAAACTCTTTTGATAAATTATCTAAGACAGAAGTGAGGGCCAGCTTTAGGTTTTGTTAATGGTTGAACCCCACTTTCATTTCTTCTAAGTCATGGAGTCAGTTTCATGTGGCTCTAAGACAAACTCGTACAGATGGGTCTTTGAATATTTCTTTCCAGGTGGTAGGAGTATTCAGCTTTGGTTTGGTTAATTTGTGTTTTCTGGTTTACATGTCTTTCAATAAAAATGTTATAGAATCATGGAGTCTTAAGAGTTGGATTGGCCCTTAGATACCAGTTGTAGATCATTGACTTGATGTTTTAGCCTTAGCTGTAGAGCGTTTGAGCTCTCATGGGGCAGACACATTGCTCTGCCTCAGCCATTCATGCATGTGAAGTTCTGTTCCAAGAAAGTTCTCTCCTATCTTGAGCCTAAATTTGTCCTCCTGCATCTTCTAACTCTTGGAACTGATGCTTCCTCTCAGGGTCCTGTAAAACTGATCTGTTTGCTTTTATGCACGACAGCCCCAAATGTGAAAATTACACACACAAAACGTGCTTCTCATCATAATCATAGTTGTTTTCCTACGTTAAAGCCTGGGAAGTTGTTGATGAGCTTCTCTGTCCTTGCTTTTTTTAAAAAAAATTTATTTCTGGCTGCGTTGGGTCTTTGTTGCTGCACGCGGGCTTTCTCTAATTGTGGCGAGCGGGGGCTACTCTTCGGTGTGGTGTGTGGGCTTCTCCTTGTGGCGGCTTCTCTTGTTGCGGAGCACAGGCTCTAGGCGCGTGGGCTTCAGTAGTTGTGGCGCACGGGCTTAGTTGCTCCACATCATGTGGGATCTTCCAGGACCACGGCTTGAACCCATGTCCCCTGCATTGGGAGGCGGGTTCTTAACCATTGCGCCACCAGGGAAGTCCTATGTCCTTGCTTTTGAAGTTGATTTTTTTTGGACCCAAATGCAACACCTTGTATTTATCTCTGTTAAGTTTCACTTTGGCAGATTCAGCCCATGAACCAATTCATTGTTTTAATCCTGATTCTGTCAACTAAAAATTATGTTATTTCTCCCCCCTTTCTCTTTTAAGACTGATATTTTTAGATCAGTTTTGGTTTTACAGCAAAATTGAGAGGAGAGTGCAGAGATTTCCTTTATACCTCTTTCCTCACATACATGTAGCCTCCTCCATATCAACATCATTCACCAGATGGTGCGTTTTTATCAAGGATGAACCTGCATTGACATGTCATAATCACCCAGAGTCCAGAGTTTACATTCAGGTTCACTCTTGGTAATGTACATTCATGGGTTCAAACAAAAGTATCATGACCTATATCCGTCATTATAATACACAGAATATTTTCACTGCTCTGAATATCCTGTGTGCTCTACCTCCTCTGCCACACCCCTGACAACCACCAATCTTTTTATTGTCTCCATAGTTTTGTCTTTTCCAGAATGTCACATACAGTCTGCCCTTCTGTATCTGTAGGATGTAGAACCCGTGGATACAGAGGGTCAGCTCTACTGTGTCATTTTATTTAAGGGACTTCAGCACCTGCAGATTTTGGTATCCATGGGGGTCCTGGAACCAATCCCCTCTTGATACCAAGGGGCAAATGTAGTTGGAATCATACATTATATACCCTTTTCAGATCAGGTTCTTAAACTTAGTAATATGCATTTAAGTTTCCTCTGTGTCTTTTCATGAATTGATAGTTCATTTCCTTTTAGCACTGAATAATATTCCATTGTCTGGATATACCACAGTTTACCCATTCACCTACTGAAGGATGTCTTGGTTGTTCCCAAGTTTTAGGAATTATGAATAAAGCTGCTATAAACATCCGTGTGCAGGTTTTTTTTGGGGGGGGGGCAATAAATTTTCAGCTTTTTAAGGTAAATACCGAGGAGTATAATTGTTGGATCACATCATGAAAGTAGGTTTAGTTTTGTAAGAAACTGCCGAACTGCCTCCCAAAGTGGCTGCACCGTCTTCTATTTCCACCAACGGTGACTGACGACAGTTCCTTTGAGTCCACACACTCACCAGCATATGGTGTCAGTGCTCTGGGTTTTGGCCATTCTAAGAGGTATGTAGTAGTATCTCATTGCTGTCTTAATTTGCACTTCCCTGATGACATATGATGTGGAGCATCTTTCCATATGCTTGTGTGCCATCTGCATGTATATCTTCTCTGCTGAGGTGTTTTGTGTTCTTATTGTCAAGTTTTAATAGTTCTTTGTGTGTTTTGGATTCCAGTCCTTTATCAGATGTGTCTTTTGCAGATATTTTCTCCCAGTCTGTGGCTGTCTTTTCATTCTCTGCATATTGTTTCTCTCAGAGCAGAAATTTTTAATTTTAATCAAGTCCAGCTCATCAGTTATTTCTTTCATGGATCATGTCTGTGGTGGTGTATCTGAAAAGGTTATCACCATACCCAAGGACATCTAGATTTTCTCCTATGTTATCTTCTAGGAGTTTTATAGTTTTGCATTTCACATTTAGGCCTATGATCCATTTTGAGTTAATTTTTGTAAAGGGTATAAATTCTTCGTCGAGATTCATTCTTTTGCATGTGGATGTCCAGTTGTTTCAGTACCATTTGTTAAAAAGACTGTCTTTGCTCCATTGTATTACCTTTGTTCCTTTGTCAAAGATCAGTTGACTCTATGTATAGGGATCTATCTCTTAGTTCTCTGTTCTGTTCCATTGATCTATTTGTCCATTCTTTCACCAGTACCACACTTTCACTAGTACTTAAGGGGGAAACTTAGATCATTTATTTTAGATTATTCTTCGTTTCTGAAATAATATGAAGCTAATACTGTAGCTTTATAGTAAGTCTTAAAGTTGAGTAGTGTCAGTCCTTCAACTTTGTTGTTCTTCAATATTGCGTTGGCTCTTCTAGGTCTTTTGCAGCTATATATAAACTTTAGAATCAGTTTGTCAGTATCCGCAAAATAACTTGCCAGGATTTTAATTGTGATTGCACTGAATCTATAGATCCAGTTGGGGAAAACTGACATCTTGACAATACTGGCTCTTCCTATCTGTGAACTTGGAATATCTCTCCATTTATTTCTTTGATTTCATTCATCAGATATTGGTAGTTTTCTTCATGTAAATCTTGTAATAAATTATTATACCTCAGTGTACCTAAATATACCTCAGTATTTCATTTTGGGGGGTGCTAATGTAAATGGTAGTGTGGTTTTTTTGTTTGTTTGTTTTTTGTGGTACGCGGGCCTCTCACTGTTGTGGCCTCTCTCGTTGTGGAGCACAGTCTCCGGACGCGCAGGCTCAGCGGCCATGGCTCACGGGCCCAGCTGCTCCGCGGCATGTGGGATCTTCCTGGACCGGGGCACGAACCCGCGTCCCCTGCATCGGCAGGTTAACTCTCAACCACTGCGCCACCAGGGAAGCCCTCCAGGAGTTTTTTGATTGATGCTTTCAGATTTTTTACATAGACGGTCAAGTCTGCAAACAAAGACAGTTTTATGTCTTCCTTCCCAATCTGTATGCCTTTTATTTCCTTCTCCTGTGTTATGCATTAGCAAGTACTTCCAGCATAATGTTGAAAAAGGAATGGTGAGAGGGGACATCATTGCCTTTTACCTGTTCTTAGTGGGAAAGCTTCTAGTTTCTCACCATTGAGTATGATGTTAGCTGTAGGTTTTTTGAATAGTCATCAAGTTGAGAAAGTTCCCCTCTATTCCTAGTTTACTAAGAGTTTTTATCATCAGGAAATACCAGGTTTTGTCAAATGTTTATTCTGCATCTATTGATATGATCATGTAATTTTTCTTTTTTAGTCTGTTGATGTGATGGTTTGCATAAATTGACCTTCAAATGTTGAATCAGCCTTGCAAAACTGGGATAAATCCTGCTTGGTCATGGTACATAATTCCTTTTATACACTGTTGAATTTAATTTGCTAATATTTTGTTGAGGATTTTTGCATCTATGTGTTGAAGAGACATATTGGTTGGTAGTTTTCTTTTCTTGTAATACCTTTGTCTGGTTTTGGTATTAGGGTAATGCTGGCCTCATCGAATAAGCTAGGAAGTGTTCCTTCTGCTTTTATCCTCTGAAAAAGATTGCAGAGAATTGATATAATTTCTTTCTTAAATGTTTGGTCAAATTCACCAGTGAACCCATCTGAGCCTAGTGCTTTCTGTTTTGGAAGATTATTAATTATTAGTTCAATGTTTTTAATAGATATAGGCTTGTTCAAATTATCTACTTCTTGTGTGAGTTTTGGCAGACTGTGTCTTTCAAGAAATTGGTCCATTTCATCTAGGTTATTAGATTTGTGGGCATAGAGTTAATTATAGTATTCCTTTAGTATCCTTTTAATTTTTTGTTTTAAATGGCCCTGTCTTTTTTTTTTTTTTTTTTACGTTGCGTTGGGTCTTTGTTGCTGTGCGTGGGCTTTCCCTATTTGCAGCGAGCGGGAGCTACTCTAACTTGCAGTGCGCGGGCTTCTCATTGCAGTGGCTTCTCTTGTTGTGGAGCATGGGCTGTAGGTGCACGGGCTTCAGTAGTTGTGGCACACAGGCTCAGTAGTTGTGGCTCGTGGACTCTAGAGTGCAGGCTCAGTAGTTGTGGCACACGGGCTTAGTTGCTCCGCGGCATGTGGGATCTTTCCGGACCAGGGCTCGAACCCATGTCCCCTGCATTGGCAGGAGGGTTCTTAACCACTTGTGCCACCAGGGAAGCCCTCCTTTTAATTTCCATGGAATATGTAGTGATGTCCCCTCTTTCGTTTTGTTTTTTTTTAAGTCTCTATTGAATTTGTTACAGTATTGCTTCTGTTTTACATTTTGGTTTTTTGGCTGTGAGGCCTGTGGGGTCTTAGCTCGGCGACCAGGGATCAAACCCACACCCCCTGCGTTGGAAGGCAAAGTCTTAACCACTGGACTGCCAGGGAAGTCCCCCCTCTTTCACTTGTGATATTTAGTCATTTGTGTTCTCTCTTCTTGTTAGCCTGGCTAAAGGCTTATAGATTTTTTTTTTTTTTGGCCGTACGCGGGCCTCTCACTGTTGTGGCCTCTCCTGTTGCAGAGCACAGGCTCCGGACGTGCAGGCTCAGTGGCCATGGCTCACGGGCCTAGCCGCTCCGCGACATGTGGTATCCTCCCGGACCCGGGCACGAACCCGTGTCCCCTGCATCAGCAGGCAGACTCTGAACCACTGCGCCACCAGGGAAGCCCGAGGCTTATAGATTTTATTGATCTTTTCAAAGGATCAGCTTTGGTTTCGTTGATTTTCTCTATTGATTTCCTTTCAGTTTCATTGATTTCTACTCTAATCTTTATTCTTTCATTTATTTATTATTTTTTCCCCCTGCTTACTTTGGATTTAGTTTGGTCTTTTTTTTTCTAGTTTCCTAAGGTGGAAACTTAGATTATTGATTTTAGATGATTTTTCTTTTCTAATATATGCGTTCAGTAGTATAAATTTTCCTCTAAGCACTGCTTTTGCTGTAGCCTACACATTTTGATAAGTTGTGTTTCCATTTTCATTTATTAAAAATTTTAAAATTTCTCTTGAGATTTCTTCTATGACTCGTGTTATTTAAAAGTTTGTCTTAACCTATGGAATGGGAGAAAATATTTGCACATTATGCAGCTGACAAGGGATTAATTTCCAAAACATACAAGCAGCTCATGCAGCTCAATATCAAAAAAACAACCCAATCCAAAAACGGACAGAAGACCTAAATAGACATTTCTCCAAGGAAGACATACAGATAGCCAGCAGGCACATGAAAAGATGCTCAACATCACTAATTAGTAGAGAAATGCAAATCAGAACTACAATTAAGTATCAGCTCACAATAAATGCTGGAGAGGGTGTGGAGAAAAGGGAACCCTCTTGCACTATTGGTGGGAATGTAAATGCCAGTCTGGAGAACAGTATGGAGGTTCCTTAAAAAACTAAAAACAGAGCTACCATATGATCCAGCCATCCCACTCCTGGGCATATATCCAGAAAAGATGAAAACTCTCATTCGAAGAAATACATGCACCCCAGTGTTCAGAGCAGCACTGTTTACAGCAGCCAAGACACGGAAGCAGCAGATGAATGGGTACAGAAGATGTGGTGCACGTACACAATGGGATATTACTTGGCCATGAAAAGATTGAAATAGTGCCATTTGCAGCAACATGGATGGACCTAGAGATTATCATACTAAGTGAAGTAGGTCAGACAGAGACAAATATCATATGATATCCCATATATGGAATCTAATAAAAAACTGATACAAATGAACTTATCTATACAAATACACAATACAAAACAGAAATAGACTCACAGACATAGAAAAACAAACATATGGTTACCAGAGGGGGGAGATGGGGGGAGGTGTGTATATATATATATATATATATATATATATATATATATATATAAAATAGATGAACAACAAGGACCTGCTGTATAGCTCCGGGAACTGTCTTCAGTATTTTGTAATAACCTATAATAGAAAAAGAATCTGAAAGAGTTATACATTCAGTTATATATAACCGAATCACTTTGCTATACACCTGAAACATTGTAAATTACTATACTTCAATTTTAAAAAAAAGTTTGTCTTTCATCTCCATGTATTTTGAGATTTTTCGGTTATCTCTTCGTTATTGAATTCTAGTGTAATTCCACTGAGAGCATACATTGTATAGTTTCTGTTTCTTTAAGCATGTTAAGATGTGTTCTGTGGCCCAGACTGTGGTTTGTCTTGGTGAATGTTCCATGTGGGCTTGAAAAGAATGTGTCCTCTGCAGTTGTTAGATGAAGTAGTCTATAGATACCACTTACGTCCAGTTGATTAACAGTGTTGTTGAGTTCAGCTATGACCTTGCTGATTTTCTACAAGCTGGATCTGTCCATTTCTGAGAGAGACGTGGTAAAGGGTCCAGCCGTGATAGTGGATTCATCTGTTTCTCTTTGCAGTTCTGTTTTATCCCATGGAGTTTGATGCTCTGTTGTTAGGCACATACACATTAAGGATTGTTGCGTCCTCTTGGAGAATTGACCCCTTTATCGTTGTGAAATGTTCTTTGTCTGTGATAACTTTCCTCTGAAGTCTGCTCCGTCCGGAATTAAAGTCGTTTTTCCCGCTCTCTTTATGTACGTATTAGCGTGTTGTTTTCAGTATTGTGGTAGCATGTTACTATTACTGTGTTATTATGTCAGCATGGAATATTTTTCTTCATCCATTTACTTTTAATCCACTTTATATTTAAAGTGGGTTCTTTTTCTGTCTTTTGTGGCTTAATTGAGCATTTTATATGATAACATTTTCTCTCCTGTTTTTAGCACATCGGTTATGCTTATATTTTTACTGTTTTTAGTGGTTGCCCTAGAGTTTGCAGTGCACATTTACAGCAAATCCAAGTCCACTTTTAAATAACACGGATCACTTCTGGGTAGTGTGAGTACCTTATAAGAACGAGACAATCCTGATTCCATCCCCCACCCCATCCCTTGTATTGTTGCTGTCATTCATTTCACTTATGGGTAAACACACATAGGCATGTGTGTGTATGCGTAAGAAATATACATAAGCATACATAATTGAATACGTTGTTGCTATTATTATTTCAAACAAACTGTTATCTATTAGATCAATTAAGAATTAATATAAAAGTCTTTATTTTTACCTTCACTTATTCCTTCTTCAGTCCTCTTCCTTCATGTAGATCCAAGTTTCTGATCTATATCGTTCTCCTTCTCTCAAAAGAACTTCTTGTATCATTTCTTGCAAGGCAGGTCTACTGGCAACAGATTGCCCCAATTTTTGTTTGAGAAAGTCTTTATTTCTCCTTCACTTTTTAAGGATAATTTCACAGGGTACAGAATTCTGGGTTGGTGGGGCTTTTTTCTCTCAACACTTACAATCTTTCACTCCACTCCCTTCTTGTTTGCATGGTTTCTTAGAAGTCAGGTATAATTCTTACCTTTTTTCCTCTATAGAGAAGGTGGTTTTTTCCTCTAGCTTCTTTCGGGTTTTTTGTTTATTGTTCAGTTTTTGGCATTTATTCCTGCTTGGTGTTCTCTGAACTTCCTGGATCTGTGATTTGGTGTCTGACGTTAATTTGAATGAGTACGTCAGCTGAACGTGGAAATGGAGGTGATGACGGGAGACCCTGGAGGGGTGTCACACAGGCAGATGGAGTGTGGGACTGGGGTTTGGGAGGGGTGGTGATGACATAACGACTCAGAGTCTGTACTGCAGGTTAACGTCTCAGGCCCCTAGTGTCAGCCCTGTATGTCCAGGGCAAAAAACCCTTTCATCCAGCAGAATCGTGCATTGAATAACATTTTCAGGCTATTCAAGGACGTGAAAAAAAGGCCGGGGCAACACTCCCTAAGTTGTCAGTTGACATTGCAAGTAACCTCATACATTAAAAGGCTGGGTTAGGTCAAAACCTATGATACTATGAAATAATCCAGGCACTGTTTGTTTTATTCTTGGCCATGTTCATTTAGCCACATCTAGCAAAGACGGAGTAGAGAAACAGTTGTGGGTGCCAGACACCCAGATTCTTTATGCCACCAGCCAGTGTGGTCTGAGGCAAGCTAAGGATCCTCGGAGCCCCACACAAGTATCTGTGAGATGAAATGATGGAAGGAATCACCACAGCCCCTTCTAGCACTAACTGAAAGTCTGGGCGTTTTTAGCCGTGTAAAGAATTAAAATAGTGAGCATTTCTTTTTCTTTTTTTTTTTGCGGTACGCGGGGCTCTCACTGTTGTGGCCTCTCCCGTTACCGAGCACAGGCTCCGGACGCGCAGGCTCAGCGGCCATGGCTCACGGGCCCAGCCGCTCCGCGGCATGTGGGATCTTCCCGGACCGGGGCACGAACCCGTGTCCCCTGCATCGGCAGGCGGACTCTCAACCACTGCGCCACCAGGGAAGCCCTGTGAGCATTTCTTTATTAGATGATTGCTTCCTTTTGGAAAGCAGTCAGTAAGGAATTATTTACATTGAATTAAGAACTTAGAATATCTGATAAGGCATTAATTTATCTCAGATTTAATTATACATTTGCACGACAAAAACTTAAGTACTCAAAGTGTGTATGTGTGCTTAAGAAATTGCTCAGAGTACTCCAGCTCTGCTTTTGAAAGTTTTCTCTGCCTCCTATATGTTATAGAGCTAAATTCAAGATCATTCGGAAAATTGGCCTCATGCATTAATAGATCCTGTGGTCCTGCCCTCCCCACCTCTGCTCAGTGGTCCCTGCACACACATCTCTGCCCATACTGTTCAGTAAACAACTGAGAGAACCAAGCTCAGCCGGTTCATTCACAGAGTATTTGGAAAGGGCTGTGTGAGCAGCCTTGACACACTGGCTGAAGTGGGGTGAGAGGCAGTGTTGGTGTTTTCATTAGTTCTTTTTATAGCACTGAACCAGCTGTAGCTGGTTAACTCAAGCCTGGGCTCCTATTAGTGTACAGGTCTCTTACGCAGGATAAAGGGCTTCTGATGGAAACAGATTTTGTTACTCATGATACCACCGACTGTGTTTACATGAACTCACCCAGTCTGTCATGAGATGTGATTTAAAAGGGTTCCGTTAAAACACAGGAACTCCCTGAGTGCTCTTCAAATCACCCTTGAAAACAAAAATATAGATAGCTTTCCTTATTAAAGCAGCCATCCTTCACAGATCATGCTTCCCTTGGATGACGCTTTTGAAGAGAGCTAGGATGTTTTCCCATCAGTGTTATAAAAATTGGGTGGAGAAAGTTGTTTCTCCTCTGCCCACAGCAAGGAGTCATCATCTTATAGGGGGCAGAGAATAATTTACCCAAGCATTTCTGGATAAGTTAAATAGAAGTGTTTGTATTGCTGTAGCTTTTCAAGGGGTGAACTCTGACTGAAGGCAAAATCTAATTTTGTAGACATCATTAATAGCTAGATGGAAATAAATGTGTGTACATATATTCATTTCTATCTGTAGGAGTGGAAATGGGAAATAAAAACATTTTGAATGGAGAGTGTTTATTGGATTCTTGTGTGGCTTGTTTTGGGGATTAAAGGATAAACCAATTTAGCCAGTGTTCCGAAGTAGCCAAGAATCTGTGAGGCTCAGCTACTTCCTGGATCAGTTTCACCAGAAATTAGAAAATACAGTGTTCTTTTAAACCTGATTTATTGGCAGAAGTGAGCTGAGGCACTTGACATGATAAAGTTGTGAAAACACAAGGGCTGAGATTCTTCCTGTAACAGTTGTAGCAGCTGTTTGAGGAGACACAGCCACCTCTCACAGGTCCAGAATTGTCCTTGATTCCTCCTGATGCTTTCTTTTTCCCCAGAACAGGGTCTGACAGGCTCAGAGATTCAGTGGTTCCGTTTGTAGGGTGGTGCTAGGGGCTGGACTGTCATCCACCTCACAGGGTTGTTTAGGAGGTTAAATGAAGTAGCAGAGGTGAGGTGCCTGGCTCACGGTGGCGCTTCGTTTTGTTCTCATTTATAGAGCGGGGCTGGCAAGTGCAGTATTTTAGGCTGTCCCAGTCCCTCACCTCAGCCTTTGTGGTGTGAAAGCCGCTCTGGGCAAGAACGCCTGAACAGATGGGCTGGTTCCAATGAAACTTTATTTACAAAGACAGGTGGCAGGAAGAATTTGGCCCACAGGCCATAGTTTGCCAACCCATGATCTATACAAAGAGGCGAATTTCTTTATGTCTCATATTTCCTTTGAAGGATAAAAGAGAATTTTCAGCCAGTGTTTACTATAGTTGTAACTTCCCACAGTGCTCATCAAGATAACACGTGAAGGTGTAAGTATGTGCTTACGTATTTTTGAACTACATACAGAAAGAATGTGTAAAGTGCTTAATGAAGTAATATATTAATTTTCAGATAAAATAGTTCCTGTCACATGTGGTGAAATGATGTGACTGTAGAAATATCGTGATTCCTCTGTGTACTTGGCCTTCAGACGTTGAATTACAAAATGATAGAGGCAGCATAGCAAACTTAGGAGCCAAAGTAAGGTAAAAAAACCAAACCTTAATACCAGGATTTATGATTTGCGAGTGAGAGAATGAACGCGGGAAAATAGAAAGCCCAAGGAAAAAATGTAAATCAGAGTGTGGGTGGAAGCAGGGCTGATGCAGGTTCGGAGAGAAGCAGTGGGGAGTGGGAAGGAGCCCAGGGTTTGTGCTTCCCGCGCCATCCCTGGCGCCCCGCGGTCTCCCGACCCGGGCAGGCGGAGGGCATCGCGGCTTCCTTGCCCTGTGGCGCGCGTGCGGTGTTTCTCGAGCTTCCGCGTCCGCCGGGCCAGGCCGCCGACTCACCTGGTCCACGGGTGGGCCGCGCCCTCCGGAGCAGCGGGGCGGGGGGCCGCGCAGCCGCGCGCCACCCACACCGCGTCCGGGCTCACGCGCCGGGTGCGGGGCGGCGGCAGGTCGCAGAGAAGAGGCGCCCTCTCCTGCGCCTCGTTCTCATCCCGGCGCTGTGGCCCGGCGCCTGGCCGAACGCTCGCGGCTGAGCCGGCACCACCGGTCCGCCCTTCCGGGGATGGAGATCAGCCCACCGCGTGTGCCCCGGGGGCTCAAAGGCAGGAGAGCAGCGGTCACCTCGCGGGAAGTCACCTGCCGCCCTCAGGGCTCGGCAGGGGTCGGAGCAAGCCTGGAGCCGACCCGGCGTCCGTCCGGAGGGGAGGGCCCGAGGCAGGGGAGGTGGGCCCGCGCATCCCCGGCAGCCTCTGCGTGACCCCCAGGCCTTGAAACAGTGGGGACAGCAAAGGCCTCGGCCCCTGGCCTCAGGCTTTGAACTTACTCATTACGGTAGATTTGAAGGGAGGTCTGTTCTGGGGTCATACAAACAGTTCTTGAAAATAAGAATTTAGGCTTTTGTCTACAATCACATGGGTCTTACCTCCTCATAATTCCATATTTCATGTGCTAGTTAATGGATTTTTAAAACCACACAAATAGTACTGCATATTTTTAAACCAGAAAGTAGCTCAGAAAAGCACTGGATTCAGGAATCGTCACAATAGATACAGCAGGGCAAACGGTGAAAGACTACCTTTGTATCCCAAAAACAGGTTTAGATTTATTTGTTCCGATCATATGAAAAAGGAATGAAGGGCTGATGAAGAATTCTTACTTGATTTTTCAGGGTTCACAACTCATCAGAAATTCAGAGAAGCAACATATGGTTTTCATTTATAATTGTACTTTATTTTTTGGAAGGCCAGTGAAATACAGCTCCTTGATTTATATGAAATTTACTCCGTGACAAGCTAAGTCTTTCTAGTGAGACCAGAATGCAGGATTCAGCCGTTACCTCGGGCTGATCTGAGAGAACTGAAGAGCCAAATGTTTTGTTGCTTTAGATTAGTTAAGTGATGATACCGTGAGCATTTATAATATTATTTTTAAATTGGCCTTGTGAGGTTTTAAGACACAGAACTGAATGTACTGCCAGATATTTTTGCAGGAGTCACAGATGTGAGAGAGAATTCTGCACACACAGCCCCCTCCCCAACACCCAAACAGAACATATTTTGCGTTAAACCCTTTGGAATGGACTATTTTTAGAAAAATGTCAGGGGGGTTAGGAAATGTTTTTTCACAACTTTTTTCATTACATCCCATTAACAAAGAAAAATTTACATTTTAATTTAATTGTGAGATGTCCTGTACTGTGATTGATTCTACTGATAGTGAAATGCCAAGTTGAACTACCATCCCATCTTTGTCAAACAAACAGCAGAGTTTTACCTACTCTGAAATTTGAGAGATAACACATGGTACCCAGGCGTGGGCCAGGCTTGGCAGGACTACACCACAAGCAGCATTGCTCAACATTGCACTCTGCACTGCTTGTGCTCACAGCCCATCTTGTGCATGAAATAATGTGACCATGGAAGTGACAGCCTGGTCCATTAATATTTTTGTGTAATTTTAACAGATAAAAGCAACATGGTGACATCTATAGAAAATTTCAAAATTTGCACTAGTCGAAAAGTTATTCTATTCACTGTATAATCATTTTGTATATTATCTTCTAGTCTTTTTTATAATACGTCTTTTAAGCCGAAGTTATGAAACATTTTGTTCTTAGCCCAAAGAATGTCAGCACACTGTAATCATTTTTACTGCCTCTGTGCAACATTTCAATTTGACTGTGTACACAAGGGAGAAGAAAGGAAACTTGTTTGAGAACCTACAGTATGCCAAGTGCTTGTGTTTTTGTTTGCTTGTTTGAGGGACTAATTAAGCACATAAAATATCCATGCAGTACCTGCCAGTGGCACTCTGCACAGCAGTGATGGAAAAGGCCAGCACCTGGGAGAGGTGGGTGTGAGTTTTCCCATTGCTCAGAGGAGACTGCTAACAGGGCAGGCGGCCGGAGACTTGTCTGGGGCAGAGCTGGAACTCAAAACCGAGTCTGTGTGCCTCTGAGCAATTTGCTGTTCTAAATGTAGCAGCCAAGGTATTTCACATTCTGTAGCTACCACTGGTTATAGCATAAGCATGGTTACTCTCACTCACTCTGGTGCAGCCTGCGCTGGCACTGATAATAGAAAAACTACAGGTAATATTTTTATTTGAAGTGTGAGCAGTTACTGTCAGCTGTCGAAACAGGTGGCTATAATCTGGTATTTGGAAAATTAACGTTGATAACATTGTTTCTTGATGTCTAGAACATTTTTAAACAAAAAGCCGGTCACGCATGCAGTCATAAAATTGCGTAAACTCTTTGATGAAGAAAGAAAGTAAAAGTCCCTGAGCATTTCATGTCACCTCTTGCAGCTTCTGGCCATGTGGGTGGCAGTGCTTTTCTTAGGAAAGGGACAATAACAGGGCTAACAGCACCATGAAAACAAGGCCAACGCTACTACCTGTTGCTGGACCTCCGTGCCATGCTACCAGATGTGTATGAGATGATTTGAAAGATGGGTTGTTTTTTTTTTTTCCTTTTTAAGACTAGACAGGGACATGTTTCTTAAACACACACACACACACACACACACACAAACAGGTATAAAGATGTGGGAAAGTAGATTTCAAAGATGAAGGAAAAAGAGAGGGAAGAAACATCCCTTCTAGTCAGAGATCATTGTGTAGAACTATTTGTATATTAGGACTAAAATGTTACCACTTAGAGCAAACCCAGAAGAGAGAAAACATAGGCCTTGGCTTGAGTGTGCGTGTCCTGTTTTGCCTCCGACGTACGGCTGCGTCTCCCTGACCTTCCTGGGCTGTGTGAACTTAGAGGAGGATGTGGCTGGGAGGCCTGTGCTGTCCTGGGTGAACAGGCATCGTCCCCGGCGGGGGCAGGAAGGTGCTGGTGAGACAGATACTCGGCTTCAGGTCTCACTGCTTCTCGTGTCCTGTGGGTCAGGGTTTATGGTGGAAGTAATGGTCATTTTCCTTATTGTACAGCAGAGCCCACAGGTGTGTTTGGGGAGTGAATGCTGTAATTATGTTCAGTAGAGTTTTTCACATTGTGTTATCTCTGGTAGGTTTTTTGTTTTTTTCTTAATTAGAATTTTTGCTGAGATCATTGGAGAGTCACATGGAGTTATAAGAAGTGATGCTGTGTAGGTTCGTGTATGCTCCACACAGTTCCATCGCCACAAAATCCCTTCTGTTGCCCTTTCATAATCACACCCCCTTCCCTCTGTCCCACCTCCCTCCCGCCCCACCCCAGTGCCTGGCAGCCGCCCATCTGTTCTCCCTTTCTATCATGTTCTCCTTTCAAGAATATTATGTAAGTGTTGTATAGATGTACAGTGTGTAATCTTTGAGGATTGGCCTTTTTCACGCAGCGTGATTCCCTGGAGGTCCACCTGAGTTGTCTCTGAGTCAGTGGTGTCCGTCCGTATCTGGTGCTGAGTGTGCTCCTGGCTCTGGACGCCCTGCAGTTTGACCTAGCGTCTCACTGTTGGAGGACTTCAGGGCTGTTATGAATAAAGCTTCTGTGAGCGTCCGTGTATACAGGCTTTTGTGTGAACCTGTTTTCGTTTCTCTGGGACAAACGCCCCGGAGTGCAGTTGCTGGGTGGTAGGTCAGTTACAGGTTCAGTTCGATGAGAAGCTGCCGCACGGTTCCAGAGTGGCTGCAGCATCTGCCTTCCCGCCAGCAATGTGTGAGCGACCCAGTCTCTGAGCTGTGTCACCAGTGCTTGGCGCTGTCACTGTGTTGTATTCAGCCGTTTTGATTGGTGCTTCTGTGTTGAATTTTAAACCAAGGGTTTTGGATTTTTAATACCTTTTATTTTCCCCATGTTGGGGCATATCATGAACTACTTTAACAAATCTGAGTTTATCTTTCTGTGGGTCCCACTGGACTCTAAAGCATCAATATAAGAGATTGTTTCATTCAGGTCTGCATCCCTCACATAGAAAGTGGGGCCAGGGTCAAGTGTGGCTGACGAGAGAGGAGAGGGGGACAGAGAGAGCGAGCTGTCTACTGCCTGCATTCACCAGCACTATCAGCTAATATTCACTGAGCACGTTCAAAGTACACAGCAGCATCATGGCTGGAAAAAAGCATAGTGAACTTAAGTTAGAGATGATCTCAGCTAGATTCTCAGCTAGATCCTAGATGCAAAAAACAAAGAAAAGAAACTTTTCCATGTACAAAAGTGAGAGAGAAAACTCTTCATGTTCTGAGTCTCTGTAACCCTCCAAGGGAAAACCTCTACTCCTTACCTACCTGAAGTCAGCAGAGGTGTTCACTGCAGGCACTGTTTCTCTTTGAGCGTCATGCTGCCTGCCTGGCGCAGGAGAGCGTGCCCTCACCCGCCCGGGACCTGTGCTGGCACCGCCAGCTGGATCCTGGTCCTGCAGCGTTGGCTGCCTCGTCTTTCACGAGGTATTATTTGTCGACAGGATTGCAGCCTCTGGTTTCTGCTTTGCAGTTTGTTAGCCACAGAAATGAAATAGCGGAGCATTCAATGGCTAGAGGAAAGTTTGCATCATCCATGGGGATAACTAGCAAGTTTCTAGTGAATCTCTTATATTTCTGGCTGTAAAAATTAAACACCTCGCCTCAGGAAAGCATATCTATCATCAGGTAACACTTTACTTGACAGTGGGACCCCAAAGTTTGCTGTGTCATCGGTTAAAAAGAGCTGTGGAAGAACTATAAGCAAGCATCAAATATTAAAAAACCAGATTACCCTAAGAAGAGGCTATTTGAGCGAAAATGCCTCTGACCCCTGGGAGGGAGTTAGGAGGCCTGCATGCAGACCCACATCCCAGGGGCTGAAGATCCCAGGGGGGGCAGACACACTCGTGGGCTTTCTGTGCGGCTGCGGGCAAGGTAGCCCGTCCACAAAGGGAGCTATTTCCCTGTGCGCGTGGAAATTGAGTCAGGAAAGCTTTCTAAGCAATTCGTGAATGCTGTACTGAGAAATGAGGTTAAATCTAAAACTGTAGCAATTTAGAAACATGTACTAGTAACAGAAGAGTAAAATAGTCATGCTAGTCAAGAAAAATATTATCCCATTATGCTGTATGCTTTCAGCTTACACAGTGCTGTATGTCAGTTGTATCTCAATAAAACTGGAAAAAATAAAGTTAAATAAAATGGAAAACTATTATTCCTTCCCAGTGTAGCGCTGATCACCAAATCTCTACTGAAGGCTTCAGCTTGAGGGCGAGGGGTCCTGGAATCCACATAACAGTTATCATTGTCTACATAGACTGAAATAATGTCTGCCACAGATATAAACTACTTTTTGAAAGTATGTAGATGTGATTTTTCTTTTTTTTAATTAACTAAAGTTCTTACTTTACTCACATTTCCTTAGATTTTTCCTTAATGTTTTTATTCTACCCCTGGACCCCATCCAGGGACCACATCACATTTAGTGGTCATGTCTCTTTAGCCTCCTCTGGGCTGTGATAGTTTCTCAGACTTTCCCAGTTTTTGATGCCTTGACAGTTTCGAGGGGCACTGGTCAGGTATTTTGTAGAATCCCCTGAACTGGAGTTTATCTGATTACTCAGGATTAGACTGGGGTTTGTGGGTTCAGGGGAGGAAGCACGCATTTTCGTCACACCGTATCAGGGTGCCTGCTGTTTGCATGACCTGTCACTGTTGGCCTTGATTGCTGGCTGAGGTGGTCTCCACTGGGAGGTTACACCTCTCCCCTGCTCGCCCTGAAGTCCTTGGAAGGAAGTCAGTCTGTACAGCCGCCCCCTAAGGCGCGAGTTCTGACGCCCTCCGTGCCAGGGGAGTAATGATTCAGAGTTCCTCTGCAGAGCAGATTTCTCTTCTCCCTCACTTATTTTTTCAATTATTTAGATCAGTATGGACTCATGAATTTTTATTTTATATTTGGATTATAATCCAATACTGTTTTACTTACTTTGTTTTCTCAGATTGTTCCAGCTTTGGCCACTGAAGCTCTTTGCGCTGACTCCTTGTCTCTATGATGTACTCCTGTCATTGTGGGTTTTCGGTTTGGCTTTGCTTTGTTTTCAGCATTTTCTTACTTCCTGACACTACATGATGCTCCAGGCTCATCTTGTTTGTTTCCTGCCCCAGGCCTAGAATCAGCCATATCTCCAAGGAGTTCCTTTTGTTGGAGAATGGTTTTGAGCCACAAAACACAGGAAGATTAAGAAAATACAAGTTCATTTTAAAGCATTACAGGGTTGTGACCAGCTTCAGTAGTCATGGCCAGATAGAAGCTTCAGAAAGAGGAGTGCTCAGTTCTGGAATGTTTGATGTGTAGCTCTCACCGTGGGCAGCATTGTCTGTAGCCCAAGGAAAAGGTCCTTCTCTCAGAATTGTTCTCTACATAGAGCTTTCTTTAGCTTTTGTCCTCATTTCTGTCTCTGAGACAGTTTTCAGTATCACCCTCGACCTCTCTTTCCGTAGACAACACTTTTCTCACTTACTGCTGTCACAAGGGTTTCTGGAGGAGTCTCGGTGTCTCTGCTGCGGATCCCGGCAGCCCCCCTCCCTGGTCTGCTTTGCTGGGCCTCTTAGCTGCGTGCCAGCGTCACCACGTCCTCGAACCATTTCAGGGTATTTCTGCACAGTAAGGCTCCTCTGAATGGTTTACCGTTTGTTTTATGAGACTCTGGCGCCTAGATGCTATGGTTTCTATGATCTGCGACTATGGTATTAAAAGAATGTGCATTCTCAGATACTTTTTAAAATATTGTTTGGCTGGATAAAAACTAGGTATTTTAGCTACTGGTTGCCAAATAGTAAGAGTCTTTTTTTTTTTAGCATCACAAATACTGTTTTCATGAAAATTTGGGATTCTTAGCTGAGATGTATTTAGTGGTGGTTGTCTAATGAAAATTGTAGTAAGCAATAAGTAGAAGGAAAGAAAAAATTATCTGGGTACACCCTTCCTTTGTTGTGTGTGTCACTCATTTTCTCAGGTCGCGTTTCCATGTAGATATTCTATAGTTCTTGACACGTAAGTAATGTTTTCTTGTATATTTTCTCCTAAGTCATCCCAACAATTATATATTAAAAGGCCCAGGTCAAAAAAAATCATGGGGTCTCTGCTCTCAAGGGACTCCTGGTCTAGATACGTGAACTGGTACGGTCCTGATCTCACCTGTCTCTCAGAAACTTACAGTATTCTACAACAGTGAACACAGGTTTGTTTTGTTCATGCTTTTGTTTTTGCCTTTTTGTTTTGCCTTTCTACAACAGTGAACACGGGTTTGTTTTGTTCATGCTTTTGTTTTTGCCTTTGTGATGGTCATTCATTTATCCAGGGAAGCGTGTATACCACTCCCTTCCCCCATGATCTACTTCTCGTTGGCATCTGCATAGTTGAAGGAGTTAGGCTCGGTGACAAAGGCATCTACTCAGCTTCACATAGACAGAAAGAGGTTTACCACAGGGTTCAGAAAGCTTATAGAAGCTTTGGGAAAAGTGAAGAAACAGACTCTGCGCTGGACCTTTAGGAAAGACTCTCAAAGCAATGCTGAAGAGCCAGGCCACCGTGAGAGCCGCTGCCCCTCCCGCAGCTGCACGTCTGTGCTCCACCTCTCCACCAACTCCGCAGCCACTCCTGGTGGTGCCTCTTTTCTGCCTTTTGACCCTTCAGAGCAATTGCCCAGACCCTGAGATCTTTGTTAATGTCATGCTTGGCAGCAGAAGTGGCAAGATCAGATCCCTCTGCCTTGGCATCACTTCTGTCTTTGATCGACAGGTCCTAAGTTGCAGGAGGAACTCTAGCTGCAGGGAACCGGAGATGCATAGAGCATTCTTCCAGCCTCTGGAGTCTAGGAAAGCCCAAAGAAGGCAATTGGAATCCTTCACACCTACCAAAGGAGTTGCAAAGAATCAAAAAGAGAGAAGTAAAAATGTGTGAAAGAAACACAGGCACACCTCGAAGACACTGAAGGTGCAGTTCCAGACCACCACAGTAAAGCAGATATCACAATAAAGCAAGTCACATGAATGTTTTGGTTTCCCAGTGCGTATAAAAGTTATGTTTACACTACACTGTTGTTTATTAAGTGTGCAACAGCATTATATCTAAAATAAACAATATACGTACCCTAATTAAAAGATACTTTATTGCAGAAAAAATGCTAACCATCATCGGAGCCTTCATTCAGCAAGTCGTGTATTTTTGCTGGTGGAGGATCTCGCTTCAGTGTTGATGGCTACTCACTGAAGGCTGGAGTTGGTGTGGCAGTTTCTTGAAATGAGGCAACAATGAAGTTTGCTGCATCGATCGACTCAGAAACGATTTCTCTGGAGCTTGCAGTGCTGCTCGATAGTATTTTAGTCACAGGAGAACTTCTTTCAAAATTGAAGTCAGTCCTCTCAAACCTTGCTGCTGCTTTATCAACTAAGTTTTTGTAATGTTCTAAATCCTTCGTTGCCATTTCAACAGTCTTCACAGCCTCTTCACCAGGAGTAGATTCCATCTCCAGAAATCACTTTCTTTGCACATCCATAAGCAGCAGCTCCTCACCTGTTAAGAGTTTTATCCTGAGCTTGCAGCAATTCAGTCCCATCTTCAGGCTCCACCTCTGGTTCTACTTCTCTTGCTGTTTTCACCACATCTGCAGTCCTTCCTCCACTGAAGTCTTGAACCCCTCACAGTCATCCATGAGGGTCAGGATCCACTTCTTCCAAACTCCTGTTACTGTGGACATTTTGACCTCTTCCCACTGAATGAATCACAGGTGTTTTTTTTTTTTTTTTTTTTTTTTGCGGTACGCAGGCCTCTCACTGTTGTGGCCTCTCCTGTTGCGGAGCACAGGCTCTGGATGCGCAGGCTCAGCGGCCATGGCTCACGGGCCCAGCCGCTCCGCGGTATGTGGGATCTTCCCCGACCGGGGCACGAACCCGTGTCCCCTGCATCAGCAGGCAGACTCAACCACTGCGCCACCAGGGAAGCCCCACAGATGTTCTTAATGGCATCTAGAACGGAGAATCCTTTTCAGAAGGTTTGCAGGTGACTTTGCCCAGATCCATCAGAGGAATCACTGTCAGTAGCAGCTGTAGCCTTGCAAAATGAACTTCTTAAATAATAAGACTAGAAAGTTAAAATTATTCCTTGATCCATGGGCTGCAGAGTGGATGTTGTGTTAGCAGGCGTGAAAACAACATTCATTCCATTGTACAACATCTTCATCAGAGAGCTCTTGGGTGACCAGGTGCATTGTCGATGAATATTAATATTTTGAGAGGAGTCATTTTTCCTGAGGAGTAGGTCTCAACAGTGGACTTAAAATATTCAGTAAACTATGTTGTAAACAGATGTGCTGTCATCCAGACTTTGTTCTGTTTATAGAGCACAGGCAGAGTAGATTTAGCGTAATTCTTAAGCGCCTTAGGATTTTCAGAATGGTCGATGCGCATTGGCTTAACTTCAAGTCACCAGCTGTTTTAGCCCGTAACAAGACAGTCAGCCTGTCCTTTGTAGCTTTGAAGCCAGGCACTGATTTCTCCTCTTTAGCTGTGAAAGTCCTGGATGGCATCTTCTTCTAGTAGAAGGCTGTGTTTCATCTGCATTAAAAATCTGTTATTTAGTGTAACCACCATCATGAATTATCTTTGCTAGATCATCTGGATGACCTGGTGCAGCTTCTACATCAGCACTCACTGCTTGACCTTGCACTTTTATGTCATGGAGATGACTTCTCTCCTTAAGCCTCATGAACCAACCTCTGCTAGCTTTAAACTCCTCTTCTGCACCTTCCTCACCTGTATCAGCCTTCATAGAATTGAGGAGAGTTAAATCAGCAATATGTCTGTTTCAGTTTCTTACCATTTTGTGTGTTCACTGAAGTAGCACTTTTAATTTCCTTCAAGAACTTTTCCTTTGCATTCACAGCTTGGCTGTTTGGCTCAAGAGGCCCAGCTTCTGGCCTGTCTTGGCTTTCGACATGCCTTCCTCACTAAGTGTGATCGCTTCTAGCTTTTGACTTGAAGTAAGAGATATGCAACTCTTCCTTTCACTTGAACACTTAGAGGACATTGTAGGGTTATTAACTGGTCTAATTTCAATATTGTTGTATCTCAGGGAAAAGAGAGGCATAAGGAAGGTAGAGAGACCGGGGAAATGGCCATTGGTGGAGCAGAGTAAGAACACACAACATTTGTTGATTAATCTTCCGTCTCATGGGTGCAGTTCGTGGCACCCCAAAACAATTACGATAGTAACATCAATGACGACTGATCACAGGTCACCATAGAATAATACAATAGTAAATGAAAAGTGTGAAATATTACGAGAATTACCAAAAAGTGACACAGAGACACAAAGTGAGCAAATGCTGTTGGCAAATGCTGTTGGGAAGATGGCACTGATAGATTTGCTTGACACTGGGTTGCCACAGACCTTCAATTTGTTTAAAAAAATGCAATATCTGCGAAGCACAATAAAGTAAAGGTCAATAAAACGAGGTCTCCCTGTAGAGGAGAACAACAAAGCCCCACAGTCCTAAAATTTCATTTTAGAATGCCATTGCCATGGAATGCAGGGTGGGCAAAAAAAATTCTGTCGTTTAACTTAATGTTCTATCTTTTTAAAAGAATTCAGAGTCCCCAAATTTCTGGATACATTACTTGATAACAAGTATTAAAACTATAAAAATTTGGGACTTCCCTGGTGGTCCAGTGGTTAAGAATCTGCCTTCCAATGCAGGGGACGCGGGTTCGATCCCTGGTCGGGGAACTAAGATCCCACATGCTGCAGGGCAACTAAGCCCACGTGCTGCAAGTACTGAGCCCATGTGCTCTGGAGCCTGGGTGCCATAACTGAAGAGAAGCCCATGCGCTGCAACAGAGAGCCCGCATGCTGCAACAAAGATCCTGTGTGCCGCAACTAAGACCCAATGCAGCCAAAAAATTAATAAATAAAATAAAATTTTAAAAAACTAAAATTTTATGCTATAGACTATAAATGTTGAGCTTTGATGTAAAAGGGGAATTTAATTAGTAGATGCTGATAATGATAATGGTGGTATGCATAGTTGAGGTTCACTTTAAAATTTTTTTGAAATAAGCAAATCTTAGTACAGACATATTTCATACATTAAGAAATTAAATAAATAAAATTAATCAATTCCCACTTTTCTCTGTGCTACTTGCTGCTCCGGTGCATAAACTTGTGTTATTTCTGAATGTTTTTTTAGTCCTGTGATGTCATAAAGACCATCATAGATTCTTTCCTGCTTTATATTTGAAGGAATATTCAGTGCAACAAATTTACTTGTGTGCCTGTTCTAGGTGAGACATTTCTAAAGATTTAATGCTCAGTGGCAGTGGGATTATTAACTAGTTAGTGCTCCAGAGTAATAGTGTTAAGGTTTCATAGCTCTTGAAGCTCTAGGCTAGCATGTGGCGGCACTAAAGCAGACACGGTGGGTGCCACATGTGACTGAGAGCTGCTAGTCAGTGTTTAGCCTCTGGGGGATCGAAACTAACCCTGCAGGGGAGGGACCACGGAAGTGGGAAATCCCAGCCCTGGGGCTGTCTCAGCCTCTGCCAGCCCAGCACGTGCAGGACCTGGGTGAGAAGAATGAATTCCCTAAACGGCTTCTAGCTCAGTGGTGAACAGAAATGGGACACCGGCCTGCACTTTTGGGAGATCAAATCCAACCTGACCACAGCCTTTGGGGAGTAAGAGCAGTGGCAGGTCTGTGTGGCAGCGTCAGGCTCAGCGTGGTGGTGTGGCCTACGTGGCATGTGCGCGCACGGATCAGCTTCCGTGGCCCTGGCTGAGGAGGCCCCCAGGCGTGCGCGGGTGTGGTGAGCGGTGACCCTGGGGAGGGCCCTGTGCCCTGAGCCAGCCCCCTGCTCCACCACTCTCAGCACCTCCCGCAGGGCAGCGTTGCTGCATCCTCTGAGACTTCTCATGAACAGTAACTCTTGTAAAATGTTAATGCTTTTCTCATTTTAAAAAAGGTTATTAAGAGAGGAAATTCAGTGAAGGTTGGAAAAGCAGTTGTGAATATGTGAGTCTGTTCATGGAAAACTCTAAAAAAAATGTAATTTGGTGGAAGGCAAGTTGTACAAATATTCCCAGGCTTTGTAATTTGGGAAATTATAAAGGTCTTGGAATGTATCTTATTCATACATGAGGAATCTGGCATATCGAATCTAGAATAGTCTCATTTGTTCTACTTTGTTCTCCTGCAGTGAAAATAACTGCCACGGTGTCGGTCTTCTCAGCCTGCATCTAACAGAGAGATAGCTGTCAAGGTCTATAAGGGCCTTAAAACGTGGGTACTGTGTACACAACCTGTGGGGCGCTTCTCCTAAACAGAGTGCATTATTAAGTCACATTCAGCCCGTATCTACTTACTTGTGATGGGAATACTAATATGCAGATGAGTAATAGATACGATACCCTTTATCTTCTGTTCTGCTTTATGTAGTGTTCTCCATGTTTCTGTAAGTGTGATCTTCTGTTTTAGAGAAAGCTGCAACTCCATAGTTGAAATGTATTTAGTATATTATATACAAACAAAAAGCATTTGCCATGAAAAAACTTTGAACTGTGTATTCAAAAACATTAATAATGAAGAGTGTTATTCGAAATGGAAAGACTTTCCTTCCTGCCCCAGATGGAATAGTTGGTCAGCTCTATGCTGTCATGACCTGGTGGAGCAATACCTAACACATCCTTTCGGTTTATGAAAGGTTGGTTTTTTCCATGATATGTTTTATTCAACTGTATAAATTTTGGGGGGTCCTTCATGATAGTCAGTGACATGCAGACGCTTGTTAATCACACTGTTTAAGCACAGTGTCCGTGGAGCTCACATTTCTGGAACCTGTGGGCTCCACCCTCAGTCTGTCCTGGCAGGTCCTTGGCAGTGACTCCTGATAACACCAACGCTGAGTCATGGCCAAGCCAGTGCCATGGGGTCACCAGGGAGCCAGGACCCTGGGGATTACAGCCTCCACTGCTGGCCTCCCTGGCCACCTGCTGGCAAGAGGGTGAGAACACAGCCAAGCACAGTGTGGATCTGCATGGAGGCTGAGGTCGCTTCCCTCCTCTTTGTAGCTAAGGGCTCACAGTTGTTTGCTGTCCTTGCGGGAAGTGACACCGTGCTGTGTACGGAGGAACTTGGGTGGGGCATCAAGGTTACCTGGAGTGACTAGGACGGGAGGCCTAGGCAGAGCCCTTGGAGGAGGGGCCTGAATGAAGAGGCGGAGCCTGCCTGAAAAGCTTCCTGTGCCCCAGGAAGCAGAAAGGGAGCTGGCCTGGCGTGGCGGGGCTCTGCGGCCCCGGGGTCCTGACGGCAGAGCCGCCCTGAGGAGGCAGGCGGCTTCCGGTTCGGGCATGGGGTGGGTGGGCCTCATCTGTGCTTAGAGAAGAACGCTTTGGCTGACCCGGGTCACAGGGGATGTGGCAGAGCAGGAACCCGAGGAGGTACGAGGCCGTTTCAGGAATCCAGACAGGGGAGGCTGTGGTCTGGGCAAGTGTGCTGGTGAGGAAGTGGTGAAAAGTAGAGAGATCCAGGATCTGTTTCAAAGGTGCCGACGGCTGGATGTGCCATGATGGACGGGAGGGGAGTCGGGGACGATGGTGGGGCTGCTGGTTTGATGGCAGCTCGGTTACTGCAGCGGGTGACCCGGCAGGTGCTGGGTGGAAGTGGAGAGTCCCAGTGTGTCATTGGGATCAAGGTGCCCGTGAAACACTGGGCTGGAGAAAAATAGCTGGATGTGAGCACGCAGTGGGGGAGAGGTGAGGACATGAGAGCCAGGCCCTGTGCCCAGGAGGGAGCTATCTTCTTTATTCTTCACAAAAACACCATATGATAGGTAACATCTAGCTGTTAGAAGCAGATATTAATAAGCCACTTTCTAAAGGTAAAGGGGTTTTCGAGGACTTCCCTGGCAGTCCAGCAGTTAAGGCTCTGCGCTTCCACTGCAGGGGGCGCTGGTTCTATCCCTGGTTGGGAAACTAAGACCCCGCCTGATGCGCAGTGCAGCAAAAAAAAAATTGTAGGGGTTTTCTCCTTTAATGTAACAGATAGACCAATGAAACAGAAGAGAAAATCCCAAATATATATGGGAATTTCATAAATAATATACATATCTCAAAGCAATGGGGAGAGGTGAACCATACAGTAAATGGTGTAAGGACAATAGATAAGTCATCTGGGGAAAAAAATTGGGCCGGTTTCTTTCAGCCCCCACTAGAATAAATTACAAATGGAGCAAAGATTTTAAACATAAAAATTAAAACTGTAATAGTTAAAAAGAAATCGCAGGAAAATTATCTTCAAGTGGAAGTTTTCTAACTGTGACTTAACATCCAAAGGTCCCAAAAGAAAATAGTAATAAATCCTATTAAATCTACATGGTAAAGTCAAAAGTTAAAGGGCAAACTGGGAACATGCCTTTGTAATCTGTAATACAGAGCGTCAGTCTCTCTGATAAACAAAGTGTGCACAGAAATTAATAGAGAAAAATCCTCCAACCCAAGAAGCAAAAGGATATGAACACACAGTTCACGGAAAACAAGAAGCAGTTGAAAATACGTTGTGTCTCATGATTAAAGAAATGCAGATTAACACTTTTATCAAATTCGCAGAAATCCAAAATTTTAGTGACATCTGTTTGGTGAGGCTGAGGGGAAATGTGCCTTTGCTCTAAATGGTGGAGGGAGAATAAGTTGTCACTACTCAGGGTAGAGAGGCCGTGGGGAGTGCGTGCGTGTGAGTGTACGTGGTGTGCGTGAGCAAAAGCATGGATTTTAAGCATGTTATGTCTTTAACCCAGCACTTCCTCTTCTTGGAATATATCCTACAGGTACACCTGCACACGTATGGAGTACAAGGTTATTCTTTGCCCTGTTGTTTATGATAGCAAATGTGGAAATAGCCTAAGTGGTCAGCACTAGAGGGTTAAAATTAAATCACATACAGTGGGATACTTACTGCATAGCTGTCTATGCTGCTATAAAAAAAAGAATGAGGAAGCACTGTGATCTGATACACAAACATCTATGACATTGGTTAAATACAAAAAGTAAGGAGCAGGGCGGTGTTTAAAATGTGCTGTATTCCTTGGAGATATATATATGGGGGGGGCGGGGGGAGAGAGAGAAACTCTGAAAGGACATGTAAAAAACAACAGTTCATTATCTATGAACTTGGGGGACGGAGGACCAGAATGTGGGGGGGAAACGGTCCCACACCTCTGTGTACTTTAAAATTTTTAATTATATATTAGGAAAATAATAGGACTTTTTATACACAGTTATTGCTCTTGGAATTTCTAAACGTTACAGCTGTTTTGGAAAGCAGTACATAACATATAGCAATGAAGATATATTCTTTAACCCAATCATTCTTAGAAATTTAATCCATGAGAAACACAAAAAAATCACAGATGCACACACTATTCTTCATAGTAGCAATGCCTGTAATAATGGGAAAATAGAAGCAACCTCAGTATTCAGTATGAGGAGGATTATTTAATTATAACACATTCCATGGTATAATATCAAGCCACTGCATAACATAACGAAGAAGGCTACGTGGAAACACTCATTCAACAAGTATTTTCGTGCCTCCTCTGTCACATGTCGTTCTGGGTGTTAGGGACACAGCAATACGTAAGACCCAAAAACAGGAAGTGTATGCACCAATGGAACTTACATTAGATTGGGGAAGACTGGCAGCAATATAAGAAAGTAATAGTGGTTCTGACTTCAAGTAAACCTGGACAAGGGGATAGTGAAGATGGAGCGGTTGCTACTTTTACATAAGAATTGAGGAGAGCCTCGCTGAGAAGATAATATTTGAGTGAAAATCCCAAAGGAGGTGAGAGAACAAGCCGTGAGGTGCTTGGGGAGAGTGTCCCAGGCAGCGGGGCGCGCATGCAAGGCTGTGAGGCAGATGAGGCTGTGTGTTTGCCAGACGGGGGAGGCCAGTGCACGAAGGTCTGGGCGGGCGGATCCGGCGAGGGTCTGGTCACGAGAAGGTCTGGAGAGCTATAGCAGGGCCTTTGATTCTTTTGTTTTGTTTTGTTTTTTTAATATATATATATATATATAAGGTGTTTTTGTTTATTTATTTATTTTAATATTTATTTTGGCTGTGCTATGTCTTAGTTGCGGCACACGGGATCTTCGTAGTGGCATGTTTAGTTGCGGTGTGCAGACTCTTAGCTATGGCATGCATGTGGAATCTAGTTCCCCAGGGATTGAGCCCGGGCCCCCCTGCATTGGGAGTATGGAGTCTTACCCCCTGGAGCACCAGTGAATGAATTGAAAATTTGACAAGGAATAGGATATTTACATGGTTTGAAAGTATCTCCCACACAATGTTTTTTTAATTTCAAAAGGAAAAAGTAACTTACAGTTGAGAAGCCTGACAGGCATTGCCTCAATTAAGTAATAAAACTGAACATCAGCACTATCGGGACCTGCTGAAATAGCATGCCAGCTGCTTAGAAGAACACAGCGCCGCTTCTGTGTTATCCTTACCAGTAATACATGAGCTGGATCTCATTATGAGAAAATATCAGAGAAACCCAAGGTGAGAGTTTGTGTACCACAAAATTCCTGGCCTGTCTCCTTGGAGAATGTCAAGGTCACGAAAGTCAAGGAAGCCAAGGAGCCTTCTGGATCGCAGAGGATCAGAGGGGATGGCAGCTAAATGCAGCAGTTCTGAGTTGTCTTCTGCTGCAAAGGGTGTGATGGACACAAACGGGTGAAGCACAGACGGGCCTGAGAGCTAGGAGGAGGGTAGACGGTGTTCATTTCCTCCCCTTTGTGGTCGTGTAGTGGTTGTTTATGTAGGAGAATTACATACGTAAATAACCTGTTTATTTTTTACATACACAAATAACCTACATAAATAGGTTATTTATGTAGGAGAAAGTCCTTGTTTGTAGGATTGACCCTCACTTGAGAGTGAGTTGGGGGATAAGTGAGAGAAACAAGACCACAGTCTGCCCAGGGCTGCTGAATTGATTTGGTACATTTTGAGTAAAAACTTTCTTGGCTAAGATCCCTCCTTCCCTTCATTTATCTTGTTCTAATTTAGAACTTCACTAAGACACTGATGATTCAGGGGGAAAAAATGCTTTGTACTGTATTTAGACTTTTAGTAAATTTGAGATTGTGAGGCCTGTACTTTCTCGAAGACGACAGGAAAGTGGGCTGCAGAGCAGCAGCTGGGAGGAGACCACGCTGCGCTTCCAGGGTGCTCGTCTGCTGGTCCACACGCGAGAGCTGGTGCGTGGAGGCGGCATAGATGCAGGAGGGATGCTCATCAGGGTGGGGCTGGGCGGTGGGTGTCCTGGCGCCCCGCCAGGTGGGACACTGAGGCTGGGAGGAGAGCCAGGTGTGGCTCACAGTCCTGCCACGAGGTGGATTCATACCTGAGCACCTTCCTTCCCTCTGGAATAAAGTTGTCTTCTGAAAGTGATCCCTCGTCTGCTTTCTTGAGTACAGTAAACTGAATGTGGTTAGTCTTTGAAATTGAAATTATGTCAATATCAAATATCCTAAAACAATTTTCTGTTGCTCAGTCATGGATGTTGTGTTCTTAGGATTGAGAACTTACAAAATCAACATTGATCTTTGAGAAACAAGAAAGCCTTCCATGGATGCCTTTTGCCGAGGTAGTTTGTGTTTTATTTGGTAAGGTCAGAGCAGGTAGAACATGTACCTCTGCTTCACAAACACAGATGATTTACAAGCTGCTGCATTAGACGGGACTGGTTTCTAGGCCAGTTAGTCAGCTTCTAGTGTGAAACCCTGACTCAGAAGCCCATCATCTAAGAATGAGTATGCTGTTCCTGCTGCGTCATGAGGCCCGATGCAGGTTGATTGACTCTCAGCTGGCTCCCTCGCTTGAACCACAGAACCCTGAGGATATTCCAGACTCTTCTCTTTCCTCCCGAGTCTGCACGTAACTAGTGTCACCTAGATGCACAGGAGGGTCGGATCTGTTGCATACAGTGCAGTCTTAGAGTGTCAGGGCTTCGTCCCCCACAGAGAACCCAGGTTAAGAAAGGCTGTGATGACTCTTGGTTGGTCAACATGCCATGTGGCGATCCAGGGAAAGCCGTAAGATGTGTGACTTACCTCGGCACTCCCAAAACATGTGCCCCACCTGGGCTCCTTCTTCCTTACTGTGCGCTCAGTCACAGACCCTAGGCTGTTCAGGTTCAGTGGTGGATGGCCATGGAAAAGTGGGAATACCAAATCACCCTCGTTTGAGAGTGATTAGGGGATAAATGAGAGAAAACGAGACCACAGTCTCCCCAGGGCTGTTCAGTTGATTTGGCACATTTTGAGTAAAAACTTTCTTAGCCAAGATCCCTTTTTCCCTTCGTTTATCTCGTTCTAATTTAGAACTTGACCAGGACACTAAAACTCCTATCCTTTGTAGCAGTGTAAAGATCTCACCTTGTAAATTACCTGTATAAAGCATCTTAATACTGATTGTTGTCCATAAGAGTAGGAGCTACTTCTTATACCTTTTGTTCCTACAAATCCTGAATAAATGCCTGTCAATTAATTCAACTTAGTGCACCAAGCACATATTGATCATGTATAATGCACAGCTAAGGGCTGCGATGGGTACATAGGGAATAAAAAGTATGATCCCATCCTCGAGAAACTTCCAGTCAAAAAGGAGAGAGAAGAGATCTACTCAAGTTTTTATAAGATAGAGTAGAATGTGATAGAAACTAAAATAAAGGCAAAAAATAAACCATTTTGCATACAAAGAAAAAGGAAGAATTGTTTACACTATGGAATGAGAAAAATCGTGAAAGAAATGGAATTTGAGTTTGACTTTGAAAAATGAGCGTCCTTAGACAAGTGGGGTGGTAGGGAACATCAGATTCGTTTAGAGGAAGGAATGGGAACCAGGTCTCAGGTGGGGCTGAGGCTGCAGGAGCTTGGTCTTGGACTCACACATGCATGCATCCGGAGACACGCAGGAGTCACTGGGGTGCCGTGGAAGGCCCGTGACTAGTTGAGTGACATGACCAACTCTGTCCCTTAAGAAAGATTACTTTAGCAGCAACCTGCAGGAGTGGCTAGAGGGAAGAATGAGGTTAAAAGGTCAGTTGGGAAACACCTGCCTAATCCATGTAATAAGCAGAACAAGACAGCAAAACAGGAATGAGAAGGACGGATGATGTTAAGAAGATAAATATGGGGCAGATGGATTGGCTGCAGCAACTGGATGTGGAAAAAACGGAAAAAAAGATCACTCTCAAGTTTTGGAAGAGAGAGTGACCGGGAGAATGGCGGGGCCCAGTTACACAAAGAGGGAACACACAGGAAGAGCCACAGGTTTGGACCAGAAGACACAGAGCTTTAGGAGTCCTCTGCAGGATGATGGTAAAGTAATAGAACTAGATTAGAGGCGATTCTGGCCAGTTACCCTTGCTCAGTACTCATTGGACCTAAATAAATATAGCAGCAACTTTAGTCTGTATATCCTGGGAAGAATAGATGCATTTACACAACTCTTGGCTAATGATAGACCAAAACTCTGATTAAATCCTCTCGTTTGGTGAGTTCAGACTCTTTCTTTCTTTTTAAGACCTACACTCATATACTTCATTATTTTTTTAGATATCACCGGCATGATGTATATGTTCTTTTAAAATTTATAATACCTTATATTTATGGTCAGCTGATTTTTGACAAGGGAGACAGACATTTCATCTGTAAAAGAATAGTAATTCCAAC
The DNA here is from genome assembly GCF_059928025.1 of Delphinapterus leucas. NCBI lineage: Eukaryota > Metazoa > Chordata > Mammalia > Artiodactyla > Monodontidae > Delphinapterus > Delphinapterus leucas. The sequence continues at coordinate 85,817,639 of NC_143145.1, read as the reverse complement.
AGAAAGCACTGAGACAACTGGATATTCACATTCAAAAGAGTTAAGTTGACCCCTGCCTCACACCATACACAAGAATTAATTCAAAATAGATCATAGGCCTAAACCTAAGAACTAAAACTATAACACTCAAAAGAAAACATAGGAATATCTTCATAAACATAACATATTAGGTAACTGTTTCTTACCTATGGCACCAAAAGCATATATAACAAAAGAAAAATCCATAAATGGGGCTTCATCAAAATAAAAACTTCTGTGCTTCAAAGGACATTGTCAAGAAAGTAATAGACGAGCCAGAGAACAGGAGAAACTTTTTTTTTTTTTTTTTTTGTGGTACGCGGGCCTCTCGCTGCTGTGGCCTCTCTCGTTGCGGAGCACAGGCTCCGGACGCGCAGGCTCAGCGGCCATGGCTCACGGGCCCAGCCGCTCTGCGGCATGTGGGATCTTCCCAGACCCGGGCTCGAACCTGTGTCCCCTGCATCGGCAGGCGGACTCTCAACCACTGTGCCACCAGGGAAGCCCAGGAGAAACTTTTTGCAAATCACATATCTGATAGGGGACTTGTATCCAGAATATATAAAAACTAATACAACTCAATATAAAAAGATAACCCAAATAAAAAAAATAGAGGATTTGAATAGACACTTCTCCAAAGAAGATGGTCACTTGGTAATCAACATCATTAGCCATCTGGGAAATGCAAATCAAAACCACAGTGGCTACCACTTCACACCACTAGGATGGCTGTAATAAAAAAGACAGACAATAATAAGTGTCGACAAGGATTTGGAGAAATTGGAGCCCCTCATACTGGCTGGTAAAATGGTACAGACACTTTGGAAAACAGCCTGGCAGTTCCTCGAAAAGCTAAACATAGCATTACCACATGATCCAGCAATTCTACTCCTAGGTATAAACCCAAGAAAATTGAAAACATATATCTACATAACTTCTGCACTGACATTCATAGCAGTATTATTTATAAATGCAAAAAAGTGGAAACAACCCAAATGTTCATCACCTGATGGATGGATAAACAAAATGTGACATATCCATACAGTGGAATATTATTCAGCAACAAGCAGGAATGCAGTGCTGGCACCTGCTACACCTTGGATGCAACTTGAAAATGTTATGCTGAGTAAAAGAAGCTAGTCTCAAAAGGCCACAACTTTCATGATTCCTCTTATGTGACATATTCAGAACAGGCAAATCCGTAGAGACAGAAAGTAGATGGGTGTGTTGCCAGGTACTTGGGGGAGAGGAGAACAGGGAGGCTGCATAACAGGTTGGGGTTTCCTTTTAGGGAAATATTCTGGGACTAGATAGTGCTGGTGGTTGCAGAACACGTGCGTGTACTTAACGCCACCGAATTATACACTTGAAAATGGTGAAACTGGAAATTTCATGTGCATTTTGCCGCAGTCTTTTTATTTGGGTGAGTTTTATGGTATGTGAGTTAGGTCTCAAGCTGTTATAAAAATAAAAGGTGTAGTAGCTTGATTATTGCCAGGGAGCTGTGCTGAGGGAAAAAACTCAAACCCAGAGGTCATATACTAGATGATTCCAGTTTTGTAACATTTCAAAAGTGGCCACATTTAGAAATGGAAGACAGATTAGTGGCTTCTAGATGCTGGGGATGGAGGGTAGGGAGACAGAGGGAGGTGCGTGATAAAAGGCAGCCTGAGGGGTCCTTGTGGCGGTGGATACAGGATCCTCCACAGGTGATAAAACTTCACAGCACCACACACACACACACACACACGCACGCACGCACGCACGCACGCACCAGTGGGGTGGGTGAGACCTGAACCAGGTGGTGCTTGCAGCTGTGAGGTGTCTGGTGTGATGTCTTACTGTGTCAGGGCACAGTGTGCCACTGGGGGAAAGGGGCAGAGTGTGTGAGGGTCTCACACCTGCACGTGAATCTACACTTCCCTCCGTCGAAATTTCAATTAACAAAAATGTGTAAGAGTAGCTATGTATCTTTGAAAACTTGTTCTGGAGGCAAACTTGTATGAATGTATAAAACGTCCTCTTCTGACTTGTCTCGTCCCAGTCAAGTCTCATCTCCAGGAGTGGTAAAACCACAGTCCAAGTGCAGGACGCCACAGTTATGTCCACATTATTTGTGTCCTCCTTAAAAGACCACGCTTGCAGCAGGGTTTGTTGTTTGGTTAATTTCAGCAATGCAGTATTTTCCAAAAATAAAGAGGAAGTGTAAGTGTGGAAAAGGCCTTTCTCAGGCTTCTTGCCATCCTTTAGTTAAGTTAGTTTTAGCAAAGAACGACTGTTAACTCCTTGTTCACTGGTATTAGAAAGTTTCCGTGTCACGCTTTTATTTTAGCAAAGAGAAAATATGATTTTTTTAATGAATAAAAACCCCATTTCTGTGCAGTAGAGATCATCCTGCTCACATCTCATGTTAGAAAGATAAACAGCAGGATTAGCTGTTTACTTTAGGAGCGTGGTCTGCTTGTTTTTCAGGAGGACACAGTGTCCTGCTGTATCTGGTTTCCCGTCTGCGCGCGGCTTGGAGCTGGGAAAGGCCCTGCCCCCTCCGCGCACCCTGCTCTTCGCCCTCTCCTCCCTTTCGGGGTCAGGTCCAAGCTCCCCTCCTAGCCTCTCTTCCCCTTTCTCTCTCTCCTGCTTCTTTTTCTCACTTCATCCTCGAATTTCTTCTGTTTCTTCCTTAGATTAGGGCTTAGTAAGGGCTTATAACATGGAGAGAAAGATCCTTGTTGATCTTCAGAGGCTGCTTCGGTTGACACTGACCTAGAATAAAACAGCCAGGCCTGACTCTGATTCCGGGAATTCTTGGTGGACTGCTCAGAACTGCTTCCATGACTCGTGTAAACATCCCACATGTCACTTCGCCTGCTTCTCTCTCGGAACACAAGCGTTCACAGACACACACGCACACACATACCCATGTTCGCTGCTTCTTTCTTGCTTTTCTTAATTTATATATCTATGATATTGAGCCAATGAATGAAAGGAGGGAAAGTAAATATTTTTGAAAAGTTGGGGAGGGGCATTTAAAGCTTCAAAGAGGGATTATCGTCTCACTAAAACCCCCTCTGTGAATCAACAGTTTTGTTTTCCTTATTTCTTGTGCTTTGTTCTGGTACTTTCACAGCCTAACAATACATGCATTTTTAGAATTTTTAAAATGTTCTTTAATTAGCATGATGAGGCGTTCAGCTGGTAAGAGAAGGAAGGAAGCATTCTTAAAGATAAACATTAACTGCACGGTGGACTTTATACTTGCATCGTGATGTGGCCTGGCCGGATGGAACCGTGCACCTCTTTTATCTGTATTGTTTTATGCTGCTGGGCATGTGCTGTGGAGTGTGGCTTCACTTGGCGTCAGTTTTAGTCAGTTCTTCCAGCCTCACCCTCGTGGCTCAGAAATGCACGGAGTCGAGGCGCTGCAGCCGTGGGCTCTGGGGCCACGCGAGGTGTTGGTGATTCTCCATCGCTTTACCCAGAGAGGAGCTTTACTTACCGTGAAACTGGGGAGCTGGGTGGTGAGGACGGCACCACGAGGCGGATCACAAGCTGGTGTCAGGAGTGACGACGTCACGTCTGTGGCGGTGGGCCCTCTGCTGCTTCGAGCACGTTCCTCTGAGCCCCTTCACGCAGGAGATCAGCCCTTTTACAGAGGTGCACACACCTCCTACGGGCTCAGGAGAGCTGACAAGTGATGTGACGGGAAAAAACCACCTTCTTGTCGATTAAGTGTGTTTGTAACGAAGTGGATTTGCCTGGTGGGTGAAGGAAAGCACGACGCTGAGCGCAGATTAGGTGCAGGCTCTTCGCTAGGTGCCGAGCAGATAAAGTTGCCTGGATTTAAGGGTTCCAGAGCCGAAGCTCCCAGCAGCTGGCCACGTGCAGAGCTGGGGGCAGCCCCTCCCAGGCCGCTGCCGCCCAGCACCATGTGCCGAAAACCATGAACATGGGTGAGGGGTTTTATTTGGTGACGGTCAGTGTTTTAGGCGTGGGTGGAACATTGATCTGAAATAAGTGGTGTTCGCGTGCCAGACTGTTACTGCGAGAGGTTTGAGCGGCGAACTCTATCTCAGGGAGCGAAGTAGTTCTGAGGCTCTTACTCTTAACCACGGACATCCCCCTTCCTCCCTGGAGACGTTCTCTCTGTGCTGGTCTAGCGTTTATCTAAGCTGACCACTTCTGAAGACAGCAGTGTCCCTGTCAGGCGAGGCGTGGGATTCCCGGCACCAGGGCTCAGTATGTGCGGAAAGTCACCTGAAGCCAGAGCCCGAGGTTGCCCGTCGCCAGCAGCCCGGGGTGTGGAGTTGCTGGGGATCCTTGGCATCCTGGCCGGAGGGCGAACGGACGCACCCAGCCTGCTTCCCAGAGCCGAGACCCCATCTTGTGAGCGCCGACCCCTGACGTGATCTTAAAATGTCGGGTCTCCTCCTCTCCATGTGGCTAGGCTGCAGCTCATCCAGTATTTCAGGGATACTTAGGGGCAGTGCTCGTGTCGGCTGCGTGTCCTGCTGGGCTCGGCCACTCTGCTACCTCAGGGCGGGGCCCGAGCGCCTCCCGTGTGGAACTGGAACCGTCTGACCTGGCGCAGACGAGGTAACTGACGTGGCGTCCAGAGCCGGCCCCCGGTGTCGACCGGGACGGGCAGCCAGGAGCTGGCTGGTGCTGGGGCAGGAGCAGGCCCAGCCCTCCGTGCCCTGCGGCGAGCCCTGTCCTCCCCCGGGCCCGTGTCGGTCAGCTCTGTCCGTGACCTCCCGGCTCAAGTCGCTTGGCTGGTCTGGATTCCCTGGCTCCTCCGCTCTGAAATGAGACCCACGTCTGGGCTGCCCACACCCGGGGCTGCGCTTCATTCTCCACTCCACTCACCTCTTCAGAAATCTTAGGCCAGTGTAGACTCTTCCGGTCCCTCGTCCATCCCCCAAGACTGTGTGCTTCAGTCTCTGCCCTGAGATGTTGCCCTCACGCTCCCCCCTGCTGACCGAGGCCAACGGGACGCACTCACGTGACGGCTGGGGGGCGGGTGGGGCCACATGATGACCGGACAGGCTGGTGCCTGACGATGAGTGTCGGCCACCCAGTACTGCCAGAGCCGCAGGCTTCTTAGGAAAACAGGAAACGAATTTTATATAAAATCCCTTAATATTTGCTGCTAATTTTTTTAAAAAAATTTAACACTTTATAAACTAAAGAAAACACATGAGCCAGTGGAGCTCAGCCTGTGAATAGCACTTTGCAGGCCCCCTGTTTCCATCGATTAGGGCAGCGAACTCACACGCGGACCGCCGAGGCTCTGAAAGTGCACGGTTCAAGCCAGCCTCCTGCCTGTGCCAGCGGTTGTATCTCTGAAACGGAGCATTTGGTCTAACGCCTGTTAGTGTCCCCCATGACTCGCCCGTGGCGGGAGGCGGGGGTGCTGGCTGGACCGGGCCAGCGGTTCACCACCTGGGCCCAGGCAGCCCCTCCGCCCACACACAGGGAGCCCCCGGCACGGGCCTTTGCGCACAGCAGAGGCACCCCTCCAGGGAGATGCCCTTGCCTCCTCCCCGTTCCCCATCCCGCCCCTTTACAAGTGCCTCGAGTTTTTAATTTTTCATAAACATAACTTTGATTTTAAATCAGGAGCAATGCATGGAAATACCCACATAGTACATAGTCTTTCCCCTTATTACCACTTTCCCCCTGTCTTCTTTTTCTTTCTTTTGTATTATTTTCCAGCCTTCTTTCAACTTCTCAAACATGGAAAGGCTCGTTGCCATCCCAGGTTCTGTGTGTGCTGTGCTCTCTCCTCTAAGTGTGCTTCTTTCAGCCCTGTGCAGGGTGGGCTTCTCTTTCTTCAGGACACAGCTTAAAGATCACCTCTTGTAAGGAGCCTTCCCTAACCACCTGGCCAGGCCATTCCACCCCAGTGCTTTCTCACAGGCTGTCTGTTATTTCCCTCCTGTAATCCCACAGCCTGTGATTGTGTGTTTACCTGTGCCAGGCCTTTCCCTAGGGAGGTTCAGAGGGCACCTGCACAGGCCTGGGCCCACAGCAGTCCTGCTGTGTTTAGCACATAAATAGACACCCCTAAGGCCAGGGCACTGTTTGGGGTACATTGACAACCCCGTATGTGCCACTGTTACTCAAAATCTTGTGACACTGATTTTGAGGCTCTGCAGCCCTCTAGACCTCGCTACATCAAGCGCTTCTGTGTCTGACCCAGTAATTTTGTATTCGGCTCATTTCTTGTGTTCAAGCAAATCAAGATGTCTTTTAAGAAAAAAAGAACAACTCACACGTAAGTCTACAAACTCAGAGAGTTTCCAGATACTCTCAGAACCTGTAAATAATGGCTATAGAGCCATTATATTTTCTTACACGGCGCATGCTAACTATCCAGAGGATCTCTACTTACACAGTGGATTCTCCCCTTCGCAGAGTTTCAACTGGAGAAAGCTGTAAAAAACAATCATGTGAAGCCTCTGGAAGTTGTCCTAAGGGCATACAGCAAATGGGGAAACATTCCTTTAGTGGAACCAAGAAAATCTGATAAATCTCACTAAGAACAGTGAGTCTGTGGCCCTTGAGCCCTGACTGCCCCCCCGCAACCACTGCTACTCTGAGGCTTTACTCCAGGGAGTGCAGTCAAGAAGACAACCCCCTCCCCTCAACTCCCAGTCCAGGGCACATTTCACTCTAGGAGGGCTGCCCACTAGCATCCCTTATCCTCAGGCCCCTGTTGCAGAAGCTCAACCCCAAGTGTGGTGGGCCAAGAATACTGGCCCAGTTGTCCTACCCCAGCCCGCCACAGGGTAGATGCACCACACAGAGAGGCTAGCCTAGAAGACCAGCGCCACCACCCCCACCCTCAGCACCCACTCTAGAGCAGAGGTGTCAGTCCAGGCAAAGGGGGCACTGCCCAGAGGGAGACAGGTTATGGTGAAGAAGAAGAGCTCTGTAGGGCTGCATGAGATGGCGGGAGAATTCCATGCCCAAGAGTGTTGTTGAAAACAATGAGGATCTTGGTGGAGAGAGGTTCAGAGAGTGCTTGTAATTTCCTGACTCTTTATCAACAAGCAAAGGACAGAGCAATGAAAAGTTAGCAGAGAGAATCAGGGAAAAGAGACCACCAAGAGCCCTCCTGGAATCACAGTCAGACTTGAGAGACAGGAAGGGTGTGCTCTCAGGAGCACTGACGGCCCCCATGGGAAGGTTGGGGTACGAGCCTCACTTCCCTGAAGGGCCTCAGGACCACCTCCAACCACACTAGATGAACAGTTGGCTGCTTTGAACCAGGGGCAACTCTGGGAAGCCAGACTTTAAAATCACACACAGGTCTGGCTGTCTGACCTGCCCAAGGCCACATCTTCACAGGTGTGATTAGGGAGGGGAAATATGAGCTCTGGCCAAAGGAGAGGGATGAGGGCAAAAACCTGCACTCCTTGAACTATGAGATCAACCTCCAAGACACACATGTCCAGTGGTAAAGATTAAAAGTCTGACTGGCTAAGGATGCTCAAGCACAACCTTTCACTAATAAGTGGCTTCGCTGACCTAGGGACAGCCTCTGGGTAGCCATGTGAAAAGATAAAAACAAGAAGGCAGTCTGAGCAGGACCATCAGAGCCTGCAGGGAAGAGCTGTTCAGACAGGTCACTGAGCAAGTGAGTAAACTACATCATCAACCCTTGGCGGAGAGGAGTCAAGGATCCAGAGTTGCCGCAATTTACTATCCAGCACGCCCAGTTGTCAACCAAAAATTGCAAGGTTTGCAGAGAAACAGGGAAGCAGGACCCATACATGAGGGAAAAAGCAGATGATAGAAGCCGCTTTTGAAGGGCCCACTTGTTGGGCTTAGCAGAGATTTTAAAACAGCCATTGTAAATACGTTCAGAGAGCAGAGGGAACCATGTCTCCAGATTACAGTGTGTAGATGACAGAGTCTAATCAAAAGGAGGATATCAGTAAAAAGACACAAACTGGAAAGAACCAAATGGAAGCTCTGGAGTTGGAAAGTATAATAACTGATATGAAAAATTCACTAGATAGGCTCAACAGTAGATGTGAGCTGGAAGAAGAAAGAATCCATGGACTTGGATCTAGAATAATGGAGCTAGTGCAGCCCGAAGGAGAGACAGAATGAAAAGTGCTCACTTTGACAGCACTTACACCAAAATTGGAACATACAGAGAGTAGCATAGCCCCTGTGCACATGACATGCAGATTTGGGAAGCATTACACATTTGTAAGCCCTTTGTCAAACTTAAAACTCTTCCCCAAGAAAAGAGGATTGTAATTTCAATAGGATGTTAAAACTTAATCTCAAATTGATGATTGCAGAGTATTTTAGCAATTAAAAAAATGCTTGTGAAGACTTTTTAATAACTTAGTCTTTATGAAGAATTAAAACATACCATGATTATCTCTGCACTATTATGGAAATCTCACAAATGACAAATAAATATTCTAAGGGGAGAAAAGAATGAAGAACCTCAGAAATGTGGAACACCATTAAGTGCACCAATACACATGTAATGGGAGCGCCAGAAGGGCAGGGGAGTGGGGGAGGGAACAGAAAAGATATTTGGAGTAATAATGGCTGAAGATGGCTCAAATTGGACTGGAAAACTTTACACATCCAAGAAACTCTATGAACTTGTAGTAGGATAAACCTAAAAAGAGACATACCCAAATGCGTCATAGTCAAAACGTTGAAAGCCAAAGATAAAGTCTTGAATGCAGCAAGTGAAAAGTGACTCCTCGTGTAACAAGGGACTTCTCGTTAGAAACAGTGGAAGACTAGAAGGCAGTGGGACAATATTCAGAATTCTGGAAGAAACAAATAACTTACATCCCACTTTCTTTTTGACCTTTAAATCCTGAGGTTAAGTCAGTAGGATTGAACATTAATTTTTCTACTTTAGGCAACTCAGCTCCTCATTTTTGTAAAATCCAAAGGCCACCGTTGTTCATCTTCATTTTGAAGTATTCTAGCTTTTCACTTGTTTGATCCAGACCTAATTATAAGCCACAGAACCCTACTCTTTGTGTAAAATTTTCTTTTTCCAGTCCACCATGAGAAATGAGTTTGTACTATATAAATGCCTTATAGCTACAACATATTAAATAATGTCACACATATGGAAATGTTAAGACTAATATATTTAAGATAGATAGGACATTCTTCTGGGTACCACCTGCTACATATCGCTCCGGAACAGACTAAAACCATATGGGCATCACGCGAGCAGTCAGGGATATTTCCTGGTGTTCTTGGGTATAAAATATCGTATTGCAAGAAGAATTGACCATAGTAATAATTGTATGTGATTTCAATGTATTTTTTTCTCCATAGATCTGATGAAGTAAATTTTAGAAAAGTTATTGCTAGCAACATTTTGGTGATAATTTTCAAGGAATACCTATTAATATCTTTGACTATTAGTGTTTGATAAAACATAATTTGAAATGTTTTAAATGGAAGTAGATTTCTACGGTGGATCTACAGTGGATTTCTAGTGAAGGAGAAGGAAATTCTGGTCTCTGTACTGAATCAAAAACTGTCTCCTAAAAGAGCAAATGTGGATCCTTTTTTGTAGAGTCTGCCTTCTCGTGCAAGATGCCCTCGGACTCTTCAGTGAGGTGCACTCGGAGGGCGCCGTCCTGAAGGACAGGGAGTTGGAGGGCAAGTCCTGCAGGCTGGCGGGAATGAAGGTTCTGCAAAAGGTCACCAGAGGAAGGTGAGGACACCACAGTAGCATCCAGTTTGCTACAGTAACATCTGTAATTTCATTTTTAAAGACAATAAACTAGGATCCTAGAGTCTGCCTCTAAGACAAGGCCACGAGTTGGGTGGAGCCCATAAAGTACTTATGGAAGAAAAATTATCATTGACAACAAAAATAATTATGCAGGTTTAGTGATTCACAATTTTATTAAAATTAGGATTAAAAATGTCATATATATGTATTTTAAAGTTTTTTCTTTCTTTTTCCTTATCTGTAGTAATAAGGCAGCTTTGCATGAGTCCGTTTATGTAAGTGAAAATATAATTGAGTGAAAAGGCACTTTATAAGCGTTAAGCAAAAGTCTTAATTTGTCACGTTTTTTGCTTTCCATAGCAAGAAAGCTTGTTTTCTGTCACGTTTCGTGGCTCCTCGCGCTCGGTGTTTTGGGTGGCGGTGGTACATAGATCTGGCCCCAGCGTGGGTTGTTCCATTCCAGTGAGCATCTTAATCTATGAATTAGGAAGCAGAAGAAACCTTTTCGGTGGAACGATCCAGTCATATAGGGAATGTGTAAACGGTGAATTTGGGTTTCTCTCATCATAGCCTCTTTCCTCAAGCAGTGTGTAATTTTAGCTGTCTTAATGCTACTGTCTTACTTAGAGCAACGTCTGAGCTTGTAACAGTGCGGGAGGGAGGAGCCGTTGGGAGGAGCCGTTGGGAGGAGCCCTTGGGAGGCGCCGTTGGGCGTGGGGCGTATGCGCTGCTCCTAGTCCAGTGGTCTGCATACCGGCCCTTCCGGGCCGTGCTCCGTCCAAACTGTGAGCGCCCGCCGCGTGTCTCGTGACTAGCAGCCGCTTTCCCCGGCCCCGCCCTCGCCCTGTGCCACATCTGTCTCTCACGTGCCGCTGAGTGGCGGCTCCACCCAGGACCCTGTTTTCCTGAAGGACAGACCCCCTGTGAGCCCTGCATTGATTCATGTACACTCGGCTGGTAACAAATGCTTCCTTTTGCTTACAGAAGGGAGGCTGTGTTACAGTGTAATTGCCTTATGGATTAGGGAGGGAGCTGCCCAGATATTTGGAAAGCTTAAGTGGGTCACATGAACCTTATCGTTTCGAAGGCTGAACCCCATGTAGTCCTCAGTTTCAGAATCACAGGCATCTGGAAAGACCGTGTGTAGTGGTGGTAAGTGAGGTGCTGCTCTGGCGTTGGCCTGACGGCATTAACCCCACCGGGGCCGTGTAGACCTCCCTGACATACATTCGGCACCAGCCTCGCACCTGAGCACGCCGGGGTACTGGGGCTCCCCATCTCGGGCGCCTCAGTGGAGCCCCTCCAGCTGGCACGTGTCCTGGTGTCCTGCAGGCCAGAGGAGTCCACTCCTGGGGACGTACTTCCTGCTGGTGACTGGGGGACCCAACTCCAGGGAAATACTCCTGGGGACTGACAGAGCCAGGAGGGGTCCAGGGGCTTTGCTCTATAAAGTACATGCTTTGCTACCGTGATGCTATACAGCCATATGTGTACCTAATGTTTAATCTGGTTTTTGTGGGTTACACTGGAAGCCTTGCTACTGTGTACAACATTGCCATAGGAAATGTTTTTTCCACGGGAAATGCACTGACTATTCTGAATAATTCATTTACAGACTTTTGGAACCCATCCATTTTTAAGTTGGACTAAAATTTGACTAAGTATTGGATACTTTTTTAGGTTGGAATTAATTTCTTTATCCTATGTGTTTATTTTAGCATGCAACTATCCAAATAAATATTAAGATTGTCTTTTTGTTCTTTTGGAAGCTGTATTTCTTCAAAACAAATTATTAAATAGCTTTGGAATGCTGAATGTTATAATTGCCTATTAGTGACATCATCCACTGTCAGTCATCCATCCACGGCCCAGTAAACACAAATTGTCTCTTCCCCCCCAATTATTGTGTTTCATAGCAACTCTCATAAACCTTAACAAAATATATTTCTGATAAACCTTAACGAAATACACTTAGTTCCCAGAATTCAAGCTAAAATGATTAATTATAATTATATAATTCCAATATCTAATATAGAAAATTATTTTTTGCCAGTTGGAAGATAGTTTTACGTTTGGGCTGATCGTGGAGCCTTTGAAATCTTAGCTCCCCGGTCTCATCTGGTCCACAGTCACAGTGACGGAAGTCACTGCTCCCTGTGGCGCTTTGGGTGGACTGGCGGCCTTGGGGCTGGGCCTGTGCAGGGCGTCCCACCCTGTTCACCTGCCGCCTTGGGAAGAGTTGCAGGAAAACAGCTGTCATGTCTGTCGCATTTCTCTGACCGCTTTTTGGAGTTGTGTGTCTTGTGTGTCCATACTGACTCGTTAGGGTGAGAAGAGTCAGAAAAATACCCTGGACGTAAAGGAAAAGACCATTTTAAAACAACACTGCTGAGGCATGTGCCTCTCCCTGGCTCTCTGCGTCCTTGGAGGACTCCAGGCTGTTTGTCCAGGGGCTGAGGCGTGTCCCCTGACCTTTGTCCTCCCAGGTGGCCTCTGCAACAGTTTAGAGGTCAGACAGGCTGAAAACTCACTTTACTTTGGTGTCTTAGTTCTGTGTATGAGCTTTATCTTTTTATTGCTGATTATTATGTGCTCTTATTTTTATGTGATAGGGTAATACTGAAGGAAAAAAGAAATTTTCTGAAACATCTTAATCCTATAAGTATGGAAAATATAGTTAGCATATTTTTGGCGGGGGAGAGGAACCTCTTTCAATTCAAAGTCCTGCTAATACTTAATATTCCTACTTGTTAAAACAAAAGCCACTAATCTGTCTAAAATACATTATTAATGTATAAGTGACTATTTTATTTATATCTCTTTAAGAGTAACGTACTGGAGAAGACTGTTGCAGAGCATTTAGTCAGCACTCACCGTATACAGAGGGGTCTGTCTGAGTGCTGAGAATGACAGGGAAGCAACTAACAAGATCTTTGACCATGAATTGCCTCCTTTTGAACTGGAGATTAGACCTGCCCAGGGATCCTGGGCGGTTGTTGCTTTAAGTGATGGGGCCTTAAATGGCTGGTCTTTTCCTCAAATTGGTAAGATGTTATCTGTGAAGACATAAAAGTAGGATTAGAAGAAAGTATAATTCAGTCATTTATTCATTAAATATTTAGGACCTCTTTGTGCTATGCCCCTGGCTGGTTGCTGCTGTGCTAGATTTTTGGGATTTATCTGAAACCACAGTATACTGAAATAAAAAGTCAGCTAGACAGAGCCTTAAATCCTATTATTAGGGATTCTGCATTGATCCAAGAGAAAATTAGGGCCCCTAGGAGTTTTTGAGAGAAGAAAAGAAGAGGTAATAAAAATGAAAATAGAGTTAAGATTATTCTACTCTTGTACTTTTAATAGATTTGAAATAGAAGGAGGGATTGGGCAGGGGTGCAGATTTGGAAACTTCTGCAGCAGTTGAGGGCAGGAGAAGGAAGAACGCATCACCACTGATTTTTAACTTCCAGTAGTTTCGGGGGCCAGGGGGGTGGGTGGTGCTCTCCTGGGAGCTGTGGTGATGCCAGGAGTGTAAAATAGCCCCTTTCTCCCAGAGCTCATGGACCAGCAGGAGAGCCAGGAGGAGGTCCCGAGAGACACCAACCGGCGAGTGCCAGTTACAGAGCAGCCACTTTGCCCGGCTCAGAGGGCGGGTTCAGATTTGGGAACCCTGGAGAGAACGGGAGGGGCCTGGGGCTGAGGACAAGAGGGCGGGAGGACACGCCCCCTGATCTAGCCGTCCACTCACCCCCTGGAGCGGGTCCATATGGTCAGCTTTGAGGATAGAGTGAGGGGTTGGGCACGTTGAGGGGGGTGTATTTCAGAGAATGGTCAGATTAATAGTTACTGTTTAAATGCCAGCTTTTGTTTTAAAGGTAACAGATTAAGTACTGATAAACTTTAAGTTAGAAGCCAGGCTTAGTTAGCATGATCACAGACTAACCCCATGGTCAGGAAACAGAAGGCCCTCGAAGCCCCTATGCTGCTCCCCAGCCCACTGCCCTTAGGGCTGTTGGTCTGGCCCGGGGTTGGGGGGGGCGGGGGGAGGGGCAGAGCACTCTCCCGTTCTCCGGGTGGCGCCTTTGTCTCTTGCAGCCGCTGCTTTGGGTCCAGTGCTCAGGGCTGTGTGGGATTCTCAGGACCTGTGTCCCACCAGAGGGGTATACTGTCATGTAAACTTGAGTGACATTTTAGCAATAATACGCAAGCGTTAACAGTGGTCTGAGGAGCCCTGGGATGGCTCCCCCAGCTGGCCTGTGCTGTGTCCCAGCTGCTCAGCTCTGAGTCCCAGCGGCTTCTTGACATGCAGACCTGGTCTTGCCCCTCTGCATGGTGTAGACCGTGGATTAGGACGCCTCGTGGCCAGTGTCTGAGGCTGGCCTGCCCATCATAAGGCTCTGTTTCTCGCTCACCATTGTCTTTCCTGTATGTGGCTCAATTCCTGGCACTCGAGAGGCTCATAATAAGTATTTGTGGAATGCACATTCGTTGTTTGCTTGGGTTCATCTTAGATTCTCCTCAACGAGATTTGAATGTGTACACTTGTACTTTCTGAGCAGTAATTATTGGTGCTCAATTTTAGTGGGAAGAATAGAGACTAAGTTGGTCCCAAGACCAGTGTCCAGTGCAGGGTGAGGACCACGCCTTTTGTGCACCTTGGACTCAAGACCCTGGGTCTTCCTCACTAATAAGTCTAGGGGGTAATGCCTGAGGTTGTTGTGAAAGCACTTTATCCAGGATGGGATCCCATCTTATGGAGGAGGGCCTGGATCAGGTGAGGGTGACTGGTGAGGGTGACTGGTCAGAGGTCAGGCTTCACTGTGACTTTGGGCACCAGGGCGTTGGTCTCCTGGGAGACCCTGTGTGACCCACGTGCATGGAGGTGCAGCAGAGGGAGTTTTTAGGGATCGTCCAGCACAAGTCGATGCGTGTGGGTTAGGGTCGTTGTGGAGGGATCATCTCAGTTGCTCCTCTAACAGGAAATAAGCCGTGGTGAGAGCTCTCCTGGGGAAGAAACTTCAGTGGCAATTTCCTTCCTTTGATTTCCCCTCTTTAGAAAGGCTGCCTCTTAAAGAGACAGAATTCCCTTGGAGTTTGAGGTCCAGAATCTTTTTGCTCATTGCTGTGGTTGGAAATCCTCTTTTAAGGGGACATACTTAAGAATTGTTTCATCATTTTGAAAAATAAAATTGTTGCCGGTAGGTTCACCACCCAAGTTAATGGCAGGAGAGTAAAATGTCACCGAAAGAGAATGTACTAAATCCTGAAACCAATGATGCTTAAAGAACTGCCCGAAAAGAACTAAGCACTGACCCGTGTGAAACATGGTACTGAGTGAAAGAAGCCCACACAAAAGGCCACACATTGTAGGATCCCGTTTATATGAAACGAACAGAACAGACAAGCCCATGGTGACAGGATGCAGGTTGGTGGTGGCCAGGAGGAGGGGAGCAGGGAGTGACCGCTGACGGGCACAGGGTCTGATGGGGTGATGGCGACATTCTGGGGCTAGACAGCACTGTGCATGTGCTAAATGCCGCTGAACTGTGCACTTCAAAATGTTTAATTTTATGTTGCGTGAATTTCACCTCAGTCCTTAAAGGGGGGGGGATGAACTGACTGCCTAAAAAATGTTTACACTGAGTTATAAAAACAACTACAAATGTTTCATAAGTCCAGTTGGAGAAGAATAGTTTCTAAATGAAACATCTGGGCATAATTTCACATATCTCAAAAAGACCCAACTAGGGAATAGGGGCTCAGAAAGCAAATGCCGATTATTTAACCTTAACCATAAGGGTTATTTTGGGGAAATTAGGACATACCTTTAGTAAAATGGGCACCCCTCTAAATCAGTCATTACCTTTATTGTTCAATGAACAATCCTTAAGAAAACTATTGTATATCTATCTACCTAATCAGTGATAGAGACATTGACAAAGGGGAAAACCAGCAGATTACAAAAGGCCTGACACACCCACCAGGTTGATCACAGGAAGAGGAGGGGAGAGAACCGCAGACCTCCTGAAAGAGACCTTTGAGCTGTGTAGGCCAAGCGTTAACTGTTGTCAAGATTACTGACCTAATAGTGTTTCAAAAACTATCCAGCAAAAATAAATTCACCCTGTCCTCAGTTAGGTAAAGAAGTTCTGCTCTGACTGGTCCTTGCATGTCTCTCTCCATCAGTCATTCGTTAACACAGCACCTGGGTGTGGACGCAGGGATGAACTCACAGTTCAGTCTGACTTTCCAGTGGGGAAGCACTGACAGGCTAAGAAGATTTTTGCTGGAGTGGGTGGGGCTTCGCCGAGAAGGCCTTCAGGGTGTGACTTGTAGGTTCATCTGGTTGCTAGGCAGACACCCATGGAAGAGCACGTTCCCACCCATAAGTTCATTCCTGTTATCTTCTGACCAAAAATAGACTGTCATGCTGGAGCCAAGTGTTACTAAGCCTGGTGTCCTCGTGTCCTCCGTAGCAGTTAATAGAGCATTCAGTAAATACCTGACTAAGAAATGAAGTCTGAACCAAAGCAAACTGTGCCAGTAGTTCTTGGCCATATAAGAATTCTTTCAGTAGCAATCTCAGAAGTGGCTCAGGGCTACCCCCTTGCTCCACCACCTTCCCCCAGAGACTGGGGGACAGAGTAGAACCCAGTTCACTTGGGGTGATTTGGCTGTGTCGGCCTGGCTGACGCGAGGGGACTTGCTGTTCAGAAGCAAACCCAAAGCTTCTGGAGGGAGTGTCGCTGGTCACTGAACGGAGGCATCAGAGGGGAAGGTGGGGGCCTTGGAACCACTGCCCCTGAGTCGCATCTTGACCCTCAGTGGTCAGCAGGACGAGTAGCTCTGCCTCCCCCGGGGGTTGGGTGGTTTGATGAGCTCACAAGCGGAAGCTGCCCTGCACACCCTAAAACACGCAGAAGTAGTGGTTCTTCCCTCCCTCCTCCTCCTCCTCTGTTTCTCTTTTCTAATTAACTGAAAAGTAAAACTCTGGCCAACATTGATGTAAGTCTTTCTTGTCTTGTTTTTACAAATAAAACAGGAAGAGAAAGATGAGTAACTTAGAAGAACTATAACTAGAAGTTGGGAGTGTTCCATTTTTTTCCAGGAAAGAAAATAAATCCAGTTGGAAATTGCTGGCCTTGTCAATTATCTGATAATAATGGGAGAGAATGGGTAATGAAGCCAGTGGAGTTAAAAAGTACAGAGAGATTTAGTTAAAACAGGGATCAAAGAAACCAGAAGGAAGATCTGCTGATACAAGAACATAAAAGCAACTGCCCCCGTCCCTCCAGGTTAGTAATTTATCTGGTGGATTTACCTGGCAGCACTGGTAAGTCTGGAATTCAGCAAATGGGCAGGAATTTTTTTTTTTTTTTTTTGCTTTTTCATTCATTCCTTCTCTTACAAATCTCAATACTCCCCCTCTCCCTGCACTGTTCTCACAAAAATCATAATTACCTACCAGTAGGGGACCAGTAGTTTTAAAACTTTTGAACTTAAAAAAAATAGAATCCAAAGAGGAAGCTCCGTGTTAATAACAAACCAACGTGGAGCTATTCTGTTCAAAATTGGGAGGTGGTGTGTCGGGCCACCCAGCCCCCAGCCAGCTCCTAGGGCCACGTGGTTGGAAAGTAAGCACTGAGGACTGATTGCAGCTCTGAACATTGCACACATCAGTAAGGTTCTTTCTCTCCCTCTCTCAGGGTAAAAGCCTGTGGCAGTAGCGTTATTGTGAGGGCCCTGGGTCATGTGATTCAGAAGCTAGGTGGGGTGTTCCTTGTTAATCTCACATATGAAGTGCAAATACTTAATTATGCTTTCATTAAGTGCCTTCTCAAATTTGCAGAATCTTATGCATTTTTATCATAGGTAGAATACTCCTAAATCTTTGTAAGTTTGCCAGTGAAATCCTGTCTTTTCATGTGGGACACGGAAGTGGAAAGAAAAGAAGTTTCACTGTCACTGTAGCCCCTCTTTCCTTTCCTTCAACTCTCCAACTAGATGGCAGATTAGGTGGTGGCATCGTTCACTACAGGCATCACCCGTGATGCCACCACCAAATTCAGGACAAAATAAATTAGTCTTTATTGAAAAACAAATTATTGTGTTGTTAAATAAAGACCCTCAGGCTCCTGAAACTAAGTAATAACTTGGCTGCACGTCTGTGAGGTGGGCCTGGAGCCCGGTCCATCAGAGTCCAGCGCCTGCATCTTTGGTGCTACAGCCTACACGTAATTACTTGCAGTTTTAGGGGAATTCATTTCTGTAAATTTCCCATTTGCTTTATAGTCATAATCCCCGGCCCTCAAATCAGAAATCTGACCATTTCTTGTCAGGGGTGTTGATGTTAGATTCTTGGTGTTTTCCATTGTTTTTGTTAAACAACAGCAGCGAGCCGTCTGTGCTGGAATTATCTTGAGTGGCCAGGAGGAGCATCAGATCCGTTGGAAATAATGACACTGGGGGCCTCAGGTCCAGTTTGGCATTTTTCTTTTCTGTTTACTTAGACACTTATTAATGAAAATATGACTTTTAAGAAAGATCATTTTCATTACTGTTTTTTTTTTTAAAGCAAGAGAATTTGCTCCTCTCCCTAGAATCACTGACAGTGGAGAGGATGGTCCCGAAGGCCCCTGGACCTGGACCGGGACTGCATGTTGTGAGCAGCCTCAGATCAGGCATTTCAGCATTATGTGCAAGGGAGGTCGTAGTACAGCCGCTGCTTTCACTGGTTGCTGCTGTAAAAATAAGTCACACAGAGAGTAAAGGGAATTTAATACTCCCCTCTCCACTGGTGTTCACTCCACATCTTTCTCATGAATGTAGGCATGTCTGTAAACAGAGAAGAATGGTTGCTTTTCCCTTTGGTATCTTTAAGGGTGTCCCTTTCCAGTTTCTGCCTCTTCGCAGCAACAGACGTCAGTGTGTGCGCACCTGTCTCCTTCTTTACGGTTCTTTATGGGGAAACACGACAGACGTATGGGCGATCCCCAGTTGCAGAGTGCAGTGAACGACTGTAGGGCCACCCATGAAGCCACCACCAAATTCAAGGAACAAAATGTGCTGGGTGTCCAGGCATCACCCCCAGCGTGCTCCTCCTGGTGACGCCCCGTCCCCCCAAGATCACTGCAGTCCTCTGGTTTCCTCCGTGGTTTTCTTTATAGTTTTCCCAATGGGAACAGCAGGCTGTCTTTGGAAGAGTGCATGAAGGGAGGCTACTTCACATGTGAACTCATGGTAATAGAATAGACTGAGAAGGCAGGTTTGTCTCAGGTATCAGAGCGCACTGGTGATAGCGTTTGGTCGAAAGTATACGCATCTATCAGAAAACCTGGGCTGACAGATTTTATGTGGAATGTGGCTGTTCCTGCTTCCACACTGGTGAGTAGATCATGTGACACTTTTGAAATGATAAGGACCACCTGGGAATGAGACCAGCCTAAGAACTGTCTGCAGTTCCAGATAGCAGCATGCAGCAAGAATTCCTTACTTCCCTTGTAACTGAGTGTGTGTGTGTGTGTGTGTGTCATTTCCTGCCGAGGTAGAACAGAAATGTGCAAAGAACTTGTTTTATGGGCTTCCCTGGTGGCGCAGTGGTTGAGAGTCCGCCTGCCGATGCAGGGGACACGGGTTCGTGCCCCGGTCCGGGAAGATCCCACATGCTGCAGAGCAGCTGGGCCCGTGAGCCATGGCCGCTGAGCCTGCGCGTCCGGAGCCTGTGCTCCGCAACGGGAGAGGCCACAACAGTGAGAGGCCCATGTACCTCAAAAAAGAAGAAGTTGTTTTATAATACAGAGTTGCGCTAGTTAATATTTTTATATCCTAGATCTTGAGGAAAGAATCTAGATTAGGAAAGATATTTTTTAATATTACTAGCAGATAGCCTACAAAATGTGAGGCCTTCCAAAGTTACAAATTTATCTTTCATAGTTATATAATTTAAGCAGTGGTTCAAAGAAATAGTGCAGAAGGCTTAATTTCAGGTGTGTGTCTTTAATTTCCTTTCTTCAGTTTCTGTATCTGTTGAATAAAATTTGAAGAATATTGTCCTGAAATTCATGGAACTAGCCTTGGAAAATGTTTAGTAATTCCCCACATCTATAAGGTATTTGTGGGATATTCTTAGCAGAGAGTGGTCTCTGAGGTCAGAATGCCCGACCGACATAATGCCATCACTGTCTAATTCAGAAACAGTGTCATCACCCCCAAAAGAAACGCCTTCCCCATGAGCAGTCACTCCCCACCCTCCAGCCCCTGGCAACCACTAATCTGTGCTCTGTCTCTGTGAATTTGCATATACTGAACACTTCGTATGAAGGAACCATCCTGGCTTCTTCCACTGAGCATCATGTTTTCGAGGTTCATCCATGTTGTACCGTGTGTCAGTACTTCACTCCTTTTTATGGCTGCCTGGTACTCTGTTGTGTGGATGTACCAGCCTTACTTATCCATGCATCAGGTGATGCACATTTGGGTTGCTTCCACGTTACTTTCTGGCTGTCATGAACAGTAATACTGCTATGAACGTTCACGATGCACATATGGACGTAAGTCTTCAGTTCTCTTGGGTAGATAGCTAGAAGTGGGATTGCTGGGTCGATGCCAAAGTGTTTTCCAAAGTGACTGCCCCATTTTCCTGTCTCACCAGCATAATGATGTAGTTTAGTCACTGATTATCTAACCTCCTCAGGATCTCAAGGTTGCCATGGCTCCCATCAGTTTGCTCATGATCTCCTGGGCCATCTGGTAGTGTCTGCTCTGGCAGCCAAACCTCTGAAGGAAATGCATTGCAGTATCAAGGCAAAAGTTTGTTTAGTTGATTCGAGATTGTCTCGTGTGTGTATGAGGGTGACATAAAAGGACGTAAGGTGGCACAAGCTACCTTCTGGAAGACAGTCGAGGGCACAGAGGGAGACGGAGGGAGGGAGGTAGATGGTAGAGAGTGGATCTTGAGTGGCGCGCTTCCAGGCTTCATGGTCTCAGGACCCCTTAATACTCGTCAAAATTACTGAGACCCCCAAGGAGATTTTTTTAATGTGGTTATATTGATCAATAACTACTATATTAGAAAATAAAATGGAAAAAATTAAATATTTATTAGTTCACCTAAAAATCCTAAAAATAAACCCATTAAATAATAACATAAATAGAATTTTTATGAAAAATATTTTCTAAACCAAGACAACCTTAGTGAGAAGAGTAGCCTTATTTTATGTTTTCTGCAGATCTCTTTAATGTCTGGACTAACAGAAAACGATGGATTGTCATCTCTGCTCTGCATTCAGTCAGTCCTGTATTGTACATAGTGTAGCCTCTAGAAAACTCCACTGTACACTCATGAGAGAAGGGGAAATAAGGTCTCAGGACATAGTTCTGGCCTTGCGGGTCCCTTGAAAGGGTCCAGACCCCACTTTCAGAATCCCTGGTCTGAAATATTCCATCTCCAGGTAATCTGTCTTATTAGAAAGCCATGAGTACTACATAACAGTAGGTACAGAGAAATTAGCAACTGCACGGAAAAATTTTAGGAACATTTTACAACCAATATAAATGCTTCGTTTAAAAAAAATATTCTGAGATCTCTGAGGATGAGTTAATAACTCAGTGAACAGGTTGCGTCCCATCTTGAGGGTGACGTCACCATTGTGGCTTAAATCTTCTGCAGCAAATTCCACTCCACCCACACCCAAAAGAAAGTGATTCAGGCAGTCTTAGATTACCCGGTGAAGATTTGGGAGTAGTTAGATGAGGCAGTATCAGATGGAAAAATAACTCTAAAATAACATAGAAAACAGGCCTGGTGAGCAGGCGTGTTGGGGAACAACCTGGTGAGCTCAGGGAGAGCTCTCCGCCGTGCTTCCTCCCCATGGGCTGCAGCCGGGGACCTGCTTCCAGGCGACACTGGCCCTCGCCCTCGGTACAGGGAGGCTGCGCCAGTCTATAAAATCAGTGTGAAATATGTACATTCAGCATCCTTTCGGGTAGTGGTGAGGCCAGAGCCCCTGCTCCTTCCCCGTCTATCTCTGATGTTCCTAAAATTCCTCTTGCTGTCGTTCTCAGGCACACTCTGTTCTCGTGGCCTCTTCTTTGCGCCAGGCAGCCCTGCCGTGGCTGCCCCAGGACTAGCCCCGGGCCTCTTCCTCTTGTCAGAGCAGCTGAGAGCGTCGGGGTAAGGGTTAGAGGCTGCCTTTCTCAGCCAGAAATTCAGCAGTTGATGTGGGGTCTCGGCTCGATCGTTTTCCCTGGAGGGCAAACCTGGGCTCTCGTCCGTCCAGGAGAGACACCTGCATGTGGGCATCATTTCAGACTCTTATGCTGCATTTGTGAGACTTTCTTCGGAGATGGCCTCAAGTTGGTCTCCTCCCTTCGTGACTCATTTGTGTATTTTCTACTTAGATTTTTACAGCTTCCAGAATATCCCACAAACAACAAAATGCAGGCAACAGAATGGGTTTTCTCATTCTAAGAAATCAGTAACTTTGCTCCAGGTAAGTATCTCTATCTGTGTACTAACCCTTAATAATCTTTGCAGCACTTTTTTCTCTCTTAGGGAGCTGGTAATTATTAAAACAACAAATCAGGGCTTCCCTGGTGGCACAGTGGTTGGGAGTCCGCCTGCCGGTGCGGGGGGCACGGGTTCGTGCCCCGGTCCGGGAAGATCCCACATGCCGCGGAGCGGCTGGGCCCGTGAGCCATGGCCGCTGGGCCTGTGCATCTGGAGTCTGTGCTCAGCAGTGGGAGGGGCCGCAGCAGTGAGAGGCCCGTGTACCACAAAAAAAACAAAAAACAAAAAAACAACAAATCAGAAAATGTTTTTGAAGTTAACTACAGTGCTCTGTATTTGTAATTTTTTTACTTGCAAATGAGTTGGAAAATGTTGTCTTGTTTTGTTTTAATCAGTACCCCAAGGCCTTTGCGCATGAACAAGGTATTCAGCCAGCCAGGCTTGTGTCTCAGCCTGTAGAAGGCATGTGTCCCAGACGGCTGGCTGTTTCTAGCTACCTCGTGCTGCTGCACCCTCCCAGAAAGCCTGCGCTGCTCCCACCCGCCTCAGCCGCTGCAGGTTTAGAAGTGGGAGAATCAGAGTCCTGCAGGGAGCACAGCGGGGCCAGGAGGTTTCAGGGCTCACCTGCAGTGCAGATGAAGGCGTCCGCTCTGCGCCCCATCAGGCTCCAGGCCCCTCAGAGCGAACACCCAGCTCCAGAAGCACGGGGAGTGGGAGCCCCGAGGCCTGGCCGTGAGAAGCAGTATTCCCGCTGACCTGCCACCTCTGCTGCGGTCCCAAGTCTCAAGCAGTCCGGTTAGATTCAAAGAGTATGGTGCGGCCAGCCTCCTCCTGCTCCCCTGGGGGGTCTCCCCAAGTGAAGATGTGCGAGAAGGCACCTCTTAACACTTGCAGCAGCTGGTCACACTCAGAGGCGGCCTTTGCCTTGGAGAGAGTGGAAGAGCTGAGCCCGCCCTAGAGGAGGCCCTGGGTCCTGGGCCACAGGGACTGTCTGGGGGAGCGTGCTCCGCTCCCTCCAGGTCACTCTAGTCACCAGCCGCGTTTGCCTTCGCAAAGGTCACTTTTCAAGTTTACCCACCTTTCCCACTAGGAAAGTTCATCTTTAGGTAATTTTTCTAAAAGTCTAAGATTTAGTGAAGGCAGCGGCAGTAAAGGCCTGTTGGCAGATAGATTATGACCTGTTTCTTGAGGAAATTAAGGTATCCTTTCTCCATTATTTGCTCACAAGGTTATATGGAAGACAAAGAGTATTTGAAATTTAGACTTTCCCAGACTTAGCAAATAGATAATAAAAGTCTGACTCTCTCTCAGTAGTATTCTACCACTTTCTGAAGTCACCAAGACGGCCAGCCCAGTTGGTAAAAGCAGGCGTTTAGCTTCAAGCAGATGTGCACAGAATGACAAGGGGTGTGTTTGTTTTTTCTCTGCAAGTCCACCTGGATTAGTAGTTTTTGTGGTCCTGGCCCAGCTTTTCTTTGAGTAGTTTCATCATCGGGCTGGGGGGTGGGGAGAAAGACGGAAGAAATGAGAGAAATTGGTCTGCACGTGACCTTTAAGTGTCAGCCCTTTTCTCTTCATCCAGCTTTGCCAGCGTTCTGTCGCCAGCATCACACCCTGACGCTCTCCACGTGCAGTTTATCGTATTTGCTGTCCTGGATGTCCTCTCAGAGGTTTTTTTCCATATCAGCGTGTTTGAAGTTAAATGTTAGATTCTGGTAGGGTACTTTAAAAGTACTAAGTAGACTAACCATCACAGTAAGGCAAGGAAAAGGAAAAAGACAGAAAGGAAGAAATAGAACTGTCTCTACTTTGGATGACATGATGGTCTATGTCGAAAATCCCAAGGAATCTACAAAAGAAAAAAAAAATTCCTAAAACTAGTACGTCAGTTCAGCAAAGTAGCAGCATACAAGATTAACATTCACAAGTCAGTCACATTTCTATATACTGGCAAGGAACCCTTGAAAACCAAAATTAAAAATACAGCATTTACAGTTGCCCAAAAAGGAGTATTTAGGTATAAATCTAACAAAACATGTCAAGACTTGTATGCTGCAAACTACAAAACACTGATTAAAGAAATCAGAGAAGATCTAAATAAATGGAAAGGTGTCAATGTTCGTGGAGTGGAAGACTCAACATTGTAAAGATGCTATAGTTCTCCCCAAAAGATGGTATAGGCTTGACGCAAAACCCATTAAAGTCTCAGCAAAAATTTTCGTAGATATATCCAGGCCTATTCTAAACTTTTTTTTTCTTTTTGAAATTTAAGGAAAAAATTTATTGAAGATCTGAAAAACAATTTCTAAAATACTGACTTTTCCAGAAAACTAGCTACACAATGCATTGTGTCTATCATGTTAAAACGTGATTAGACACAAACATAAAAACCATGAAACAAGCCACCATTCTTTGACAATCTGAGCAAAGATAAAATGCCTAAGGAACAACATGAATGACTTGCAAAGGATGGGCTCTTCACTGTAAGCCCCATAAAAAAGCGGGGAGCACAAATGGATGAGTGTTTCCAGTTATACACACGGAATTGAACTTTTGGCACTAGGAATCAGAGCATTTTGTCATATAGCATTAACACATATTGTGAAAGTGCGTAGTGTCAAAGGAATAGAACCACCAGCATTCAAACGCAGCTTTGTCAGCTAAGCAGTGAAACACTCTACAGTACGTCTCTCTGTTGTCTATCATTGAAAACACTGGTAGCAACTTTGAAATAAAAAAAAAAAGAAAAAAAAAGGAGCTGTAACCCCTTTTATTTTCTGTTTAAAATCAAACAGAAAACAAACATCATTTCTGTTACACACTAACGTTTCCAAAGTACATCATTTGTACAAGAGAAGGACTAACAAAAATGTGTTTACAGAGATCCAAACATGAGGGCGTACAAGCACCTCACACAGGTTTCCACTCGTACTCAGGAGGAGCCACTTCATAATCACTGGCACTAAACAGAGTTCTTTGCCAGGTGTTCTAGGAAATCATGAAGATAATTCAGTAATAAAGCAAGGCTCTTCTCATCCAGAGGTGTGTAGGCCAACATTGCTCCAATACGTACAAATAATCTCAGTAGATGTGGCGCTGCATGCACCTTGGACATGGCGCATCAGGGTGATCTGCAAGGATTTCAGCATACCGCGGTCTCTCATGTTTGCAGAGCAGCTGAGTGCCCAGCATTACACTGAAGTATTCCTTGATCCCTGCCACAACTTCATTAACAGCATACTCCTTATTTTCTGTGTTTCTTCAAGATGTCTTGTAGTTTGCAGAATCCTCTAGAATGGAATCCACATTCTTCTTGTCAGGAAGATAAAAGAGCTCTTCTTGCCAGGTAATTAAGTCCCGGTCTTCAACAAGCCATGGTTTTAGTTCTTCAGGAATCTTTACTTTAACTTCAACTGTTCAACTGTTCATGAATGTTTCCTCATTTTCAACAGTAGAAGCTACTCAGGCCCTTTCCTCGCGAGGAGACTGAGGTGTCTCATTCGTACTACCACCGTCTCCATTTCCAGGTGTTTTCTGTTTGTTCTTTTTTGTTTTCACTTCAACATTTTTCTGTTGCAAACCAGAAGTCTTCCTTCCGGGGCAGCCCCTCTCATCTTGCCCTCTGCGTACTGCTCCTGATTGGCTTTGCTTGGAAATGCAAAGGAACTTGAGTAGATAAAACAGCTTTGAAAAAAGGATAAAGTGGGAGGAATCACACCCAATTTCAAAACTTATGATATGGCTACAAGAAACTGTGGCATTGTTGGAGGGATGACTCTCTGATCAGTGGAGAGAACTTGGGAAGCGGCCTGTGGGATTATGGCCAAATGATTCCTGACCAAGGTGCAAACAAAGCAATCTGGTGGAGGAAGGATAGTCTTCACCTAACTGGACATATATGGGCAAAAAATTAATCTCAGCCTAAATCTCATACCTCACAATAGATCTTAGGTTTAAATATAAAACATAAAACTATAAAGAAAACCTTTGGGACTTACCGAGTAAAAAGTTCTGAGATGTGACAACAAAAGCAAGACAAGCTACAGACCGTGAGAAAATATTTGCAAACCTTATATCGTAGACTATATAATGAAGTCTCAGAACTCAACAGTAAACACACACACACACACACACACACACACACACACACACACACATAATCAGTCCAGTTAGAAAATGGGCAAAGGACATGAAGAGACATTTCCAAAGAGGACATCACATGGCAGATAAACACATGGAAAGGTGTTCGACGTCACTGTTATTAAGAAAAAGCACGTCAAGACCATGGTGAGATGTTACCATGCTCCTAAACAACTAAATGTGAAAAACTAAAGTGAACAACAGTGAGAGCACCGGGTGCCAGTGAGGATGTGAAGAAACCATCTCTCATATGTTGCAGGTGGGCGTGTAAGGTGGTGTGGCCCCCCAGGAGCAGAGTTGGCAGTTCCTTTAAAAACTGAACATACTTATCAGAGCAGCTGCACTCCTGGGCATTTATCCAGAGAAACAAATACCTGCATTCACACGAAAATCTGCACCAAGTGTGTGTAATAGCCACAAACTGGAAACAGCCCAGATGTTCCTCAAAGGTGAATGGTAAACAAGCTGTGTCACATCCACACCATGGATAGCGCTCAGCAGTAAAAAGGGACAAGCTGCTGGTGCCACAGCAGCTTGGATGGATCTCAGATACATTGTGCTGAATGACAAAAGCCAACTCAACATGCCAGGCACCACACGACTCTGTTTATGCAAGGTTCTCAGAAGTTGTGTGGGTGTGTATGAGACTGTATGAGTGCTGGTTATTCGTTCACCGAGTCTCCAACCCCTCATGTGGGCTGGCGCTTCAATGCCTATCCTTCAGCGAGCTGTGTGGAAAGAAACAGGATGTTCAGGGCAGGAGCGGGTGTACGATCCCCGGAAGAGAGGCGCAGCGGGCCCCCAGCGTCCACCCAGTGTCCAGCCAGCTGCCTCTGAACCTCAAGTGGCCCTGGTCGCCCAGCCCTGTCCAGTCACCCACACAAACAGCTTCTGTCAGGAGAGGGAGAGAGTGAATTTCCCTCGTGTGTCCCCCTTCGCTTACCGCTTTTGTGCTTGATTTGGACCCAGAATCTTGGTGTTGGCTGTAGGCCACGCCCTGCGGGCCACGATTCTGTTGTGTTTGGTGTGAGGGGCTGAAAGACCGTGGGAAGCTTTGAGTCTTGTTCTCCGTGATGCTGAGACCCTTATTCTCAGTTCTGAGTGTTTCGACTTTGTTAGCTGCTGGATCCTAAGCACTTAAAATAGTACTTGCTCTTAGGGCTTCCCTGGTGGCGCAGTGGTTGAGAGTCCGCCTGCCGATGCAGGGGACACGGGTTCGTGCCCCGGTCCGGGAGGATCCCGCATACCGCGGAGCAGCTGCGCCCGTGGGCCATGGCCCCTGAGCCTGCGTGTCTGGAGCCTGTGCTCTGCAACGGGAGAGGCCACAGCAGTGAGAGGCCCGCGTACTGCAAAAAAAAAAAATAGTACTTGCTCTTAAATGTTGAGAGAAATAAGAATATGTAACATTAATTATTAAGGCCACAAGCTTTTTAAAAAGTAAACAACATTATTATATATAAACATTGTTAAGGGATTTCCCTGGTAGTGCAGTGGTTAAGAATCTGCCTGCCAATGCAGGGGACACGGGTTCGAGCCCAAGTCCGGGAAGATCCCACATGCCGCGGAGCAACTAAGCCCGTGTGCCACAACTACTGAGCCTGCACTCTAGAGCCCGCAAGCCACAACTACTGAGCCCACACGCCTAGAGCCCGTGCTCCACGACAAGAGAAGCCACCGCAATGAGAAGCCCGCGCACCACAACGAAGAGTAGCCCCCGCTTGCTGCAACTAGAGAAAGCCACGTGCAGCAACAAAGACCCAACAACGAAGACCCAATGCAGCCAAAAATAAAAATAAATAAATAAATAAATAGATTAAACATTGCTGAAACTTAAGGCAAAGTCTAAGAAGTCTTTATGACGTATATTCTTTTTTTTTTGCAACTAAAACAGGATTTTTAAAATTGTGGTAAAATGTGCATGACATGAAGTTTTCCACCTTAGCTATTTTTAAGTGGCACTAAGTACCTTCACATTGTTGTGCGACCGTCACTACCATCCACCTCCAGAACTTTCTCATCTTCCCAAAGTGAAGCTGTGTCCCCAGGAAACACTGGCTCCCCAGCCCGTTAACCACTGTCTGTCTCTGTGAATTTGTTTGGTGTAGGGACCTCGTATAAGTGGACTCATACACTATTTGTCTTTTTGTGTCTGGCTGTATTCTTTATTTTAGATAACTTATTGATAACTTTTTTATTCTATGAGTGACACATATCTGTTTTGCAAAATATAGGAAATACATAAACCAAAGGAAGAAAATAAACGTCACCTTTAAGTTCTACTCAGATAACCACTAACTTTTTTTATCTTTTAGAGAGAGAGAGACATTATAATTTGTTGTCTGCTTTTCACTTAGCAGGGTATCATGAATATCTTTCCGTGTCCTTAAATATTTTCTGTGTAACCATTTCTCTTCCGCCTCTCTTCCGGGGATCGCCTCATAATTTTTTATAGTTTTTTTAGTTGAAGTGTAGTTGATTTACAGGGTTTCAGGTGTACAGCAAAATGGTTCAGTTATACATGTACAGATATATATATATTCTTTTTCAGATTCTTTTCCATTATAGTTACTACAATATACTGAGTGTAGTTTCCTGTGCTATACCATAGGTCCTTGTTGTTTATTTTATATATAGTAGTATGTGTCTGTCAGTCCCAAACTCCTAATTTATGCCTCTCCCTTTCCTTTCTGGTAACCGTAAGCTTGTTGTCTATGTCTGTGAGTCTATTTCTGTTTCGTAAATAAGTTCATTTGTATCATTTTTTTACATTCCACATATAAGTGATGTCATATGATATTTGTCCTTCTGTTTGTGACTTACTTCACTTAGTGTGTTGATTTCTAGGTCCATCCACGTTGCTGCAAATGGCATTATTTCATTCTTTTTTATGGCTGAGTAGTATTCCATTGTATACGTGCACCACAGCTTCTTTATCCACTCCTCCATCGATGGACATTTAAGTTGCTTCCATGTCTTGGCTATTGTAAATTGTGCTGCTGTGAACATTGGGATGCATGTGTCTTTTCGAATTAGAGTTTTCTCCAGGTATATCAGAGGCATCGTAATTTAATGAACAGTCTCCTTCCTGTTCTCGTGCAGTCAGGTTCCAAGGTCTGTCTGTGTGCCCCTGACTTCACCGTCCTGAATGGTGGCTCCTTGGCGTTTGGCCTGGTGTCTGTGGAGCAGGTCTGCCTGTGAGCAGCTCACTGACCAGGCATCTCTTCTTTTTCCAGGATGACAGAGCTTTTCAGTTTGATTGACACCATGTGGCCTCCAGTGGCGCCTCTGAAAGCACCAGGCCATGGGCCAGCCTTCGAGGTAAGCCCAGCATTGCAGCGTCCCCCAACCCCACACCCCCCATCGCACCTGCTCTGTGGCCACCAGGCGCTGAGCCAGTGCCAGCCCACAGTGCACATCCCCAAGAAGCCCAGGTCCAGAGGGTAGGAGCCGGTACAGAGATCCAGACCCACTCGCCTCGCTCACAGGCTGCGGCCTGGCTGCCTTCCACACGGTGCCGCACGCATGCCTCCTGAGGTTACTTTACGCGACGCCTCTCGACCCCCATCGTCAAGGGCCACTGTGCACTGAGGGTCTCAGCCTCGCACCGAACAAGAAGCAGATGGCTTCCCCGCCACCTTCCTGTCAGTAGTAGAACCAACACTTAGTCACCAATTTGAGCAAAAACTCAGTAAACAAAACCATGGGTATCGGTTCAGCCGCCAGCTCAGCCAGGGGTTTCCCTTTCCTTCCTCATCACATTGCTTATGGCAGCCAGTTGCTCACAGGTAGCAAAATCGAGCGATGAAAATGTGCCCCTGCTCCCCGCCCCAAGCCCTGTCCAGCGGGCTGGCAGCGGCTGCTTTGGGCTTTAGTCCCCAAGCTGAGAACTGGGGCTGCCGTGCTTGTGTGGTAGCTGACTTCCTAGCACAGGCCGAGACAGTGGCTCTGTCCTGTGCTAGACCAGCAGCCTAGTGGTCAGGAATGCCATTTCTAGATTACTTCCAGGAAAGAAGTTTCTAAATGGTGTCTTCAGTGTACTCTGAAGAATAAACTTCTAAAATGAAGTCTTGAGTTGGTAATAAACTCAAAAGCACAGACGTTCTTATGCTTGTTTCCAGAGAGAAACAACATAACCCGTCTCTTACAGAGCCTTCCAGAGAAACAGCCTGCATCTGTGAATAAAGAGGTCTTTATTAAAGAGTAGATTTATATTAATAGTGTATTTGAGTCTTTTAACAATACATTCGCCTTCATTTTAAACAGGAAAAAACTCATCTGCCTCCTCCTAGCTTCTGTTACATCCTCACTGCTCATCCAAACCTGGGACAAATTGATGCAATTGAAGAAGACTCTATTTCGAAGCTTTACCAGCCTCCGATTCCCCGCTCCTTAAGAGAAATTCTCCAGGTGGCGTCTTTGTTTGTACCCTGGTCTCAGTTACTTTGCTGTGTCCGTGAGCTTGGGGAGACATTCCTCTCTGTTTTCAATACCTTTCCAGACTGATGGCCCCTGTACCCGTTGCAGTTTCTATGCCAGAGTGATTTACCAAAGACCACAGGTAATCCATCTCTCTTTTCTCAAATCGTGTTGCGAAACTGCTGCAGTACCAAAAGAGAAAAACACTGTTGAACTTGAGCTGTGTGCACTCTGCTGACACGGTGGTCAGTCCATTCCTTGTGCAGGTGGGGCTGCCGCCCCTGGTGAAGCGCTGGGTGTGCAGCCGCCAGGGGGAACCCGCCCGGCTCTCAGACCAGGCATGTCGACCCCTTTCTGACACAGGCAGGCTGTAGAAAGGAAGGAGCAGCTGAAGCCTCCTTTCCGGGGTGAAAGTAGGAGTCTCAGGATGGAGCTCAGCCATTTCTAAGGTCTCTTTCTTCCACAGTCGAGAGGAGCCTGTGGTCGCTGGGAGGCCTTAGGCAGCTCTCTGGGGCAGCACCCAAGTCAGAGGGCCGAGGCCAGGGGAGGGGTGCTCTCGGCCCACGAGTGCGTACCCTCAGTCCTGCAGGAGCCTCCACTGGACCTTAACTCAGAGCTGGACAGCCGCGTGTCACAGCCACTCCCTGTTCGCTTGTAGGCACTTGAGAGAGAATCAGCACTGTCCCAGAACTCGACGGCTCTCATCTTCCTCCCTGTAACTTTCTCTAACTTCCTGTGTGTAATCACCCTCTCAGCCACGTGAGCACTCTCCCCCACCCAAGTCACAGCTCCTGACCGTGCCGCCACCTCCTCCGCCCGGTCGTGTCAGCCGCCATGCCATGTGGGATCCGTAGCCTTCCTACAGGGGCCATCCCAGCCAAACCCTTGTCCCCATTTGCATCTACTGGATCCTAATGGCAGAGTGGCATTATGTCCTAATCACCTCCCGAAGGCCCCATCTCCCATTACCATCACATCACGTTGGAGTGTAGGACTCCAACATATGAACTGGTGGGGCGGGGAGAGGCAGAGGAGGGGGGACATAAACATTCAGTTCGTAACTATTCCTAACCCTTGGGAAGCTTGTATCTAGCAGGAGAGAAGAGTGTGTGTGCTGACGGTAAGGCAGTGTGATGATATGTGAACACGTGGCATTGGGAGGAAGTGCATGGCTTCTTCCTGGTGGGTCAGAGGGCAAGCAGAGTGGAGCCAGGGATGGGCAGGTCTCCCCCTGCAAAGGAGCCCTTAAACCAGCTGCAAGGTGGGAGCTCACAGGGCTCAGCCGTGTCCTGGGGGCTGCTGACCAAGACACACAAAGGCTATTGCATGTTTTGAAATACTTATTGAAATGATATCAGAAATTGTTAGTGTTAATAATAATCATCTAAGATTATTGCTTTTAAAAAATAATTTTGGCTCTAAGAAAAGCTTCTAAGTTAACAGCCTGACTGTGTCTTTGAATTATAGGTAAACAGTTCGCTTCTGGAGCCAAGGGAGCTGTGGCTGGTGGTGACCGATGTTACTCTGCAAACACAGGACGAGGGCTCGGGTCTCCCCAAAACCATGCCTGTGCGCGTGGCCCCCTCATGCGTGCTGGGCCAGGAAGTCCGGGACACGCTCTCTGAGGCCACCTCCAAGAGCTTCTTCTTCAGGGATGCTCTCCGAGACCAGGGTATGCTTTCCTCTTACTGACGGCTCTGATGTGGTGACTGAGAGATGCCAGAAAATGGCTTTGTGGATTCTTGATGCCTCTGTCTTGCTCTGGAAATGCAGGCCCCATTCCGAAGTCCACTGCGGACAAGACCCCTGTGATGGCCACATGGACAGAACCAGAACCCCCTGCATGCAGTGCCGGCACAGCAGCAGGAGATGCCAGTGGTCACTCAAGGGTGGTCTGTTGGGGTCACACTTTACAGGTGCAGAAGCCACCTGAAGCCACTGCCTGGCGCATCACTTTTTAAAACAAATGAAAAGCTAGAACATTTAAACACGTGCTTTCGTCCCTCAGTATCCACCCCTCTGCGGACAGCAAGACCTGCAGGTGCTCAGGTCCCTTCTGTAAAATGGTGGTATCTGCATATGAGCTGCACACATCCTCCCTTTTTTTTTTTTAAAAATAAATTTATTTATTTATTTTTGGCTGTGTTGGGTCTTCGTTGCTGTGCATGGGCTTTCTCTAGTTGCGGCGAGCGGGGGCTACTCTTTGTTGGCATGAGTGGGCTTCTCATTGCGGTGGCTTCTCTTGTTGTGGAGCACGGGCTTTAGTAGTTGTGGCACATGGGCTCAGTAGTTGCAGCACACGGGCTCTAGAGTGCAGGCTCAGTAGTTGTGACCCACGGGCTTAGTTGCTCTGCGGCTTGTGGGATCTTCCCGGCCCAGGGCTCGAACCCGTGTCCCCTGCATTGGCAGGCAGATTCTTAACCACTGCGCCACCAGGGAAGCCCTCGCACTTTAAATCTTCTCCAGATCACTTACGATACCTAATACGATGTCAGTGCTGTGTAAATACTTGCCGGTGTGCAGCAAATTCAGATTTTGCTTTCTGGAACTTTTTTTCCAAATATTTTCCATCCACCGTTGTTTGAATCCGTGCTAGTTTGAATCTGCAGATGCAGAACCTGCAGATACAGAGACCTAACTGTATGCTTAGATTAGTCAGTACTTTTTTCCAGGAATCAAAGTAGGATCCTGCCTAGACTGTATATTTTTCAGTGTATATAACTTGCATGACACAGGATTTGCCTTTATGAATGGAATTTGAACGCAGTGTTTGTGTGCTCTTACAGCTTAGTGCACAAGGCTTTGGGCTTCCTTTCTGCACGGTGCCGTGTCTCTGGACACACAGGGGCCGCACAGTGGTGCCCTTGGCTCCCCCAGTCCCCCCAGCTCCCAGGTGGCTGGCAGGGGACACATCTCTATTGGCAGGAGAACTCACTTGTTTCAAACCTCAGAGCTGCAATAATCTGAAGTGTCTCTGTTGGCAGGTCAGCTTGTTTGTATTGGACGAACTGTCCTCCTGCTTCCAAAGCCCCACCTGGGTGTGGCCTCTGGTGTCTGGGAGCTGACGAGCCCTGTGAGGCTGGATGAGCTGGATTCTGTCACTCGGGTCAACTCCATTTGCAGCGTCCAAGGTGGGTAGTCGATTTTGATGGAAGAGTTATTTGTATTTCCTTAAGTATCACACTTACCTTATATTCATTTGCTCATTTGTTCATCGAGTATTTGTTGCGTGCCTGACATTGGATGCGTGACAAAGACGCGACCAGAGACAGGACGGCAGCCTTGCGTGCTCCGAGTGCCTGTCGCCAGGACCTCACCTGTAGGAGGCACGGACAGGAGCCCTGAGCCGAGATGGCAGGGGAGGGGGGGCTGGTCAGGTGCAGGGTGGGGGCAGGAGGAGAGCAGGGCTTACAAAGGCTGCTGACAGGGCAAGTGGATAAGCGCCAGAGTCTGGGAAGAGGCTGCAGGGGCATCTGGAGGGGCCGGAGGGGCTGCGGCCTCAGGTGGCACCCAGGGTGGGGGGTGAAACAGGGCAAGGAAGTAGATCTGCAGGTGGATTAGTCAGGAGGGAAACTGACAGGTAGGGTAACAAATTCAGTACAGGGGAGCGAGACATGGACGGAGGGCAGGAATGTCTGTGAAAGCAATTTGCTGAATTAATTTCCAAAAAGTACAGAAATTCCAAAAGTAACATTGAGGGCCTGTCTCTTCCACCCTTGGACCACTAGATTCCTGAACCCCACTGTGGTTTTTATGAACAGCAAAAGCTGTGATGCCACTGATGCTTGAATCCACAGTCCCTGTGTGCTTGTGAGATTGAGCACGTGTTCATTGTGTTGAGGCCGTTTGGATTTTCCCTTCTTTGCGTTTCCTTTTACCGTTAGTACCGAAACATAACTGCTACAGCCTGGTGGTCCTGAAGAAGTCAGGCTCTGTCACCTGTGTCCGGGTCCCCACTTTCTCATCTCTGCAACAGGGATAACAGGACTGACCCCAAAGCCTTGCTGAGGAGTAAATGAGCTGGTGGCGAAGGCGGACATTCAGTGCTCCGTGCTCCGGACGGCAGGCGGCTGGCTGGGGGCTGGAGGCAGTGACGGCAAGGGTGGGGCGCCAGGGCCCTCAGGATTGCTCTGGCAGAGTTGGTCAAGGCCTTGCAGACAGGAGAGGGCACGTGGAGAACGCCGGGCAGCCGTGAGAGCTTCGTGTGCTGGCGGAGCGGGGCTGTCGTGGGCAGGCTGGCCCTGTGCTGTTCTGCCGTCCCCGGCCGTGTTAACGAGGTGGGATGGTCAGATTTTTGTCTTAAATGAAGCGATTCTTTCAGCACCACGAATGGATCGACTGTGGTGCAAAGCCGGGGCTGGCTGTTGGCAGGAAGATGATTGCGCTGCTCTTTGGAGGAGCACGGGGGAAGGTGGCCACGAGGCTGGAGGCCGAGAGGGCCAAACTCGAGCAGTCTCAGGCAGCCTGTCCACAGCCTGTGGTTTCCAGCTGGCCGCCGAGAGGCTCCCATCCCCTCACCTGTCTCAGAGCGGGGTCGCTCCCGGGCGCAGAGCAGGGAAGGATGAGGAAGCAGCCCCCAAGTGACAGTCCCCACCCCTCCCACTTTGGCTTTAGGAGACCGCAGGCATCGCCACCACCCGAAGCACCATTTTAGGAGAAAGTGCACCTGAAGAGCTGGCTTCCTGAGGAGGGTTTGGAACCTGACCCACTCTTACCTGCAGCCAGGGAGTAAGAAGCACAGAGGTGCAAGCAGAGGAGAATGTGTAGACACTTGTAGGGACAGAGAGAAGACCCGAGTTTTCTGAAGACCCTAATATTTTTTTTGTTTTTTTGTTTTTTGGGGTTTTTTTTGCGGTACGTGGGCCTCTCACTGTCGTGGCCTCTCCCGTTGCGGAGCACAGGCTCCGGATGCGCAGGCTCAGCGGCCATGGCTCACGGGTCCAGCTGCTCCGCGGCATGTGGGATCTTCCCGGACCGGAGCACAAAGCCGTGTCCCCTGCATCGGCAGGCGGACTCCCAACCACTGCGCCACCAGGGAAGCCCCTAATATTTTTTAAAAATAATAATTTATAGTGAGATTTACAGAACACAAACTTAACCATTTTAAAGTGAGAAGCTCAGTGGCAGTCCATTTATAGGGTTGTGCAACCACCTCCTATTTTACATTTTGGCTTTTGTCATCTGAGTGGCTTTGAAAACAAAGTGGCAGTCTGTTTTTCAATCACAGTGTCATTGAGATGAAACTCACCCTTTTAAAGTGTACAGCTCGCTGTTTCTAGTGTGTTCACACAGTTGTGCAAGCACACCCACTGACTAGCCCCAGAGAGGAACCCGTGTCTGTCCGCAGTCATGCCCCGTCCCCGCCCAGCCCCTGGCTTCTGCTTCCCTACCTTCAGTCTCGTGGACACTCACGCACATGAATCCTGCACTGTGTGCTCCTTGGTTTCTGGCTGCCTTCACTCAGCAGAACATTTTCGAGGCGTTTCTCAGGCTGCGTTCCCTTCTGTGGCTGAGCATTCCATTGTATGGGTAGACCCTGTTTTGTTTAAACATTCATCAGTTGGTGCACGTTTTTTTTGATACTGTGATTCATGCTGCTGTGAATATTCATGTAAGGCCTTTGGGTGGACATGTATTTTCCGCTCTTTGGGTGTATTCCTGTTGTTTCAGATGGTGTTCATGTGGGCCATGATCATAAGTAGAGAGCAGCGGCAGAACCAGGAAGAAGCTGTGCTCCCTCCAGAGAAGGTAACCCTTCCGAGGGACAGAACTGAGGCTGAGATTGGGCCCTCCCGGCGCAGACAGTATGACCACAGGGCAGTGTCGGGAAGCGTGGCCCACGGTGAGAGATCCAGTGTCCACTGTGGCCTCTCTGGAGAAGGGCAGTGTTGATGGAGGGTCTCTGGCCAGCAGCACCCGTGGAGCGACACCTGGGCAGTGGAGGGAGAGCTGGGCCAGCAAAGTCCTCCTCGTGCCCCCAGAGCAGAGCTCTGCGACAGGTCGCATCCCCTGTGCTTCATGTCCTCACCAGCATTTGGTGTTCGCAGGGCTTTAGATTGTCAGCCATTCTGACAGGTGTGTGATGGTGCCTCATTGCTATTTTAGTTTGCGTTTCCCTGACCACATGTGACGTGGAGCGACTTTCACGTGCTCATTTTCCATGTGTATATCTTCTGTGGTGAGGTGTCTGTGAAGCGCTTTGGTCCATTTTTTATTCAGGTTGTTCATTTTCTTATTGAGTTTTAAGAGTTTTTTCATGTGTTTTGGATAACAGCCCTTTGTCAGATAGGTCTTTTGCAAATATTTTTTCCTGTCCTTGGCTTGTCTCTTCATTTTCTTAACAGCATCTGCAGACCAGTTTTAATTTTAATAAGTCCAACATCAACTTGTTTTTTTCATGAATTGTGCTTTTGGTGAATCTAAACACTTGTTGTCTGATCCAAGGTCACCCAGATTTTCTCCTGTTTTCTTCTAGGAGTTGTATAGTTTTGCATTTTACACTTAAGTCTATGATCCATTTTCAGTTAAATTTTGTGAAAGGTGTAAGGTCCTTCTGGATTCATTTTTTTCCCATGTGTTTTGTCAGTTGTTCTGTCACTGTTGAAAAGGCTGTCCTTTCTCTATTGAAATGTCAAAGATCAGTCGACTATATTTATGTGGGTCTATTTCTAGGCTCTCTATTCTGTTGCACTGACTTATTTGTTCTCTCACTGCTACAACACTGTCCTGATTATGGCAGCGCTGGTGTGTGTAGTCCTCCAGCGTGTTCTTCATTATTGTCTTGGCTATTCTAGGTCTTTGTCTCTTCCACATAAACTATAAAATCGGTTTGTTGGGGGCTTCCCTGGTGGCGCAGTGGTTGAGAGTCTGCCTGCCGATGCAGGGGACACGGGTTCGTGCCCCAGTCCGGGAGGATCCCCCATGCTGCGGAGCGGCTGGGCCCGTGAGCCATGGCCGCTGAGCCTGCGCGTCCGGAGCCTGTGCTCCGCAGCGGGAGAGGCCACAGCAGTGAGAGGCCCGCGTACCGCAAAAAAAAAAAAAATCGGTTTATTGGTATCCACAGAATAATTTGCTGGGATTTTGATTGGGATTGTGTTGAATCTGTAGAGCAACTTAGAAAAAATGTACATCTTAACACTGTTGAGTCTTCCTGTATGTAAACATGGAATATCTCACCGTTGATTTCTTTCAGCAGAGTTTTGTACTTTTCCTCATATAGATCTTGTACATATTTTGCTACACTTATACCTAAGTATTTCATTTATTTTAGCTAATGTAAATGGTGTTGTGTGTTTTTAATTTCAAATTCCCTCATTTATTGTTAGTATATAGGAAAGCAGTTGACTTTTGTATTTTAACCTTGTATCCTACAACCTAGCTACAAACATGTTTGTAGTTCTAGATTTTTTTGTTGTTGATTCTTTGGGATATTCTACAGAGAAAACTGTCATCTGTGGACAGGAGAGTGTTTCTCTTCATTCCCGACCTGTATACATTTTATTTCCTTTTCTGGCCTCTGGCATAAACTGGGACTCCCAGCACCAGGTTGCATAGAAGCAGTGAGAGGGGACTTCCTTGCCCTGTTGCTCCTCTTAAGGAGAAAGCATCAACTTTCTTTCTCACCATTAGGTAATGATGTTAGCTGTAGGGGGTTTGTTTGTTTGTTGTCTTTTCTGCTAAAGATAATCTCTTTATTCCACACATTGAAGGAAAAGAACCCTGCTCTTCTCCTACTGCTCTCTTCCTTCCTCTGCAGTTGGTTCTGTGTGTTGCTAAGGTCAATACTGTCCTGTAGCCATAAAGCCTTGCACTTTGTCTACAGGTTGATCCTCAAAGATGAAAATCAATAAATGGTATTTTGGGACTTCCCTTGGTGGTCTGGTGGTTAAGACTTTGCCTTCCAGTGCAAGGGGTGTGGGTTCAGTCCCTGGTGGGGGAGCTAAGATCCCACATGCCTCACTGCCAAAAAAACAAAACGTAAATCAGAAGCAATATTGTAACAAATTAAATAATGACTTTAAAAATGGTCCACATGAAAAAAATCTTTAAAAATGGTATTTTCATTATTATGATTATATAAACACTTTTAGCTGAACTAGTCTACACACTCCAGTTCCTTTCTTCTACGGTTTTCTTCATGGAGCTTTGCGTTGACTTTTATTTTCCTAGCACTGCCTGCCCTACACCCTGATTTTCTCCCAAATTCTCAAAAAACGGTGACAAATCTTTGGAGTCATCCTTTTCCTTTGTAATCTCCCTCCTGGAGCCTTCTGTCCCTCTGAACCAATCTTGACTAGTTGCTCTGTTGTCAGCTATTGTCCTGGGCCTCCCTTCTATTTATCTTTAGGTTCGATTCATTCTTTCCTAAATCACATAACTTCTTTATTGGTTTATTCTGTCTGTAGGTTTTTTGTAAATTTCTTTACCAAGTTGTGGAAACCCCCTCTAGGCTACTGAGGGTTTTTATCATGAATGGGTGTTGGATTTTGTCCAGCACTTTTTCTGCATCTATTGATATGATCATATGATTTTTCTTTAGTCTGTTGATATGATAAATTACAGTAATTGATTTTTTAAATACTGAACCAGCCTTATAAACCTGTAATAAATCCCATTTGGTCATGGTATAATCCTTTTTTTATATAGTTGGATTAGATTGCTAATATCTTGTTAAGGGCTTTTGTAACTATGTTCATGAGAGATATTGGTCTGTAGTTTTCCTTTCATGTAATGTCTTTATCTGGATTTGGTACTAGGTGAATGCTGTCCTCAGAGGACGAGTTAGGAAATATTCCTTCTGCTACTATCTTCATGGAAGAAATTATAGAGTATTGGTATAATTCCTTTCTTAAACGTTTGATAGAATTTATCAGTGAACCCATCTGGGCCTGGTGCTTTCTGTTTTGGAAGGTTATGAATTATTGATTCAATTGCTTTAATATAGGCTTACCTTGTTTTATTGAGCTTGGTAGATCCTGCATTTTGCACAAATTGAAGTTTTGTGGCATCCCTGTGTCAAGCAAGTCTTTCAGTGCTATTTTTCAATGGCATTTTGCTCACTTTGTGTCTTGGTGTCACGTTGTGGTAATTTGTGCAGTATTCAGATTTTTCATTATGACTACGCTTGCTGTGGCGATCTGGTCAGTGGCGTTTGATGCTACTGTTACAAAACAGCATGGCTGCTGAAGGCTCAGGTGATGGTCGGCCTAGTTTAGCAATTAAGTATTCTTTAATTAAGTGGGTTTTTTAGACCTAATGTATTTATTGCACACTTAATAGACTACAGTATAGTGTAGACATAACTTTTATATGCACTGGGAACCTCCCAAATTCATGTGACTCGTTTATGGCAGTATTCGCTTTTTTGTGGTGAGTGGTCTTCCGAGCCCACAGTATCTCTGAGGTGTGCCTGTAGGTCTCGGCCTATTCAGATCACTAGTTTCTTCTTGTGGGAGTTTTTGCAGATTGTGTCTTTCAAGGAATTGGTCCATTTCACTTAAGTTATTGAATTTGGGTGCATAGAGTTATTTCTGACATTCCTTTATTATCCTTTTAATTATTCCTTTATTGTCCTTTTATTACTGATCCATGGGATCAGTAATGATGGCCGCTCTTTCATTTCTGATATAAATAATTTGTTTCTTCTCTCTTTTATCCTTGGTTATCCTAGCTAGAAGTTTATTAATTTTTATTGACCTTTTCAAAGAACCAACGTTTGGGTTTCTTGATTTCTTCCTACTGATTTCCTGTTTTCAATGTCATTGATTTCTGCTCTAATTTTTGTTATTGCTTATGTTCTCCCTACTTTGTGTTGTAGTTTGCTTATCTTTTTCTTGTTTCTTAAGATGAAAGCTTAGACTATCTATTTTAGATGTTTTCAAATATTTACATTTAGTGCTGTAAACTTCTCTAAGCACTGCTTTTGCTGCATCCCACAAGTTTTGATGTGTTTTTGTTTTCATTTAGTTCAAGGTATTTTTACATTTCTCTTGAGATTTTTTCTTTGATCCACATGTTATTTAGAAGTGCGTTGTTTAATCTCCAAATATTTGGGGGGTTTCCTTTCTGTTATTGATTTCTGTTTAATTCCATCGTGGTTTAGGAGCATATTTAGTATGATTTTTATACCTTTAAATGTGTTAAGGTGTGTTTTGTGACCCAGGATGTGGTCTGTCTGGATGAATGTCCCATGAGAGCTTGAGAGGAAGGTGTGTCCTTCTCTTGTCGGATGGAGGTGTCTGTAAACATCAGTCAGAACCGGGGAAGGTGCTACTCAGTTCAACTATGTCTTTATGATTTTCTGCCTGTGGATCTGTCGGTCACTGGTAAGGGGACTTGAAGTCTCCAAACACAATATATAAAATACAGCCGTGGGCTTCCCTGGTGGCGCAGTGGTTGAGAGTCCGCCTGCCGATGCAGGGGACGCGGGTTCGTGCCCCAGTCCGGGAGGATCCCACATGCCGCAGAGCGGCTGGGCCTGTGAGCCATGGCCGCTGAGCCTGCGTGTCGGAGCCTGTGCACCGCAATGGGAGAGGACACAATGGTGAGAGGCCCATGTACCGCAAAAAAAAAACAAAAAAAACCAGTAAAATACAGCCATGGGTCTCTTTCTCTCCTCGCAGTTCTGTCAGTTGGCTTCACGTGGTTTTAGCAGCCTGTTGTTAGGCAGACACACATTAAGGACAGATACGTCTCCTGGGAGAACAGACCCCTTTCCCATGAGGTAACGCCCCTCTCGATCCCTGATGCCTTTCCTTGCTCCGAAGTCGGCTGTGTCTGAAATTAATGTAGCTCCAGTTTTCTCTTATTAGCATGAGCATAATATACCTTTTTCTATCCCTTTGCTTTTCATCTCTGTGTGTCTTTGTGTTTGAAGCAGATTTCTTGTAGACACCGTAGAGATGGCTCACAGTTTTTGTCTGCTCTTAAGAGTCTGTTTCTTATATTTAGACCATTCACATTTAAAGTGAATATTTATATCATTGGGTTAAGATCTATCATACGTATATTTGTTTTCTGTTCCTTGCTCTTGTTTCTTTTTTTGTTTTCCATTTTCTTCCTGCCTTTTCTCATCTTTTTCTCCCCCTTGGCTGCACCAGGCGGGATCTTAGTTCCCCGACCAGGGATCAAACCCAGGCCCTCGGCAGTGGAAGTGCCAGGTCCTAACCACTGGATGCCAGGGAAGTCCCTGCCATTTCTCATCTTAACTGAGCATTCTATGTGATTCCATTTTCTCCTCTCAGTATGTCAATTATACTTCTAGAAAAAAATTTTAGTAGTTGCCCTAGAGTTTGCAATGTACACTTAGAACCAGTCAAATCCACTTTCAGATAACACTGCCTGCTTCAGGGTGTAGCCACATTATCAGTCTCTCCCTCAGTCCCTTGTAACAGCTGTCATTCACTTCACTTACAAGGCATAACACTGAACCCATCATTGTTAGAGATCAGTTTAGAACCACAAAGGTTAAAGATTTTACTTTACCCCCATTTATTCCTTTTCCAGTGCCCTTCTTTTCCTTTATGTAGTTCCAATTTCTGACCTGTATCATTTCATTACCTTCATTACCATTTTAACATTGAGCACTCTGTGGGTCTCTCTGAAGCTGTCCTGCAGGCGTGCAGGTGGGTCAGATGGATGTGTACAGACTGTTATCACAGTGCAGCCAGGTCCTCCGAGAAGGCCCAGCTAACTAGGGATTAAGAGAAGACGAAGCCCAGCTGCAAAAACCAGGGATTGGCCCAGCCTCCCACACAGGAGCCACCAGCCAAGGCAGAGGCCATGCAGGAACCAGCTCCCAGATGGACACAGGGACGGGACCCCCTGCCCTCCAGCCAGCCGTGGGCTGGCCCAGACTGGATTCCATCAAATCCAGGATAGCCCCTCAGCCGTGCTGTGCTCTGCCCTGCCCAGCCTGCCCCAGGAGGGGCTCTCAGTTGGCCTCAGGGTCTCCCTCGGCCGCCTGGACCTGGCAGGACAGCAAGCGTGTTCCCTGAGCAGAGCTGGGATGGACGCAGGGAGTGGCCTGTGCGTCAGTCACTCGCTGAGAACCCGCAGCACCTGCCAGGAAGATGTCTCCAGGAGGTGACGGCGCCCACGGCCTCCCTGCCCGAAAGGCGGCTCCAGAGCCGCGGGGACTTCCTCCCAGTCTCTTTTTGGGGACAGCTTTGCAGTTGGTTTTATCTTCCTTGCCCCACTTGACACTTTGTATCTGCCGCTTGCTGGTGGGTGGTGATCTTCCCTGCACTGTGCAGGGGGTGCGGTCACGCAGGGGGCAGAGTCCTGTCCTCAAACCGGGTGTTGACCTTGACCTAGAAGAAGGTCCTGAGCCCCAACTTCTTTCAGCCAGAAAGAAGGGCGGGGACAGTGTGGCAGAGAGCTGGCCACCCACGAAGGATGGGCCGGAGTGCTTCCCATAGGACCCTCAGGAAGGACCTTTCACAAAGTCGTTTTCATAAACATGGGATACACCTTTCCAAGCCTAATTACAAGAGGTTTCTGTAAATGAGACAAAGAATGTAAAGGCTTTTAACAGCAAACTGCAGCAATTTGCCAGATTTCTCAAACCCTAACAACAGTTGTTGTTTTCCTTCTGATGCTTCTTTAAGTGAATGTCCTAGATACTAAAGGTTAATAGTACAATTCCCACCTGTCCCCTGGGTTGCCAGAAGGGATTGCCAGTGGTGTGGAGACCCCAGATGAAATGTATTTCCTCAGACTGTGCCTCGTTCCCTAATTGGAAGGAAATTGCTTAATCCCATGTAAGTGTAAATGCTGTTAACACCCAAAGATATTCTAGGGTAAAGGAAACTGTGGTTTGTAGCAGTCTTCTTTTTCTTAATTCATTTAGCAGACCTGCCAAGGACTGTGTGAGCCTCTGTGCTGACACCCCCTGGGGTGGGAGCCCTCCCCGCAACCTGGACTCTTGACATTCATGAAGATACACCTTCGGCTGTATTATAAGCTCTTATTGGCTTAACTTTTCATTGCTTTGACTCAATCTTGATTAGATTTGCAAGAACAATGAAATTAGCTGGGCAGCCTTTTAAAAATCAAGCTGTATTATTTTCATTTTGCAAAAGCCATTCAAGGATGCATTGCATGAATGCATTTTGATAAATTGAGCCTACTTAGTTCTCATCATTCTGTTTTATCCTCTACAAATAAATTTTCTCCTAATGTTTGTTCTAGTGGAGAATGAAATTCTTTGCTCCAAGAGTGTGAAGGATGACTCTTCTATCTTTCTGGAAACCTAGGTCACATCTTACTTTTTTTAAAATGTCTAATTTCACCACTTTTCAACAAGGATGGTCTGTGATTTGCAGTGAATCTTGATGGTATGTACAATGCTTCACATTCCAAGAAAATCAGACCAACTCAGTCCCCTGTTTAAAATTCCTTTCTGTCTCATCCCTTCCAAGACCAAGTCTGGAATCCCCAGCGAGACCCTGGATGGTCCTGGCCTGCCAGCCTGCGGACTTCACAGCAGTCTCTCCTGCCTCTTCTTTCTGCCTGTTTGGCCTCCAGCCCCACCTCAGGGTGAAGAGTGGGCCTGTGCCTCTCCCTACGTGCAGCCCCTCCTCGGG
Organism: Delphinapterus leucas; assembly: GCF_059928025.1. Taxonomy (NCBI): domain Eukaryota; kingdom Metazoa; phylum Chordata; class Mammalia; order Artiodactyla; family Monodontidae; genus Delphinapterus; species Delphinapterus leucas. The sequence continues at coordinate 85,773,244 of NC_143145.1, read as the reverse complement.
TCCATTCTTTCGGGAAGTCTTCCCTGACACTTAGGCCAGCCTAGAGGCCTCTCTTTTGCATCTCTGAGGGGTCTTTTCCATTTCTCAATTTAGCATTTATTTCATGGTTTTCTTTAATAAACTGATTTTTTTTAGAGCAGTTTTGGGTTCACAGCAAAACCGAGCAGAAGGTACAGAGCTTTTCCGCGTTCCCCAACCCCCATACACACACAGCCTCGCCCGCTGTCAGCATCCCCTCTGGATAGTTGATGACCGTGATCGACACGCCATCATCATCCAGAGTCCATAGTTTACAGCAGGGTTCACTCTTGGTGTTGTCATTTTATGGATTTAGACACACTTCGGACATGTAGCCATCATTACAGCATCATACAGAACAGTTTCCCTGGCCTAAAACCCTCTGCGCTCCACCTCCTCAGCCCTCTCTCCCGCTTGATACCCGGAAACCACTGATCTTTTCACCATCTGTATAGCTTTGCTTTTTCCAGTATGTCCTATAGTTGGAATCATACAGTGTGTATGTAGCCTTTTGAGCTTGGCTTTTTTCACTTAGTAATATGCATTTAAGGTCCCTTCATGTCTTTTCATGGCTCAAGAACTCAGTTTTTAAAAATCATTGAATAACATTCCACTTTCTAGATAAACCAGAGCTTATGTATCCATCCAGCTACTGAAGGACATCTTGGTTGCTTCCATGTTTGGTAATCCTGAATAAAGCTGCTGTAAACATCCACGTGCCGGTGTTGATGTGGACACACATTTTCAGCTCCTCTGTGTAAATACCAAGGAGCGAGATTGTTTGATTGTATGGTAAGACTGTGTTTAATTTTGTAAGAAGTTGCCAAACTGTCTTCCAAAGTGGCTGCACCATTTGCGTCCCCACCAGCAATGATGAGAGTTCCTGTTGCTCCACATCCTCACCAGCATTCGGTGCTGTCAGTGTGTGGGCTTTGGCGGTTCTCATAGGTGTGTCGCGGTGTCTCATTGCTGTGTTCATTTGCATTTCCCTCAAGACGTGATGCTGAACATCTTTTCACATGCTTTTCTGCTGTCTCTGTATCTTCTCTGGTGAGGTGTCTGTTCAAGTCTTTGGCCCAATTTTTAATCAGGTTATTCTGATTCTTATTGTTGAGGTTTTTCGTTGTTGTTGTTTTTTGGGGGGTGGGGTGGGGCTGTGCTGCGCGGCATATGGGATCTTAGTTTCCCAACCAGGGCTCAAACCCGTGCTCCCTGTATTGGAAAGAGGATTCTTAACCACTGGACCGCCAGGGAAGTCCCTTTACTGTTGAGTTTTTAAAGTTCTAATATACTTCGGATGGCAGTCCTTGATCAGAGTGTCTTCTGCAGATATTTTCTCCCATATTTCGTGATCTTTTTACTTGTTATTTGTTTATCTGCTTTTCCAGCCTGACTGTGGCGTCCATGAAAGTGTAGATTGTGGCATCTACCCTATGTTCAAAGTGCTATGTGTATATCCCACACTAAAGAGCATTGTATGTATTTGTTTGTTGAATAAATAAACCACAAACGCTGGAGTAAAAAAGAAATGAGGGAACCAGAGAAATCACATAAGAAGAGATACTGACAAACCAATAAGCATATTTCTCTTTCCGTACCGAAGAAGCGGAGCCTAAGCTGTGGAGCTCGAGACTTACCGTCCGGCAGGCAGTGCTGCCTGTGAGCGTCAGTGCAGTGGGCGGGCGTGGGCGGCAGGGGTCGGAGGTTCTGTGGGAAGCGCCTCTGAAAGGGGTTCCGCCATCTCTGTGCTCACGCGCTTGGACGCAGTAACCCCACTCCATGAGCGCATCCTAAGAGAAGGGTCCAGCACGGAAGGAGCCAGGTAGACAAATACCCACCGCCTCGGGCTAGGGCAGTTTGGAGGCCTGGTGTCCAGTCAGGAGAGTGGCCGAGAGAACCGGGACCTAAAGGGACAGCCATGCAGCAGCCTAAGGGCAGGACGAGATGGAGCAGGGATGGGGTGCTCGTCATGGCCTCAGAACATGCACGTTGGAAAAAGGCAAAAACGAAAATACTTGGTTAGTAATATGCCTGAGCTTTAAAACCTGCTCTTTGTTGTAATTTTGTGCCATGAATGGAAATTTTAAAAAGCTTAGAAACATTTATATAAACTCACAAATGAGAAGCAAACCTGGGGCACCTCATGTTACCGTCTGTGACCTGAGGGGCAAAGAGAAGTTGGGGGACAGAGCCGCCTCTGAGCCCGGGTCTGCTTCCCTGGGCCTAGGCGCTGTGGTCGCCGTGGACGAGAGCACCGCCTGCTCGTGGCCTGCGTGTGACCTGTGTGGCGGTGAGAGACTGGAACGGAGGCCGGAAGACAGGTAGGGGCAGCAGCAGCAGCAGCCCGGGACCCCATTGCCTTGTGCCTCGGGCCAGGGGCCGGGCCCAGGGCACACGGAGGAGGCCGGGCGCCGTGTTTTCTCTCCTCACGACTGGGGTTCTGCGGTTCCCCGAGGCTCTTCCTGTCTTAAAAGAGAGAAGAGCCAGGTTTCCTCAGCTTCTTTGTTATCAGGCGGGAGAATAAGAACTCGGGGCTAACACGAATGTGAGACACACTTGGTGACGGCACAGCCGACCTCTGCAAGCAGACATCCCTGCCCAGCCTTACCGCCGCCCACCCCAGGGCCCGTCCTCGGCGCCAGTCCTCCGGCCCCCCCGTGACTGTCGGAGGCACGTGCACAGGGCGTGTCATCACGTTCCTGCTTCTTGACGCCTCACAGGTGGTGGCCTGGACAGGCCTTCCTTGGAAGCAGGAAGGAGCAGAGACACTGGTGGTGGGAGCAGGTTTGCCGTCCGGCCCTTCCCCTTGTTGGCTGCTTGGCTCAGCCGGGGGGGCCCCCACGCTGGGCGCTGCGACCGCGGAGCCCAGGCTGCTTGGGGCCTGTTCCAGGAGCCGGGTTTCTGAGCCCCCCCCCCCGCCCCCGCTAACATGGCAGACGGACACTCACTCACGTGCAGGAAATGTCTGTGTGTCTGCCCGCTGCCAGGCTCCCACGCTCTGTGCCTTCTTGTTTCCAAACAACAGGGGCGCCTTCTCCTGTGGGGACTGCTCCCGCGTGGTCACCTCTCCCCTCCTCAGAAGGCACCTGCAGGTCTTCCTGGACTGCCCCTTGCGACCCCAGTGCACAGTGAGGGTCAAGGTAGGAACCGGTGGGAGCTCGTGCATCCGCGTCCACCTACTGTGCGCCCCCTTCACCCGCGGCTGGGCCAGGGCTGCATCTCCTGCTCTTTTCCTGGGAAAGGGGGCAGGGCTCCCCCGAGGGGCCGCAGCCCTCCCCTGTCTGACTTAAGGCTCTGCGATGGAAGCTGGTGGCTTAGAGTCACACGTCAGGTCTCGGTGGGGGATCGTTCCGCGTGAGCGGGGTTGGGGTCCTGACCCCGCCCGTGACTGTTCTTGCAGCTGCTGCAGCACAGTATCTCTTCGCTCCTGAGGTTTGCCGCCTGCGAGGATGGGGTAAGTTGGGGCACCCAGCCCAGGTGCGTGTCCTTACTGTCCTCCCCCGTGTCCCTTGGCTGCAAGGGCCCTCCATGTGCCACGTGCGAGCTGAGAGTCCGGACTCTCCCGAGACTCGGCTAGGCCTTCTGCTCCCTCTTCTGACTCACGCCCGAGTCTGCTAACAAGATCCTTTCCCTTTTGGAATCGAGGTTATTTTCTGATCGGTCTTGCAGTAGACGTACGAATCTGTCCCCCAGCTTTGCTTATGGTAAGTCGGTCTTGAGGTTTCAGGTTAAACCTCCTGCCATGGTTTCACGTTAATAGGACAATTACCTGAGATGCACGTTTTTATAAATTGCTGGGTCTCTAGTCTGAGTGCCTGGAAACTTGACTTTCACTTCTCAGATCTGCCCTGTTACTGTGGTGAGCTTTGTAAAGAGGTGTGAGGTGTGCTCCTCAAAGAAAGCACCACCTGAGCACACATACCTTACCTTTGGTCCTCATAAACGAGAGAGGTCTGTCCTTGTCAGAGCCATTTGAAAGCCCCGCAAGTGGCCTGTGGAATCGCTGAGCCCTGGAGAGAGTGCTGTGTCTGTGCCCTGCTGGGATCCACATCCAGGTGGCAGATATGGGCCAGCTCATGAGACTGTTGTGAAAGGGGAGGCTCACACTTGCAGAACTTTCTGATGGGTTCCCGAAGCGAAATGCCAGCTCTGATGCCAGCCCGAATTTGGAGGCTCCCAGGCTGCTCTCCCGGCCACTTGCCAGTCCTGTCCCAGCCCGTCCTGGGCTTGGGGTGTCGGGGGAGAAGCAGCCCTTAACACTCTTTCATGTGCACCGGATGTCAGAGTTTGGAGTAAATTGGAATGTGGACAAATCTGTGCACAGAACCTTTAAGGATCCCTGGTCTGACTGTGGTTCCAGCTCTGATTCCTGGCCTCGCGCATCTCTTGAGAGCAAGTCAGTGACCCCCGCAGCGCAAACCTTTGTACAGGGGGCTGCTGCGCGGTGGGGATTGATGTTTGAACCCTGCTGTAGGAGGGCTTATAGACACATGTGCCTGACTGTATGACAGTCCGTGTCAGTAAGCGTGTGTGATGCCCGGGCACCGTGCTGCCCGCTGTCCCCATGCTGCCTCACCTCCTCCCCAGCATCCCCGTGGGCGCAGCCCATGCTGCCCGGGAGGCGTCGGGGTAGGCCCGCGGTACGCTCCCTGCCGGATTCAGAGACACTGCAGAGCGGGGCCATTGCTCTGCTCACCACCCGCAGGGTAGGGCCCGCAGGGGCCTTGTGTGTGTTGCGCTCTCGTGGAGTCCTGCGTTTCACGGGTGGCGAGGCCGCGGTTCCTGGGACTGCGGGTGCTTAGGTGAGGCCGACGGAGTGGGTTCCAAGGTGGGGCTGCAAACAGGCACTAAAGCCGGCAGATCCGGGTCATCGGAGAACACGTTCCTCTGGAGGATGCTGGGGGAGTGCTGCTTAAGGAGAACAGAACAAAACGAACCCAGCAGAGCGCATGGCTGAACGCCTGGGGACAGCACCCAGAGCACCTGCCGGCCCTGCGGTTACTCAGGCGCCTGCCTCCCCTGGGCCCCCGGCTCCCAGGAGGGTGGCCCTCAGCCACCTGCTCCATCCAGGGACCTGGCAGGAACCTGCGTTCACGTGTCGCTTCGGGTGGAGGCAGGCTGTGCCTCCCCCACAGTAAACTCCCGCTGCTCCTAGAGACACAAGAGGCGGGCGTGCAGCCCAGTTGGCAAGCGCCTCGGTGACCCTGCGTGGCTGCTCTGCTGTCAGAGGCGAGGCCGGTAGGACTGGGGGGCGCTGAACTCCTAACCCCCCACTACCGCCCCCCGGTCTATGGCCGGTGGATTCTCAGGCTTTACGCTGACCTGGAGGGAAGCGGACACCTTCCTTCCTACCTGTAGGAGACCTCCCGGGGGCATCGGCCACGAGGCTCATCTGGATTCTGTCGGTTTTCAGGGTGAGAAGGTACATTCGCCAAAATCCAGAGAATCAGATGAGGACTTTACACGAGAACCGCGGCTCCACTCCCGGAACAAAATGTGCCGCTTCCGGGCCGGCACACACACGTGCCTTTAAAATAGAGGCACATTTTACACATGCGCGTTCTTATGACTGGCACATGTGAGTTTACTGGTGTGATTGTTTTAACTTCTCCGTCTTAACTTCCCCCAAATATAATGTATAGTGTAATGTCCATTTATAAACGAGACAGTTATTATCGAAAACTGTAGCTGCCAACCCTGACACTTTAAAAAGAGGGTTTCTGCGGACTTTTCTTCCAACGCCAAGGCCTGTGCTCGTACCCAGCCGCCTGGGCCCACACCCACGCGCAGGTGCAGCCCTCAGAGCCGACACAGCGCATCCAGCATCACGGCGTCCTCCCGGCCCTGGGTGGGGACTGCCCTCCCAGGTGTCACTGTCGCCTTCCTGCTGTCGTGGGCTCCATAGAAGCCCTGGGAGTGACCTTGACGTCTTGGCCGCGGGAGGCCTCCCCACTGTCCAGTCGCATCCTCTCCTTCCCTCTCTCTGCCTGCCTGGACCGACGACTCTCAACCCTGCTTTACCTGGCGTGCCACCAGGAAAGCCGCAGCTCCCTGCGAGCCACGGTGGGGAGGCCGTGCCTGTCTCGTAGGCGGGAAGACAGCCACGGCAGTGAGCTGGCTTTAGGGCAGCGTCCACATCCCAGACCGATCTGGACACTTACTGCTTCAGAATGAGCCGTCTCAAGGCTTGGTGCTTCCACACCGACTCTGCACACAGACCTGCAGTCTGGACGAGGCTCCATGGGGCAGCAGCTGGTGCCCCAAAGCTGGGCTGGTGTCCCAGGAGGCCCTTCAGTCCCCGGCTGGCTGCTGTGCTCCTGTCGGCTGGGACCTTCCCGGGCTCTGGCCAGACATCCACACGGCCTGGACGCCCTCACAGCATGTGACTGGGTCCCGAGCCGGGCAGAAGATGGGCCCCGGTCCTGACAGAGCCTGGGACACACTCAGTGCCCCTCCCCTCCCACTCTGTTCACGAGAAGCCAGTTGGCCTCCCAGCCTGGACCCAGGGGGAGGGCAGCGAGGTGCCTGTCAAGGAGCTACAGACGTGCCAGCTTTGGCCATGTTGTCTGACACCCGCCCGCCCCCCCCGAGTCCCCTCTGCCAAGACACTAATGGTGGAGGGGCGAGTTAGCAGTGAGCTCAGTCGCCACAGACGCCTGTCAAGTGTCTGGCACAGAGGAGGGCTGAGAGGTACTCCTGACGTTACTCTGCAAGTGGCAGCAAAGGAATTTCCGAAAGAACACGTGACCTTCTAGGGCTTCAGTCTCCAAAGACCAATAAACCTCTATTTTCAGCCCCACCCCCAAAAGAAACTGTTCTGAGGTGTGATCCACGGAGACCAGGAGGGCACAGCCCACCTTCCCAGCCTGCTCACCTGGGGCCCCTGCCGCCCGTGGTTCTACATTCCCATGTAGAGATGAAACTTGCCCACAATTCACCAGTTCCCTAAGACAATTCATCCAACAATGTGAAGGAAAGGCTTTCTGTGGCATAGGAAGAGGTGTTCAGCTCAGCGCAACTCTGGGAGAAATGGGATCCTGTTAACGAGGGAAGTTTGGGGCAAAGGAAGTCCTTCGACCAGAAGTGTTGCTCAAGCGGGGAAGTGGGATGCAGCAGCAGGCGTGATGTGTGCCTCCTGCTGGGATGCAGGCCATGGCCCTTCCCATGTGTTTCCTCCCCCAGTTTCTCCTAGGACAGCCAGCTGGGAGATGCACATCCTTGCACCCACTAACAAACATCGATCACAGATACTTTTAATGTTCTTGTGTAAAAACTAGCTCGGGGGCTTCCCTGGTGGCGCAGTGGTTGGGAATCCGCCTGCCGATGTGGGGGACACGGGTTCGTGCCCCGGTCCGGGAAGATCCCACATGCCCCGGAGCGGCTGGGCCCGTGAGCCATGGCCGCTGAGCCTGCGCGTCCAGAGCCTGTGCTCCGCAACGGGAGAGGCCACAACAGTGAGAGGCCTGCGTACCGCACACACACACAAAAAAATAATCGGCTACCAGAAAAAAGCACTTCCTTCCTTTGCTTTTGCTGCAGCCTGTTCTCTCCTCTGGAGAGGGCTGGAGAGGGGTCATGGGCCGGGGAAGGGCCTTATGCTCTGTCTTTGGTGTCCTGAGCCGATGGGCACAGCAGGCCCAGGGGCTGTTTGCTTTAACCAGCCTGCCTCTTATCCCTGCAGAGTTACGAGGTGAGGAGTGTCCTTGGAAAGGAGGTGGGGCCGATAACCTGTTTCGTCAGGTCCATCACCACCCGCCCGGCCAGCTGCGTGGGATTGGAGGAGGTGGAACTCCTGAGCGAGGGGGGAGCCTCTTCAGCACACCGGTGGCAGCCGCAGGATCCGTGAACTTTACAAAGTGGCTGCCAGTGGTGGTGGTTCGGTAGTTATTTGTTAACTCTAGGCAGAGTGAATGTACTTTATGATCTTGAAGTGGAACTTCGATTGGGGCCAATGTTAGTAAAATGGCTTTGTAAACTGTAAATCAAAGTACTTCCTTCTGCGATGATATATATTTTTATTGCCTTTCTGCAAATTTAGGAACACGATAGAGCTTAAATAAGCTTGAGGTTTTCATTTTGTATTTACCTTAGACAATAATATAGTAGAAAAAGTTATTTTGTTCTACTGTAATTCTAAAGTGTTCAAATTTTACAATGATTCAACGTGTTTTTCTTATATTTCTTTTAACATTTCCCCAAAGAATTACCCTGCCGAGTGTAAACCTTTGTCCTCTGTCGTCATATTACTGCTCTGCACAGTGTCCAGCCTAAGCGTTCTGCAGCTCAGTATTTTTTGGAAAATGTTCTGGGGAACTATGTCAGAGGTAAACTGTTTCCCATAAAGTAGAGATAAAGTGACTGGCCTGATGGTAGCTCCTTACAGAGAGACTGACAGGTCTGGTTAGTCCTGCCGGGCACTGCGCCAGGACTACGCTGCCGCAGGAGAGCTGGGGAATCGCTCTCCTTGTTGGCAGAGATCTGAGTTAAAACTAAAACCACGGATTAATCTGGACACTAAAGATTTCGCGTTTCCTCCCTTATGACAGTGTAATAATGACAGGCCACGGTTAACTAATTACATAATATAGACGTAGCAGCCAAGACCAAGGGAGGCTGCCTAGTACCCACTCTCATGGGGGAAAGGCAACGGCTTTATTTATTCGTCCAGATTCAGCTTTGAAGCATTACCAGTACCGGGAAGGTAGGCGATTTTAAGTAGCTTTGTGACCGTCCTTTCCATCTCCTATATGACTTCTGTACTTTATGCACTTTGAAAATCTACTTGAAGCTGTCTACAGGACTGAGGAAAGCGAAAGCAAATCCCATGAAAGCCAGAATGAGTGGGACTGGTTTTCGGATAACCTGAGCCCTCCTCTCCTTGCCCCCGACTCGAGGTGGGACCCGCTCCGGCCGGTTTCCGACACGTTCCCGGGGCGCCTTCCACCCGAGCGGGTCTCGCTCGGCAAGTTAACCGGCACGTCCGCAGGTGGGGTTTGGCCTGTTGGAGAAGCAAAGCGACGGTCCTTCCAGGAACCCGGCCCCGGGGCGCACACCAGCCAGACGCGCCCTCGCGCCCTCCCCGGCCAGTCCGGAGGGCCGCGAGCGCAGGAATCAAGGTGGGTCTAACACGCCTTTATTCTTACAAATACTGTAAAAATCAGTATAAAAAAGTGAGCATGCTCAGTCTTTTCCTCGTATCTACAGTACAAAGGTTTGTCCGAAAAGTCTCTTTAACGAATGTACCTTAGCTGCCTCCTCGGGCGTAGGATGCAGAGAAGCTGCCGTCACAGTAACTTAGGGTCCACGCGGCAGCTGTCCGAGTCCCGGCCCCGCCCGGGGGTCCGGCCCGGCGGTTCCAGGCACTGCGGCCGCAGCCCGCACGCCCCCCGCGTCACCGCGCGTCCGCCGCCCCCGCGCCGGGCAAAAAGGGCGCGCCGGGCAGCTGCTTGAAGAAGCGCCGCAGACCGGCCAGGTCCCGCGTGAGCTGCTCCACGCGCTGCTGTAGCTTCTCGTTCTCGGCCGAAAGCTCCACCAGCTTCTGCTGCATCTCCTGGTTGCGCCGCTTAGCCTTGTCGCGGCTCTTGCGCACGGCGATGTTGTTGCGCTCCCGCCGCTGCCGGTACTCGGGGCTGCCGCGGTCCGGGCCCCGCTTGCCCGCTGCCTTGTCGCGCGCCGCCCCAGGAGCTGGGGGCGCGGGGCTGCGGCGCGGCGGCTCGGGCGACGCGGGCGGAGTGGGCTGCGCGGCGGCCGCCAGGCTCACCACCGTCTGGGCGCACGCGGCCACCTGCGCGGGCAGCAGCGAGCCGGGCGCGTCGCCGTCGCCCCAGTCGGGCTCGCGCTTGAGCGGTCGCGGCGCGGGGCCGGGGCCCGCGGGGCGCGCGGGGCCCCCGGGCAGCAGCTCCAGGGCGCCCGCCTTGTGGTTGCTGTTGAAGAGGTCGGCGAAGAGCTCATCGTGGCACAGCTCCAGGGTGGGCACGGCGGCCATGGAGTCGATGTAGGCGCTGAAGTCGATAGCGCTCTCGTCGTCGTACATGGCGGGCGCGGCCGGCTCGGCTCCGCGACCCAGCTTCCCTGCGCGGCCGGGCTCGTAGAAGGCGGCGGGCTCCGCAGTCCAGGGCGCGCCGCGCGCCGGGCCGTCCAGGCTGAAGAGCGCGGCGCTCATGGCGGCGTCGGGCCGACGGCGAGCGCGGTCCCCGGGCGGGCCGGGCGCCGCCTTTTCTAGCCGGACTGACGCGCACGCCCCGCCCCGGCCGCGGACCGCGGGACCCCCGCCCGCGCGCCTCCCCCGTGCTTCCTGCCCGCCGGCCCGGCCCGCGCAGCGCTGCCGGGAACGACCCTCCCTCGGCCGCGCCTCCTCCTTCCTGCTGGTGGGTCGGGGCCTCTGCGCCCGCGGAGTCGAGGCGGAACCAGAACGGGGCCCGGGCCAGCGCGCGGACTAGGGCCCGGGGGCGCTCCCCCGCGGCTTCAGGGAATTAGGGTCTCGCGGCTTCCGGATGGCGGGGTTGGAGACGCTGCCCCGCGGGGTTCCGCCGGGTCCGTGGGGCGCTCTCCAACCTCGCGCGCCTAGGGCCGGGGGAAGCCGGGAACCACGAGCGCGCGAGAGCTCCGCGCCCCCGGAAAGCCCACGAACTCCCGGGAGCTCCACACTCAGAGCCCCGGGAGCCCCGCGCCCCCGACGCTGCTTCCAGGGACACTAGACCAGTGCCATCTTGCGGTGATGTCTTACTTCAGCCCTGTCTTTAGTTCTAGGCTTTTTTTTTTATGCTGTTCAGTATTCCAAAAAGAAGTGCCTTTGGATCCAAAGCAGTGGGGTAGGTCCCCTTTAGGAGAAAAATAAGGTTTATACTAGCAGCTCTGACAAGGTGTTAACTTGCTAGCTCTTCACATTGTAAAATGCAGGTAAAGACTGAACTGGCTTTGTTGGTTAACGTTTCCTACAATTTGGGTCAGGCATTTCGGGTCAGTTCTATTTTTCACATCACCGTCCCTGTTCAGACCTGGTCTCTGTCCACATCCTTTCTCATTTCGTTGCTTCCCAACACCAAACGCTCCACAAGCTCCACAGTATTCCAGAGGTGACTTCTGATGACGGCACCATGGGATACTGAATAGGTTTTCTAGAAGGACGGACATAATACGCTAGAATTACTCAGGGGCCGTGATGTGGATGTCACACGATTAATTATCTATTAAAGGTAAAACCCAGGAACACTTAGAGTGTGGTTCATGCACACCCAGAGGAAAGACATATCTATTTTGGAAGCCATAAAAACACTACTAAAGCCCTCCCCGGTCAGGGAATGCAAAATAAATACACAGAGAACCATATTCTCATGAAAATGATTCAGTGAGATGATTAGTAGATTCAGATGTCAAATTGGGATTGAGCTTGAAGGAGATGCTACGCCCATCTTTTTTTCAATGTATTAACTAGTAATGATAATGTTTAGATTTAAGAGTTTTCTTCCCTTTTACTGAAAAAGAGAAAGGAGAGGTCGTAGACCAACAAAGTAGAGATTTGTTATGACGTTTAACGGCAAGTGAAAGACTATTAAAAATACAATAAAACAATTTAAAGTTTAGCTTCTGTGACAGCAGTTGTCCACAGTCATTTCTTGAATGTCTCCACTTACTGTCTTTTCCTAACTCTACTGTTAATTTATCCGAGATAAATACAAAGTTGGTCATGATTCCTCATTGTTAGGAGTCTTGAGCCTGTGTTCTGAGAACTGTCTAAAGGAAGCAGTCAAATAAGAAAGTATTCCTTAAAAACGTCGGAGCCTTGGATTCACCCGTGTTTATGAGGACATTGCTATGTTGAGCTTAGTTGAGTTGTTCAAATGCAGCACTTCACGTGGACTTTCTAAACACATCCGTCCTTTAGAAACTCAGGAGGCTGGATGTGCTCCAGCTGTGGGACACTGTTGGGGTTAGGAAATCGGGCCGGCTCACTCATAACACGAAGGGGCCATACCTCAGTCCTCACGAGGGACCACTTTCGGATGCTTCATACGGTGCAAGATATGGGGCAACAACAGTTCTCCAAATGAAAGTCTGGAACAGTGAAAATGTTTTTGAGCAATGCCAGTGTCAAGAGGAGGGAAATTGTGACTCTAGCGCCCTCTTCAGATGATGATTCTCAACTATCGGATTAGATACTTTGTTCATCTTCTGGCTCAGGAATAATTTTAACTGTATGATATGTTCTCATGTGTTTTGTGTCAGACAATAGTGAGGTTACAAATATAGGCTTTTCAGATAAACCTGATTTCCAGTATTTTGTGTGTGTGTGTGAAAGGAAATATCAGGGCCAAAAGAATAAAGCCCCTGGGTATTAGGGTCACACATCCTTGGCAGTGCTTTATAAAGCCTGTGTATTTTACTAAAAACCTACTGTGATGGGTAGAAAGTTCTGCATTCACTTCAGCCTCTGGAATTTAAGAGACAGATCTCCCAGATTACAAAGTAGCCAGAGCTGAAAACAGTTATTTGATTCTGTGAGTCAGGTGTCCAACCTGCCATACACTTGCGCATGTTCCCAGTAATAAAACACAAGGAGGAGCGATTTGCCTTCCCAGCCTGTTATTCCTGTGAAGTGGATTCAGTCTCTCAGGCACACCTGTCAGCCCTGCCACAGCTCACTGGTATTTTGATAGGAATGGCGCTGAATCTGTAGATTGCCTTGGGTAGTATGGTCATTTTAACAATACTGATTCTTCCAATCTGAGAACAAGGTACATCTTTCCATCTGTTTACGTCATCATCACATTCTTTCATCAACGTCTTACTTTTCAGATTATATGCCTTTTGCCTCCTTAGGTAGGTTTATTCCTAAGTATTTTATTCTTTTTGATGTGATGGTAAATGGGATTGTTTAATTTCTCTGAGATTTCATTGTTAGTGTATAGAACTGTAGCAGATTTCCATATATTTATTTTGTATCCTGTAACTTTACCAGATTCTTTGGTGAACTCTAAGAGTTTTCTGGTGGCATCTTCAGGATTTTCTCTGTATAGCAAATCGTGTCATTAGCAAACAGTGACAGTTTTGATTCTTCCTTTCCTATTTGGATCCTTTCTTTTCTTTTTCTTCTCTGATTGCAGCGGGTAGGACTTCCAAAACTATGTTGAATAAAAGTGGTGAGAGTGGGCATCCTTGTCTTGTTCCTCATCTTAGAGGGAATGCTTTCATATTCTCATAGTTGAGTGTGATGTTAACTGTGGGTTTGTCATATATGGCCTTTATTATGTTGAGGTAGGTTCCCTCTATGCCCGCTTTCTGGACAGTTTTATCATAAATGGGTGTTGAATTTTATCAGAATCTTTTTCTGCATCTACTGAGATGATCGTATGGTTTTTCTTCTTCAATTTGTTAACGCGGTGTACCACGTGGATATTGAAAAATCCTCGTATCCCTGGAATAAATCCCACTTGATCATGGTGTATGATCTTTTTAATATATTGTTGAATATGGTTTGCTGGTATTTTGTTGAGAATTTTTGCATCTGTGTTCATCAGTGATACTGGTTTTGTGATGTCTTTGGTTTTGGTGTCAGGGTGATGGTGACACCATCATAGAATGGGTTCGGAAGTGTTTCTTCCTCTGCAATTGTTTGGAATAGTTTCAGAAGGATAGGTGTCAACTCTTCTCTAAATGTTTGGTAGAATTTGCCTGTGAAGCCATCTGGTCCTGGACTTATTTGTTGGGAGTTTTTATTTTTTATTTATTCATTTTCTTAAATCTATTTTTTTGGCTGCATTGGGTCTTTGTTGCTGTGCTAGGGCTTTCTCTAGTTGCAGCGAGCGGGGGCTACTGTTCATTGCAGTGTGCAGGCTTGTGGTGGCTTCTCTTGTTGTGGAACATGGGCTCTAGGTGCATGGGCTTCAGTAGTTGCAGCATGCGGGCTCAGTAGTTGTGGCACGTGGGCCTTAGAGTGCGTGAGCTTCATTAGTCGTGGTGCCTGGGCTCTAGGGCGTGTGGGCTTTAGTAGTTGTGGCTCACGGGCTCTAGAACACAGGCTCAGTAGTTGTGGCGCACGGGCTTAGTTGCTCCGTGGCATGTGGGCTCTTCCCGGATGAGGGATCGAACCCGTGTCCCCTGCATTAACAGGTGGATTCTTAACCACTGGGCCACCAGGGAAGTCCCTGTTGAGAGTTTTTAAATCACAGTTTCAATTTCAGTACTTGTGACTGGTCTGTTCGTATTTTCTATTTCTTCCTGGTTCAGTCTTGGGAGAATTTATGAATTCTGGGTTGTCCATTTTATGGCCGTATATTTGCTCATTGTAGTCTCTTACGATCTTTTCTATTTCTGTGGTGTCAACTGTAACTTCTCTTCATTTCTGATCTTATTGATTTGGGCCCTCTCCCTTTTTTTCTTGAGGAGTCTGGCTAAAGGTTTATCAATTTTGTTTATTTTTTCAGAGAACCAGCCTTTAGTTTCATTGATCTTTTCTGTTCTTTTTTTTTAAAATATTTTTATTGGAGTATAATTGCTTTACAATGGTGTGTGTGTTAGTTTCTGCTTTATAACAGAGTGAATCAGTTATACATATACATATATCCTCGTATCCCCTCCCTCTATCCCCTCCCTCTTGCATCTCCCTCCCACCCTCCCTATCCCACCTCTCTAGGTGGTCACAAAGCACTGAGCTGATCTCCCTGTGCTATGTGGCTGCTTCTCACCAGCTATCTGTTTTACATTTGGTAGTGTATATATGTCCATGCCACTCTCTCACTTCGTCCCAGCTTACCCTTCCCCCTCCCCATGTCCTCAAATCCATTCTCTATGTCTGCATCTTTATTCCTGTCCTGCCCCTAGCTTCTTCAGAACCTTTTTTTTTTTCTTTTAAGATTATCTATATATGTGTTAGTTAGCATATGGTATTTGTTTTTCTCTTTCTGACTTACTGCACTCTGTATGACAGACTCTGGGGTCCATCCACCTCACTACAAATAACTCAATTTCATTTCTTTTTATTGCTGAGTAATATTCCATTGTATATATGTGCCACATTTTCTTTATCCATTTATCTGTCGATGGACACTTAGGTTGCTTCCATATCCTGGCTGTTGTAAATAGAGCTGCAATGAACATTTTGGTACATGATTCTTTTTGAATTATGGTTTTCTCGAGATATATGCCCGGTAATGGGATTGCTGGGTCATATGGTAGTTCTATTTTTAGTTTCTTAAGGAACCTCCATACTGTTCTCCATAGTGGCTGTATCAGTTTACATTCCCACCAACAGTGCAAGAGGGTTCCCTTTTCTCCACACCCTCGCCAGCATTTATGGTTTGTAGATTTTTTGATGATGGCCATTCTGACTGGTGTGAGGTGACACCTCATTGTAGTTTTGATTTGCATTTCTCTAATGATTAGTGATGTTGAGCATCCTTTCATTTGTTTGTAGGCAATCTGTATACCTTCTTTGGAGAAATGTCTATTTAGGTCTTCTGCCCATTTTTGGATTGGGTTGTTTGTTTTTCTGATATTGAGCTGCTTGTAAATTTTGGAGATTAATCCTTTGTCATTTGCTTCATTTGCAAATATTTTCTCCCATGCTAAGGGTTGTCTTTTCGTCTTGTTTATGGTTTCCTTTGCTATGCAAAAGCTGTGCCTATTTCCTCTTCATTTGTTTGGTCTGGTGGGTTTTTACCTTGCTCCTTCATCTGCTGTGTGTTTCTCTGTCCTCTCA
The DNA here is from genome assembly GCF_059928025.1 of Delphinapterus leucas. NCBI lineage: Eukaryota > Metazoa > Chordata > Mammalia > Artiodactyla > Monodontidae > Delphinapterus > Delphinapterus leucas. The sequence goes on along the minus strand of NC_143145.1, from coordinate 85,757,529 downwards.
TTTTGCTTAACTTACTGTGTTGGGGGTCTCCTTTTCCCAGGCTGCAGGTTCATACTTCCCGTTGTTTTTGGTGTCTGCCCCCAGTGGCTAAGGTTGGTTCAGTGGGTTGTGTAGGCTTCCTGGTGGAGGGGACTAGTGCCTGTGTTCTGGTGGATCAGGCTGGATCTTGTCTTTCTGTTGGGCAGGACCACGTCTGGTGGTGTGTTTTGGGGTGTCTGTGAACTTATTATGATTTTAGGCAGCCTCTCTGCTAATGGATGGGGTTGTGTTCCTGTCTTGCTAGTTGTTTGGCATAGGGTGTCCTGCACTGTAGCTTGCTGGTCGTTGAGTGGAGCTGCGTCTTAGCGTTGAGATGGAGATCTCTGGGTGAGCTTTTGCTGTTTGATATTACATGGAGCTGGGAGGTCTCTTGTGGACCAATGTCCTGAACTTGGCTCTCCCACCTCAGAGGCACAGCCCTGACGCCCAGCTGGAGCACGAAGACCCTGTCAGCCACACGGCTCAGAAAAGGGAGAAAGAAAGAGAGAAAGAGACGAAGGGAGGAAGGAAATAATAAAGTTATTAAAATAAAAAATAATTATTAAAAAATTTTTAATAAAAAAAAGAAAAAACAAACGGACAGACAGAACCCTAGGGAAAATGGTAAAAGCAAACCTATACAGATAAAATCACGCAAAGAAGCATACACATACACACAAAAAGAGAAAAAGGAAAAAAAAAATGTATATATATGTATCATTGCTCCCAAAGTCCACCTCCTCAATTTGGGATGATTCGTTGTCTATTCATGTATTCCACAGATGCAGGTACATCAAGTTGATTGTGGGGATTTAATCCGCTGCTCCTGAGGCTGCTGGGAGAGATTTCCCTTTCTCTTCTTTGTTCTTACAGCTCCCAGGGCTCAGCTTTGGACTTGGCCCAACCTCTGCGTGTAGGTCGTCGGAGGGCGTCTGTTCTTTGCTCAGACAGGACGGGGTTAAAGGAGCCACTGATTCGGGGGCGCTGGCTCACTCAGGCCGGGGGGAGGGAGGGGTATGGGTGCGGGGTGAGCCTGCGGTGGCAGAGGCCGGCGTGACATTGCACCAGCCTGAGGCGTGCCTTGCGTTCTCCTTGGGGAAGTTGTCCCTGGATCCCAGGACCCTGGCAGTGGCGGGCTGCACAGGCTCCTGGAGGGGAGGTGTGAGAGTGACCTGTGCTCGCACACAGGCTTCTTGGTGGCGGCAGCAACAGCCTTAGCATCTCATGCCCGTCTCTGGGGTCCGCGCTGTTAGCCGCGGCTCGTGCCCGTCTCTGGAGCTTGTTTATGCGGTGCTCTGAACCCCCTCTCCTCGTGCACCCCGAAACAATGGTCTCTTGCCTCTTCGGCAGGTCCAGACTTTTCCTGGACTCCCTCCCGGCCAGCCGTGGCGCACTAACCCCCTGCAGGCTGTGTTCACGCCGCCAACCCCAGTCCTATCCCTGCGCTTCGAACGAAGCCCAAGCCTCAGCTCCCAGCCCCGCCCGCCCCGGCGGGTGAGCAGACAAGCCTCTCGGGCTGGTGAGTGCTGGTCGGCACCGATCCTCCGTGCGGGAATCTCTCCGCTCTGCTCTCCGCACCCCTGTGGCTGTGCTCTCCTCCGCGGCTCTGGAGCTCCCCCCGCCAACCCCCGTCTCCACCAGTGATGGGGTTTCCTAGTGTGTGGAAACCTTTCCTCCTTCACAGCTCCCTCCCGGAAGTGCAGGTCCCATCCCTATTCTTTTGTCTCTGTTTATTCGTTTTTCTTTTGCCCTCTCCAGGTATGTGGGGAGTCTCTTGCCTTTTGGGAGGTCTGAGGTCTTCTGCCAGCGTTCAGTAGGTGTTTTATAGGAGTTGTTCCACGTGTACATGTATTTCTGATGTATGTGAAGGGAGGAAGGTGATCTCCACGTCTTACTCCTCCATCTTGAAGGTCTCTTCTGTTGTTTTCTTCGTTTCTGTTTCATTTATTTCTGCTCTGATCTTTATGATTTCTTGCCTTCTGCTGACTTGGGTTTTGTTTGTTCTTCTTTCTCTAGTTGCTTTAGGTGTAAGGTTAGGTTGTTTATTTGAGATTTTCCTTGTTCTCTGAGGTAAGCTGTATCACTATAAACTTCCCTCTTAGAACCACTTTTGCTGCATTCCATAGATTTTGGATCGTTGTATTTTTGTTTTCATTTGTCTGTAGGTATTTTCTGAGCTCCTGTTTAATCTATTCAGTGATCCATTGGTTGTTTAGCAGCATAGTGTTTAGCTTCCACATGTTTGTGTTTTTTGCAATTTTTTTTCCTGTAGTTGATTTCTGGTCTCTGTAGTGTTGCGTTTGGAAAAGATGCTTGATATGATTTCAGTTGTCTTAAATTTACCAAGGCTTATTTTGTGGCCTAGCATGTAATCTATCCTGGAGAATTTTCCATATGCACTTGAAAAGAATATGTATTCTGCTGCTTTAGGATGGAATGCTCTATATATATCAATTAAGTCCATGTGGTCTAATGTGTTATTTAAGGCCTGTGTTTCCTGATGGATTTTCTGTCTGGATGATCTGTCCATTAATATAAGTGGGGTGTTAAAGTCCCCCACTAGTATTGTGTTACCATCAATTTCTCCTTTTATGTCTCTTAATATTTGCCTTATATTTAGGTGCCTCCCATATGTATATACAATTGTTGTATCTTCCTGGATGATCCCTTGATCATTATGTAGTGTCCCTCCTTGTCTCTTTTAACAGTCTTTATTTTAAAGTCGATTTTGTCTGATATAAATATTACTACTCTGGCTTTCGTTTGATTTCCACTTGCATGGAATACCTTTTTCCACTCCCTCACTTTCAGTCTGTATGTGTCTCTAGATCTGAAGTGAGTCTCTTGTAGGCAGAATATCAAGGGGTTTTGTTTTTGTGTCTGTCAGCCACTCTGTGTCTTTTAGTTGGAGCATTTACTCTGTTTACATTTAAGGTAATCATCGACATGTATGTTCCCACTGCCATTTTGTCAATTGTTTTGGATTTGTTTGTGTAGGGTCGTTTTTCCCTTCTTTTGTTCTCTCTCATTTGATGACTAGCTTTACCGTTATGTTTGGTTTCCTTTTTCTTTTTTGGGTACATATCTGTTACAGAGTTTGGGTTTGCAGTCACCGTGAGGTTTTGTATAGCAGTCTGTATGTATACGTGATTGTTTTAAGTTGCTGATGGCTTAATTTCAAATGCATTTTGAAAACCCTGCATTTGTACTCTCCTCCCCCCCTCCATTACTGTTTCTGCTTGCATATTTTATGTCTCATTGTTTTGTGTATCCCTTAACTGCTTATTGTGGAATAGAGACAGTCTTACTACTTTTTTCTTTTAACCTCCCTACTAGCTTGGTGTGTGGAGATTTCCTACCTTCACTGTATGTTTGCCTTTACTGGTGAGCTTTTTCATTTCGTAATTTTCTTGTTTCTAGTTGTGGCCTTTTCCTTTTCACCTAGAGAAGTTCTTTTAACATCTGTTGTAAAGCTGGTTTGATGGTACTGAACTCTTTCAGCTTTTGACTTCTCCATCAAATTTGAATGAGGGCCTTCCTGGATAGATTATTCTTGGTTGTATTTTTTCCCCTTTCATCACCTTAAATATATCCTGCCCCTCCCTTTTGGCCAGTAGAGTTTCTGCTGAAAAACGGGCTGACAGCCTTGTGGGAATTCCCTTGTATGTTATTTGTTATTCTCTTGTTGTTTTTAATATTCTCTCTTTATCTCTTTGTCACTTTATTTACAGTGTGTCTTGTTGTCTTACTCTTTGGGTTCATCCTGTGTGGCAGTCTCTGTGCTTCCTGGACTTGGGTGACTTGTTCCTTTCCCAGGTTAGGGATGTTTTCAGCTATTATGTCTTAAACGTATGTTCTCAGGCTCTTTCTCTTATCTCCTTCTGGGGCCTCTATAATGCAAATATTAGTGTGTTTGATGTCCCAGAGGTCTCTCAAACTGTCATTTCTTTTCATACTTTTTTTTTTCTGTTCAGTGGCAGTGATTTCCACTACTCTGTCTTCCAGCTCACTGATTTGTCCTTCTGTACTACTGATTTCTTCCAGTGTATTTTTCATTTCAGTTATCGTATTCGCCATCTGTTTGGTTACTCTTTATGTTTTCTAACTCTTTGCTCAAAACTTCTAATTTCTCACTCTGTGCATTCTTTTCCCAAATTCTTTGATCATCTTTATGATTCTCACTCTGAACCCTTTCTTGGGTAGATTGCCTGTCTCTACAACACTTAGTTTTTCTTCCGGGGTTTTTTATCTTGTTCCTTCATCTGGAACATATTCCTCTGCTACCTCATTTTGTCTAAGTTGCTATTTGTATTTTTATGTTTGTGGTAAGTTACGTACATTTCTCAACCTTGGAGAAGTGGCCCTCTGTAGGAGACATCTTGTGTGTCCCAGCAGTGCACTGTCCTGCAGTGTCCTCCCATTACCTATATGTTCTAAGGGTTCCCCCTAAGAGGGCTGCATGGGTCCTTCTGTTACGGTGGGCTATGTGGCTGATCTGGTGGGCTTGGTTGGCCCCTAGTCCGGTTGGTTGCCAGGACCTGCCTTGTGTAGAAGCTGCTGGCTGCTGTTTAGCGGGGCCTGGTCACGAGGCAGCTGGCTACAGAGCCCTAAGGGGCCCTGAGGCTAGTGCTGGCTCAGTGATGGGTATAGTCGGAGTCGCAAAGATTTAGGCCTGCCCATTGGAAATGGGCAGAGCTCACCCAATGGCAGGTGAACCCAGGTCCTGAGGTTAGCGCTGGACTATTGGGGGGGGGGGAGGGGGGCTCCTGGTTCCTCACACAGTTAAGTGTGCGGTGCAGGGTATGCATTGGCCTGTTGGTGGACAGGGCTGGGGCCAGTTGGTCTCAGAGTACGGTCTGGCCTGCTGTGGGCAGGCTGGGTCTGCAGGATTGAGGTTTTCTTTTGTCTGCCCCGTGGTGGATAAGGCTGGTCAAGAGGCTGGTGCAGGCTTCCTGGAGAGAAGGCCTAGTGCCTGCCTGCTGGTGGTGGAGCTGGGTCTTGGCCCTCTGGTGGGCAGGGCCATGGTTAGGCATGGCTGTGGGCTCAGGAAGTCTTCAGGCAACCTGTCTACTGATGGGTGGGGCTACGTGCCCACCGGGTTAGTTGTTTGGCCTGAGGTGTCCCAGCACTGGAGCCTACAGGCTGTTGGGGCCAGGTCTCGGTGCTGATGAGCCAAGATGGCAACCAGCAGCAGCAGTTCACATGGTAGAATGTTCCCAAATGTCTGCCACCAGTGTCTGTGTCCCATGGTGAGCCACATCCACCCCCCACCTCTCCAGGAGACTCTCCAAGACCGACAGATTGGTCTGACCCAGGGTCCTATCCGATTACTGCTTTTGCCCTGGTTCCTGGTATGTGTGAGATTTCATGTGTGCCCTTTAAGAATGAAGTCTCTGTTTTCCCCAGTCCTGTGGGGCTCCCAAAATTAAGCCCCTCTGGTCTTCAAAGCCAAAATGCTCTGGGGGCTTGTCTTCCTAGTGCAGGACCCCCGGGCTGGGGAGCCTGATGTAGGGCCCAGAACTCTCACTCCTATGGGGGAACCTCTGTAATATAATTATTCTCCAGTTTGTGGGTCGCCCACCCAGGTGTGTGGGATTTGATTATATTCGTGAGTCCGTCCCTCCTATCCATCTATCTCATTGTGGTTCCATCTTTGTCTTTAGTTGTAGAAGATCTTTTTTAGTAGCTTCCATTCTTCTTCATTGTTGGTGGCTCTGCAGATAGCTGTGATTCTGGAGTGCTCCTGAGAGGAGGTGAGCTCAGGGTCTTTGTACTCTGCCATCTCGGCCAGTCCCTCTACTGTAGTTTTTTGGTTTGTAGTTTCCATGGGGTTCATATATGATGACCTGTAACTATACTTATTTTAAACAGGTAGTCCTTTTAGAGTTCATACGTGTTCTAAAACATCTACATCTACATCCTTCCCCCACACTTTTTTTTTAAGATTATTTATTATACTTTTATTTTTGGCTGTGTCAGGTCTTAGTTGCGGCACATGGGATCTTCATTGAGGCATGTGGGGTCTTTTGTGTGGTGCACGGGCTTCTCTCTACTTGTAGCTTGCAGGTTTTCTCTCTCTAGTCGTGGCATGCCGGCTGTAGGCTGCATTGGCTCTGTAGTTGTGACATGCGGGCTCCAGAGCACGTGGGTTCTGTAGTTTGTGGCATGTGGGCTCCAGGTGAGGCGTGCAAGCTCGGTAGTTGTGGCATGCGGGCTTAGTCGCACAGCGGCATGTGGGATCTTAAATCCCTGACCAGGGATCAAACCCGCATCTCCTGCATATGTAAGCGGATTCTTTACCACTGGACCACCAGGGAAGTCCCAACACTTTGTGTTTTCGATGCCATATTTTACATCTTCATTTTTATCTCTTTACTGATACTTGATTTTACAAGTTTTTGTCTTTTAATCTTTGTACTAGCTTATTTAAGTGATTGATCCTCAGCCTGTAAATATATATTTGCCTTCACTAGTGCGATTTTTCCTTTCCTATAGATACTTACTCTTGTTATATAGCCTTTTCTTTCCCACTTAGAGAAGACCCTTTAACATTTCTTTTAGGGTTGCTTAGTATTGGTGAACTTTTTTAGTTTCTGCTTCTCTGGGAAGTGCTTTATCTCTCCTTCTGTTCTCAATGACAGTGTTGCTGGGCAGAGTATCCTAGGTTGCAGGTTTTTCCCTTTCAGCACTTTAAATGTATCATGCCGTCCCTTCTGGCCGCAGTTTCTGCAGAAAAATCAGCTGATAACCTTACGGTGGTTCCCTTGTATGTGCCTCTTTTTCTATTGCTGCCTTTAGATCTCTCTTATTCCATTTCAATTATGGTATGTCTCGGCATCGATCTATTTGTGTTCATCTTAATTGACACACACTGTGCTTCCCGTAACTGATTATGTTTCATTTCTCAGGCTTGTGAAGTTTTCAGCCATAATTTTATTAAGTGCATTTTTGACCCCCTTCTCTCTCTTGCTCCTCCTTCAGGGGTGTGACCTGTATAATGTGAATGTTGGAAACACTTGATGTTATCCGAAATTCCCTTTCGGGTTTTTCTTTTTGTTGTTCTGATTGGGTTATTTCCATCTTCCAGCTCACTTATGCATCCTTCTGTATCACCTAATCTGCTGTTCATTCCGTTTTTCCTTTTAGTTACTGAATTATTAATTTCTCATTTTAAAAGATAATTTTCTAGTTTCTTGTTAAAATTCTGTATTCATGTCTTCTTTTTCCTTTGTTAGCATTCTCTTTTTTGTTGGTTATCTGTTTTATACACACATCAGTGTATACCTGTCCATCCCAATCTCCCAGTTCATCCCACCACCACACCCACCCCGCTTTCCCCCCTTGGTGTCCATACGTTCTCTACGTCTGTGTCTCTGTTTCTGCCCTGCAAACCGGTTCATCTATACCATTTTTCTAGATTCCACATATATGCTTTCATATACAGTATTTGTTTTGCTTTTTCTGACTTCACTCTGTATGACAGTCTCTATAGGTCCATCCACATCTCTACAAATGACCCAATTTCGTTCCTTTTTAGGGCTGAGTAATATTCCATTGTATATACGTACCACATCTTCCTAATCCATTTGCCATCGATGGGCAGTTAGGTTGCTTCCGTGACCCGGCTATTGTAAATACTGCTGCAGTGAACATTGGGGTGCGTCTTTTTGAATTATGGTTTTCTCAGGGTATATGCCCAGGAGTGGGATTGCTGGGTCATATGGTAGTTCTATTTTTAGTTTTTTAAGGAACCTCCATACTGTTCTCCATAGTGGCTGTATCAATTTACATTCCCACCAACAGTGCAAGAGGGTTCCCTTTTCTCCACACCCTCTCCAGCATTTCTTGTTTGTAGATTTTCTGATGATGCCCATTCTAACTGGTGTGAGGTGATACCTCACTGTAGTTTTGATTTGCATTTCTCTAATAATTAGTGGCATTGAGCAGCTTTTCCTGTGCCTCTTGGCCATCTGTGTGTCTTCTTTGGAGAAATGTCTGTTTAGGTCTTCTGCCCATTTTTGGATTGGGGATTTTTTTTTTTTTTTTTTAATTGAGCTGCATGAGCTGTGTATGTATTTTGGAGGTTAATGCTTTGTCCGTTGATTCGTCCGCAGATATTTTCTCCCTTCGGTAGGGCTGTCTTTTTCTCTTCTTTAGAGTTTCCTTTGCTGTGGAAAAGATTTTAAGTTTCATTAGGTCCCACTTGTTTATTTTTGGTTTTATATCCATTACTTTCGGAGATGAGTCAAAAAAGATCTTGCTGTGATTTATGTCAGAGAGTTCTATGTTTTCCTCTAAGAGTTTTATAGTGTCCGGTCTTATATTTAGGTCTCTAATCCACTTTGAGTTGATTTTTGTGTATGGTGTTAGGGAGTGTTCTAATTTCATTCTTTTACATGTGGCTGTCCAGCTTTCCAAGCACCACTTATACAAGAGGCTGTCTTTTCTCCATCGTATATCCTTGTCTCCTTCGTCATAGATTAGTTGACCACAGGTGTGTGGGTTTATCTCTGGGCTTTCTATCCTGTGCTATTGATCTGTATTTCTGTTTTTGTGCCAGTACCATATTGTCTTGATTACTGTAGCTTTGTAGTATAGTATGAAGTTAGGGAGTCTTATTCTTCCAGCTCCATTTTTTCCCCTCAAGATTGCTTTGGCTACTTGGGGTCTCTTGTGTCTCCATACAGATTTTAAGATATTTTTGTTGTAGTTCTGTAAAAAAAAAAAAAAATGCCATTGGTAATTTGATAGGGATTGCACTGAATCTGTAGATTGCTGTGGGTAGTATAGTCATTTTCACAATATTGATTCTTCCAATCCAAGAACGTAGTATATCTCTCCATCTGTGTCATCTTTGATTTCTTTCATCAGTGTCTTATATTTTTCTGAGTACAGGTCTTTTACCTCCTTAGGTAGGTTTATTCCTAGGTATTTTATTCTTTTTGCTGCAATGGTGAATAGGATTGTTTCCTTAATTTCCCTATCTGATCTTTCGTTGTTAGTGTATAGGGATGCAAGAGATTTCTGTGCATTAATTTTGTATCCTGCAACTTTACCGAGTTCATTGATTAGCTCTAGTAGTTTTCTGGTGGCATCTTTATGACTCTCTACGTATAGAATCATGTCATCTGCAAACAGTGACAGTTTTACTTCTTTGTTTCCAATTTGGATTCTTTTCATTTCTTTTTCTTCTCTGATTGCCGTGGCTAGGGCTTCCAAACCTATGTTGAATAATAGTGGCAAGAGTGGACATCCCTGTCTTGTTCCTGATCTTAGAGGAAATGCTTTCAGTTTTTCCCCTATTGAGGATGATGTTTGCTGTGGGTTTGTCGTACATGGCCTTTATTATGTTGAGGTAGGTTCCCTCTGTGCCCACTTTCTGGAGAGTTTTTATCATAAATGGGTGTTGAATTTTGTTACAAGCTTTTTCTGCATCTACTGAGATGATCATATGGTTTTTATTCTTCAATTTGATAATATGGTGTATCACATTGATTGATTGGAGTATACTGAAGAATCCTTGCATCCCTGGGATAAACCCCACTTGATCATGGTGTATGATCCTTTTAATGTGCTGTTGGATTCTGTTTGCTAGTATTTTGTTGAGGATTTTTGCATCTATATTCATCAGTGATATTGGCCTGTAATTTTCTTTTCTTGTAGTATCTTTATCTGGCTTTGTTATCGGCGTGATGGTGGCCTCGTAGAATGAGTTTGGGAGTGTTCCTCCCTAGGCAATTTTTTGGAAGAGTTTGAGAAAGATGGGTGTTAACTCTTCTTTAAATGTTTGATAGAATTCACCTGTGAAGCCATCTGGTCCTGGACTTTTGTTTGCTGGAAGATCTTTAATCACAGTTTCAGCTTCATTACTTGTGATTGGTCTGTTCATATTTTCTATGGTCCAGTCTTGGAAGGTTATACCTTCATAAGGATTTGTCCATTTCTTCCAGGTTGTCCATTTTATTGGCATAGAGTTGCTTGTAGTAGTCTCTTAGGATGCTTTGTATTTCTGCGGTGTCTGTTGTAACGTCTCCTTTTTCATTTCTAATTTTATTGAGTCCTCTCCCTCTTTTTCTTGATGAGTCTGGCTAATGGTTTACCGATTTTGTTTATCTTCTCAAAGTACCAGCTTTTAGTTTTATTGATCTTTCCTATTGTTTTCTTTGTTTCTATTTCATTTATTTCTGCTCTGATCTTTATGATTTCTTTACTTCTGCTAACTTTGGGTTTTGTTTGTTCTTTCTGTAGTTCCTTTAGGTGTAACGTTCAATTATTTATTTGAGATTTTTCTTGTTTCTTGAGGTAGGCTTGTATAGCTATAAACTTCCCTCTTAGAACTGCTTTTGTTGCATCCCATAGGTTTTGGGTTGTCATGTTTTCATTGTCATTTGTCTCTAGGTATTTTTTGATTTCCTCTGATTTCTTCAGTGATCTCTTGGTTATTTAGTAATGTATTTGTTCAGCCTCCATGTGTTTGTGTTTTTTATGGGTTTTTTTCCCCCTGTAATTGATTTCTAATCTCATAGCGCTGTGGTCAGAAAAGATGCTTGATACGATTTCAGTTTTCTTAAATTTACCGAGGCTTGATTTGTGGCCCAAGATGTGATCTATCCTGGAGAATGTTCCTTGTGCACTTGAGAATAAAGTGTAATCTGGTGTTTTTGGATGGAATGTCCTGTAAATATCCATTAAATCTATCTGGTCTGTTGTGTCATTTAAAGCTTGTGTTTCCTTATTAATTTTCTGTCCACTGGTGTAAGTGAGGTGTTAAAGTCACCCACTATTACTGTGTTACTGTCGATTTCCTCTTTTATAGCTGTTAGCATTTGCGTTATATATTGAGGTGCTCCTGTGTTGGGTGCATATGTAATTGTTATGTTTTCTTCTTGGATTGATCCCTTGATCATTATGTAGTGTCCTTCCTTGTCTCTTGTAACATTCTTTATTTTGAAGTGTATTTTATCTGATATGAGTATAGCTACTCCAGCTTTCTTTTGATGTCCGTTTGCCTGGAATATCTTTTTCCATCCCCTCACTTTGTCTGTATGTGTCCCTAGGTCTGAAGTGGGCCTCTTGTAGACAGCATGTAATATGGGTCTTGTTTTTGTATCCATTCAGCGAGCCTGTGTCTTTTGGTTGGAGCAATTAATCCATTCACACTTAAGGTAATTATTGATACGTATGTTCCTATTACCATTTTCTTCATTGTTTTGAGTTTGTTTTTGTAGGTCCTTTTCTTCTCTTGCGTTTCCCACTTAGAGAAGTTCCTTTAGCATTTGTTGTGGAGCTGGTTTGGTGGTGCAGAATTCTTTTAGCTTTTGCTTGTTTGTAAAGCTTCTGATTTCTCCATCAAGTTTGAATGAAATCCTTGCTGAGTAGAGTAATCTTGGTTGTAGGTTCTTCCCTTTCATCACTTTAAATGTATCCTGCCACTCCCTTCTGGCTTGTAGAGTTTCTGCTGAGAAATCAGGGGGTAACCTTATGGGACTCCCCTTGTATGTTGTCATTTTCCCCTTGTTGCTTTTAATAATTTTTCTTTAATTCGTGTCAATCTGATTACTGTATGTCTCAGCATGTTTCTCTTTGGGTTTGTCCTGCCTGGGACTCTCTGCGCTTCCTGGACTTGGGTGGCTGTTTCCTTTCCCAAGTTAGGGAAGTTTTTGACTATAATCTCTTCAAATCCCTCTCCCTCTCCCTCTCCCCCTCTTCTCCCTCTCGCCCTCTCCCTCTCTCCCCTCCTCCTCTGGGACCCCTAAAATGCGAATATTGGTACATTTAATATTGTCCTAGAGGTTTCTCAGGCTGTCATTTCTTCTCATTCTTTTTTCTCTATTCTGTTCTGCGGCAGTGATTTCCACCATTCTGTCTTCCAGGTCACTTAGCCTTTCTTCTGCCTCAGTTATCCTGCTATTGATTCCTTCTAGTGTATTTTTCATTTCCGTTATTGTATTGTTCCTCTTTGTTCTTTAATTCTTCTAGGTCTTTGTTAAACATTTCTTGCATCTCCTCCATCTTTGCCTCCATTCTTTTTCTGAGGTCCTGGATCACCTTTACTGTCATTATTCTGAATTCTTTTTCTGGAAGGATGCCTATCTCCACTTCATTTCGTTGTTTTTCTGGGGTTTTAGCTTGTTCCTTCATCTGGTACATAGTCCTCTGCCTTTTCATCTTATCTTTCTGTGAATGTGGTTTTTGTTCCACAGGCTGCAGCACTGTAGCTCTTCTTGCTTCTGCTGTCTGCCCTCCGGTGGATGAGGCTCTCTAAGAGGCTTATGCAAGCTTCCTGATGGGAGGAACTGGTGGTGGGTAGAGCTGGGTGTTGCTCTGGTGGGCAGAGCTCAGTAAAACTTTAATCCCCCTGTCTGCTGATGGGTGGGGCTGGGTTCCCTCCCTTTTTTTGGTTGTTTGGCCTGAGGTGACCCAGCACTGGAGCCTACAGGCTCTTTGGTGGGGCTAATGGCGGACTCTGGGAGGGCTCATGCCAAGGAGTACTTCCCAGAACTTCTGCCACCAGTGTCCTTGTCCCCACAGTGAGCCACAGCCACCCCCCGCCTCTGCAGGAGACCCTCCAACACTAGCAGGTAGGTCTGGTTCAGTCTCCCCAGGGTCACTGCTCCTTCCCCTGGGTCCCGATGCGCACACTACTTTGTGTGAGCCCTCTACGAGTGGAGTCTCTGTTTCCCCCAGTCCTGTTGAAGTCCTGCAATCAAATTCCGCGAACCTTCAAAGTCTGATTCTCTGGGAAATCCTGGTGCTGGACCCCCAGGTTGGGAAGCCTGATGTGGGGCTCAGAACCTTCACTCCAGTGGGTGGACTTCTGTGGTCTAAGTGTTCTCCAGTTGGTGAGTTGCCCACCCAGCGGTTATGGGATTTCATTTTATCATGATTGCACCCCTCCTACCATCTCACTGCGGCTTCTCCTTTGTCTTTGGATGTGGGGTATCTTTTTTGGGGAGTTCCGGTGTCTTCCTGTCGATGATTGTTCAGCAGTTAGTTGTGATTCCGGTGCTCCCGTGAGAGTGAGTGCGCGCGCGTCCTTCTACTCTGCCGTCTTGAACCAATCTCTGTTAGCATTCTTGTTCTTGATGCATTGAATTCTTGCTCTTTCTTTCAACTGAGATAAACTCCTCTGCTCATTTTGCTCATCTTTCTCTGTCTGTCTCTATTAAATTAGGCGAAACGGTTACCTCTGGCGGTCTTGAAGAGGTGTCTTTATGTGGGAAGCGCCCCTGGTACAGTTTGTGTGTGTCCAGTGGCTTTGGTGGGGGAGCTGAATTTGACTGGAACCTAAGCCATGTACTCTCTCAGCGTGTGCTTAGCAGCTGTCAGCTTTAGGTGGTGGGGCTTGAGACAGAGGAGCTGGAGCCGGAGCCAGGGGTGGGGTGAGGCCTGCGCTGGCTCAGCTCCCACTGAGTGCTCTTTCCCCTCCCAGTACTGGTACCCTCAGTCCCGGACGGGACCAGTGTGGACCAAGCAGGGCTGGTGTGTGGCGGGGGGCGGTTGGCAAGGGCCAGGGCATCGGGTGTGTGGTCTGGCTGCCGTCAGAGATCTGGTCTGCGTCTGATGCGCTGCCTTGTGCAATTGCCAGTAATGGCTGCCCCTTCCCTGCTCAGATGCCACCTAGGGTTTGAGCCACCACAGCAGTTTGTTGGCCAGGCTTCTTCCTTGGTCATGGCAGCTCTCACTCCATTGTGGAGCTGCAACACAAGGCAGATGCTACTGGAGTGTTAGCTTGGTTCAGGCTGGGGTGCACACTGGGTTGGTCACAGGAAACCAGTGAGCCAGCAGTGCAGTTTCAATCTGCCGTCTCGGCCCAGCTTTGGGAGCCAGTAAAAATCCATGCACTCCGTACCAGCAGAGTTCCAGGCTTCCCACAGCCTTCCAACCAGCCAAGGAGACTCGTCTTCCTGTTGTTGGACCCCAGGGCTGGGCACCCAGTATGTGGCTCCAACTTCTCACTCCCCAGGGAGGGTGTCTGCCCGAGTAAATCTCCCTTTTCCTCTGAGTCCCCTCCCACGGGCACAGGTCTTCACCTGATCACGTCTCTTCCCTTCCCGCCTGAAGAATCATGTGGATCTTTCTTACAGACTTACTTGGGTTGCACAGGAGTCTTTCTGCCAGTCTCCAGCTAGTGTTCAGTGATAGCTGTTCCACATGTAGATGCATTTTTGATGTGTTCATGAGGGGAGGGGAGCGGAGCTCTGTGTCCTCCTAGTTCAGCATCTTGATTCGAGTCACTAGTATCAGCTTAATGTACTGTTCTACCTCTGAGATGTTTTATGTAAGCCCCATGGTAACCACAAAAGACAAAGAAAGAAAGGGGAAACAGAATATACCACCACAGAGAATAACAAATTTACGAAGGTAGGCAGAGATGGCTGGGGGGTGGGGGTGGGGGGTGGGGGTGCACGGGGCGCCGGGAGAGAAGCAACAGAAATACAAATCAACCAGAAAGCAAATGTTAAGGTGGCAGGAGTTAAGTCCTTACATATCAACAAATACTCTAAATGCAGATGGGCTGAACTCACCAATCAAAAGGCACCAAGTGGCTGGATATATTTTTAAAAAGACTCAACTATATGCTGCCTACAAGAGACCCACTTGAGCCTTCAGGACGCACGTAGACTCAAAGTGACAGGACAGGAATAAGTATTCTGTGCAAGTGGAAACCAAAAGAAAACAAGGGTATCTATACTCTTATCAGACAAAACACTTTATGACAAAAATGGTAACAAGAGTCAAAGAAGGTCATCATTGTAAATGCTGTAAAGAGATCAATCCATCAAGTAGACATAACAGTCATAAGTATAAAGTATATATGCACCCAGCATGGAAGGACCTGAATATGTTAGGCAAATACTAACAGAAATGAAGGGAAACCAGACAATAATACAATAATCATAGGAGACCTCAGTACCACACTTTGAACAAAGGATAGATAACCCAGAAAGAAATTCAACAAGGAAATGATGGACTTGAACCAAACATTAAGCCAAATGGACCTAATAGATAGATAGATACCTACAGAATATTCCATCCAACAGCAGCAGGATACATTCTAATCAATGGCACATGGTACCCTCTCAAGGACAGATCATGTGACAGGGCATAAAACAAGTCTTAGAAAACCTAAGATGACTGAAATCATATGAAGTATGTTTTCTGACCACCATGGTATGAAACTAGAAATCGAAAACATGAGAAAAGCTGAAAAATCTAGAAATATGTAGAAACTATAAACAACACACTCCTGAACAAAGATTATCTCAAAACAAATGAAACACAGCATACCCAAACCTACGGAGCACTGCCAAAGCAGTTCAGTGAGGGAAGTTTAGTTAAAAATGCATATATTAATATTTTAAGATCACAAATAAACAGTACAACTTTATACCTTAAAGAACTAGAAAAAGAATAAATTAAGAGCAAAGTTAGCAGAAGGAAGGAAATAATAAAGATCACAGCCAAAATAAAAGAAATAGAAATGAGTAAAATGATAGAAAAGATCAATAAGGGCTGGTTTTCCAAAAAGATAAAATTGACAAATCCTTAGTGAAACTAAGAAAAAAAGGGAGAAGACTCAAAATCAGAAATGTAAGAGAAGAAATTCAAATGGACACTAAAGAAATACACAGGATCATAAGGGACTACTAAAAACAAGTATACACCAACAAATTGGACAACCTAGAAGAAATGGGTAAGTTCCTAGATTGATTCAACTTATCAAGACTGAACCAGAAAGAAAAAGTCTGAACAAGCCAATAATGAGTAAGGAGCTTGTATGAGTAATCAGAAATCTCCCAATACAGAAAACACCAGGACCAGATGGTTTCATTGGAGAATTCTACCAAACGTTTAGTGAAGAATTACCACCTACCATTCTCAAACACTCCTGAAAAACTGAAGAGCAGGGAGCACTTCCAAACACATTCTGCGAGGCCCAGCGTTGCTCTGATACCATAGCCAGATAAGGACACTTCAAGAAAAGAGAACTCTAGACTAATATTCCTCATGAACACAGATGCAAAATTCCTCAACAAAATATTAGCAAACCAAATTCAAGAACTTATTAAAAGGATTATAAACCACGATCAAGTGAGATTTTTCCCTAGGATACAGGGCTGGTTCAACATACACAAATCAATAAATGTGATAAAACCACATTAACAGAATGAAAGGGAACAGTCACACGATCATCTCAACAGATGTAGATAATGCACTTAACAAAATATAGCATCATTTTATAATAGTAAAAAGCTTCAGCATATTGGGGGTAGAATGAAAATACCTCAACCTAATAAAAGCCATATGCAATAAACCCACAGCTAAAATTATGCTCAATGCATAAAAAAAAAATTAAAGCCTTTACTCTAAGATCAGTAACAAGACAAGGGTATTCACTCTCACAAATTGTTCAACACAGTACTAGCAGTCCTAGCTAGAGGAATCAAGCAAGACCAAGAAAAGCTATCCAAATCTGAAAGAGAACAGCAAAATTATCACTGTTTGCAAATGACATAATCTTATCTATTAAAAATCCCACAGACTCAACTTTAGAAACTACTGATATAATAAATGAATTCAGTAAATTTGCAAGATATAAAAATCAATACATAGAAATAAGCTTCATTTCTATACACTGAGAATGAAACATCAAAACCAATAAAATGCCTAGGAATAAATTTAACCAAGGAAGTGAATGAAAGATGTACAATGAAAATGAAAATTGAAGTGAATGAAAGATGTACAATGAAAATGAAAATTATAACTTTGCTGAAAGAAACCGAAGACGACACGAACAAGTGGAGGGACATCCTGTGTTCATTCATCAGTTGGAAGAGTTCATATCGTTAGAATTTTCATGCTACCCAAAGCCATCCATTCATTCAATGCAATCTCTATACAAATCTCAATGGCATTTTTCACAGAAAAAGGAAAAGATCCTAAAATTTGTATGAAACCACAAAAGACCCCAAATAGTGAAAGCAGTCATGAGAAAGAAAAACAAAACCAGATGTATCACACTTCCTGATTTCAAAGTATACTAGAAAGCAACAGTAAGTAAAACACTATGGGGCTGGCATAAAAAGAGACACACAGACCAGTGGAACAGAATAGTGACCTCAGAATTAACCCCCCACATATATGGTCAACTAATATTTGATAAGGGAGCCAAGAATGTCCAATGGGAAAAGGAAAGTCTTTTCAACAAACAGTGTTGAGAAAAGTTAACAAACACATAAGAAAAATGAAACTGGACACCTATCTTACGCCACTCACAAAAATTAACTTGAAGTAGATTGAATACTCAAATATTAAGACCTAAAACCGTAACACACTTAGAAGAAAACATAGGTGGTAAGCTCCTTGACAGCAGTCTTGTCTTGAATTTGGCGACAAAAGCAAAAATAAACAAGTGGAACTACGTTAAACTAAAAAGCTTCTGCACAGCAAAGGAAACCATCAACAAAAAAAGAGGCAACCTACCAAATGGGAGAAATTATTTGCAAATTATATATTTGATCAGGGGCTAACATCCAAAATATGTAAAGAACTCATACAATTCAACAGCAGAAGAACAAACAATACAGTTTAAAGTGGGCAGAGGGAACCCTTGTGCACTGCTGGTGGGAATGTAAATTGGTGCAGCCACTGTAGAAAACAATATGGAGCTTCCTCAAATAACTAAAAACAGAACTACCAAACGATCCAGCAATTCAATTCTGGGTATTTATTAAAAGAAAATAAAACATTAACTTGAAAAGACGTACACACCCCCGTGTTTATCGTAGCATTATTTACAATAGCCAACACATGGAATATCCCATTAATGGACAAATGGATAAAGAAAAAGTGGTACAGGTACTCCCTGCTTTCCAAAAGTTTGCATTATACCACTTTGCTTTTACAAAAGACTTACATCAGTACAGTAATGGCTTTTTTCATAAAGGCGAAAATCTTCTTTGGATTTCTTTTGGTTAGTGAAAACAGGTACTAATGTAGGACTTCTGTAAAAGTGGCATAATTTGAACTTCAGAAAAGCGGGGGATGCTCTTCTCTTTATACCATTTTGCTTAGGAAAGTTTTCACAGGAACGCTCTACTTTCGGGTAGCAGGGCAAACTGTGTGTGTGTACGAATATTATTCAGCTATAAAAATGGAAATCTTGGCATTTGCGACAACACGGATGGACCTTGAGGGCATTACACTAAGCGAAATAAGTCAGACGTGGAAAGACAAATAACCGTATGACCTCACTTATATGTGGCATGTAAAACGAAACAAAACCAACTCATAGGTCAAACAAACAGATGTGTGGCTGTCAGAGGTGGGGATCAAGGGATGGGCAAAATGGGTGAGTGGTCAAAAGGTACAAACTTCCAGTTATAAAGTCAGTCAGTCCTAGGGATGTAATACATTAGCACGACAATAAATAACACACATAAAACAAGGTTATATACTGATCAGTCAATGAAACTGCTGTGACCAGAGGCCCCCAATAATCTAAATTATTTCCCCCTGGAGCACTGGTTCAGTATTCACCAGTTCAGTGTCTGTGTTGATGTTACAGAACGTCACTAATGTGAAGAACAAGAATCAACTATAATTTAAATAACTTAAAATCCAGGTGTTCAGTCACATTAGCCACATCTAAAGGGCTTGATGGCCACATGTGGCTGCCATACTGAACAGATTTAGAACATTTCCATCACTGCACTAAGTGGGTATCAAGCAGTGCTGTTTTAGCGCGTTATTCCAGAGAGTAACTCCTGACCCTTTGGGCCTGGGCACAGGCAGCCTTTTCCTAGCGCCCTTGGGGTGCTATTTCTCTCACTGTACACTGCGGATCTTCATATACAAACATCACCTTCCCTTCTCAGCTTTAAAGTCCTCATGGTTGGCCTCTCATACAACGCACGTCTATGCCTTGCCCACAGGTCTGCAAATAGTAGTTACACACAGGAACTCTAGAAGTTCCTGACAACCATGAGTCAAAGAAGATCATCTGAGCGATGTCATGGAGGACGGCAGAGTAGGGCCCTCTGAGAATCAGTACCTCCACTGAAGCTACCAATAAGCTGGCAAAATAACGGCAGAATCAACGTCTTTGGAATGCTGGATTCAAATCAGATACTTACAGAAACCAGGGGAAAGATGCTGGGAAAACTTGGTGAGTGCTGTAGCACTGTTCTGTACTTGCCTGCCACCCCAGCTCCCAGCTGTCAGCGGTGACCATGCTCCTGGCGTGGGTTGCCAGTTCTGGGCACAAGGGGTGGGGTGGCCATAGGGACCTTGCTCTTCTAAAGCTGTCGTTGTGCATTTGACCTGTCTGGTAAGTGACCTGAGGGGCCGGCACAGAGCCTTCCCTTTGCTTTGCTCTTTCAGCTCCAGCCACTTCCAGGAGGCACGAATCAAAAGCATTTAAAGACTATCCATGCTATCCATGGGCAGATGGGGCAAGCAGCAGACAGAACCAACAACCTAGATGGGAGGAGGCTATGGAGGAGGGTCCTTGGGGGAACAAGGGCTTCAGAGGGCTGCCTAGTGCATTTGCACGCCAAACCCTGACGCGAGCTCAGAAGAGAACTGACAACACTGAGACTCACAGCACTCCTTGGGCTCCAAGGTGAAAGCTGGAGTGGAGTCGCAGGCAGCCCGGCTGAGCACTGAAGGAGCACCCCAAAACCAACCTGCAAAGTGCGGGAGGAGATCTTTTTGGTGCTGGGTGTTTAAGGAAATCTCGGTAACTATATAAATAAATCTTGGTATGTTACTCCTCTTTTTGTTTATATGATTTAAAAGACAAGTGCATAAAACTAATTATAAATCTAATGTTAATGGGGATACAGTATTCTAAGATGTAACTTGTGATGGCAACAATAACAGCATCAAGTGGGAGAGAGGACAGAGCTGTACAGGAGCAGGGTTTTTGCGAAGCTGTTGGAACCAGTATCAATTCAGGATATTAATTATAGTCATCAGAATAACCACTAAGAAAAAACTTAAAAACACAGAAAAGGAAACAAGGTGGGAATTGAAATGATACATTAGCAAAACCAAATCAAACACAAAAGGAAACAGTTTTGGAAGAAATTGGGGGGAAAAGATGAAACTCGTAGAAAACAAATGGAAATAAGATAGAAATAGGTACTCCCTAATTTAGAAGTTGCTTTATATTTAAGCAGATTAAATTCACCAGAGGTACTGGCAACATGGATTATAAAAGCATAAGCCAATTATACACTATCTACAAGCGACTCATTTTAGAGCCAAAGTCACAAACAGATTGAAAGTACGGAAACATGTTTTCCATGCATTAATAACCAGTAGAAAGCTGGCATGATATGTATATAGCTGATTCACTTTGTTATACAGCAGAAACTAACAAACACACCATTGTAAAGCAATTATACTCTAATAAAGATGTTTAAAAAAATAATAAAATAAAATGAAAACAAAACAAAAAAAGAAAGCTGGCATGGCTACTAGTATCAGGAAATAGACTCTTAAGTCACAACTTGTTACAGGAGACCAAAAAGGGGCATTATATACTGATAAAGTCAATCCATCAAAAAGACATCACAATTATAAAGATACACACACCAAACAGCAGGGCCCACCCCCACCCAAATACAGGAAGCAAAGCTTGACAACTGAAGGGAGAAACAGACCTACATTAACAGCTGAAGACCTCAACACCCCAATTTCAATAATGGGCACACAGAACATCTAGACAGAAGAATAAGGAAACAGAGGACCTGAACCCCACATACCAGCCAGACCTAACAGACACGCACAGAACACTCCACCCACGACCACAGAGCACACTCCTCTCAGTGCGCTGGAACATTCTCCAGGATAGACACGTTAGGCCACCAAACAAGTCTCCAGAGATTAAAATCTTACGAAATATCTTCTCTAACCAAATGCAATAAAGCTAGAGATCCATAAAGAAGGAAAAGTGAAAGATTCCAAATATGTGGAAATTAAACAACGTAGTCTTAAGACAACCAAATCAAAAATGAAATCACGAGGAAAATTAGAAAACACTTTGAGACAAAGGAAAACAAAAACACAGCATACCAAAATTTAAGGAATGTAGTAAAAACAATGGTCAGACTTGTTGACAAAAATTCAATTAACAATCAAATGAAGAAAGAAAAAAGGGAATTTTATTCAAGCCAAACTGAGGATTCTGAGAACTGTTCCACCTGTTTAGAAGTCCAAGGCACAGTCAGACATTTTTGAGACGAAGGATCGTGTATATAACAATGACATACTGGTATTTTATAGAAACGTCACCACAATACATAGTCCAGGTAAGCACGTACAAAGGAGCAGCATGTCACCGTGACCCCAACAGAGCTGGGAAAGACTGCTATTCTTTCAGGAAGTTACACTGCTAGCATCAGAAGGAAAGGAAACAGTGATCTTTGTGGTTGAGCGGCCGCTCCGCCTTTGAGGAGCTCTGGTTAATGTGCAATGCGACGCACACTGCACACTAGGGGGGCACGGAGGAGACCCGGACACACACACAAGAAGAATTTTTAAATCTTTCTTGTCCTGCCTTAAAATATAAATTTCATTTCACCACACTTTAGTGCCTACATTAAAAAAGAAAGATTGCAAATGAGTAACCTAACGCTACGCCTTTAGGAACTAAGGAAAGGAAGAGCAAACTCAACGCCAGTAAACTGAGAAAATAGTCAAGATTAGAAGCACAGATAAAACAGAGCACAGAAAAAGAGATGCAACAAAACCAAACACTGGTGCCTTGAAGAGCTCAACAAAATTGACACACCTCTTTCCAGACTGATTGAGAAAAAAAAAGAAAAAAAAAAACTCAAATAACTAATATCAAAAATGAAAGTGGGGGGCTTCCCTGGTGGCGCAGTGGTTGAGAGTCCGCCTGCCGATGCAGGGGACATGGGTTTGTGCCCCGGTCCGGGAAGATCCCACATGCCGCGGAGCGGCTGGGCCCGTGAGCCATGGCCGCTAAGCCTGCGCGTCCGGAGCCTGTGCTCCGCAACGGGAGAGGCCACAACGGTGAGAGGCCCGCGTACCACCAAAAAAAAAAAAAAAAAAAAGAAAGTGGGGACATCGTCTACCTTACAGAAATAAAAATGCCAACTTATCAAAAGTTCCTAGAAACATAAATTACCAAAACCGACTCAAGTAATAGAAAATCTGAAAAGATCTGCAACAAGAGGCTTCATCAGTAATAGAAAAAACCTCCCCAAAAGAAAAGGATGGCTTTACTGGTGAATTGTACCAAACCCTGAAAGAAGAATTAACACCAATCCTTCTCAAACTCTTCCAGAAAATATCAGAGAAGGGAACACTCCCGAACTCGTTCTAATAACCCAGCATTACCCTGATACCAAAGCCAGACAGAGAGGCTCCATAAGAGAATTATAGACTAATAACCCTTATGGGCACTGATGCAAAGATCCTCAACAAAATATGAGGAAATGGAATCCAACCTCAGAGTAAAAGGATTTCTCACCATGGCCAGGTGGGATTTGTCCCAGCACTGCAAGGGTGATTCAACATCTAGTATCGGGCTTCCCTGGTGGCGCAGTGGTTAAGAATCTGCCTGCCAATGCAGGGGACACGGGTTCGAGCCCTGGCCTGGAAAGATCCCATATGCCATGGAGCAACTAAGCCCCTGCGCCACAACTACTGAGCCTGCGCTTTAGAGCCCACGAGCCACAACTACTGAGCCCACGCGCCTAGAGCCCGTGCTCTGCAACAAAGAGTAGCCCCTGCTTGCCACAACCAGAGAAAAGCCCGCGTGCAGCAACGAAGACCCAACGCGGCCAAAAACTAAATTAAAAAGAAAATCTAGTATCGAATGTTGTAATATACAACTTTAACAAAGGAGAAAAAACACATGTTCATCTCAACTGATGCAAAAAAAGTATTTGACAAAATTCAACACCATCTCACGATAAAAACACACAGCAAACTAAGACTAGAAGGGAACTTCTTCAGCACGACAAAGGACATTGCTGAAAACCCACAGATGACACCACACTCACTGGTGAAAGATGAAAACGTTCCCCTGAGATCAGAAACAAGACAAGGATGCCCTCTTTCACCACTGCTATTCAACACTGTACTGGATGTTCTAGCCAGAGCAATCAGGCAAGAAAAAAGAAAAAATATTCAAATTGGAAAAGCAGAAGTAAAACCATCTCTATCACAGACAACATGATCCTGTATACGAAAAGTCCCACAGATAGCTAATAAGTACTAGAGCTAATAAATTAATCCAGCAAAGTTTCAAGAGAAAAGATCACCACACAAAGGCAGCTGTGTTCCTCTACACCAGCAATGACAATCCAAAAAGGAAATTGGGAAACTCTGTAAATACATAATATCTACAAATATACAGCAGCATCCAAAAGAATACTAAGAATAAATTTAAACAAGGAAACTGAAAAGTAGAAACATCAAAAACCAGTAAAAATGACAAAACACTGCTGAAAGAAATGAAAGACAAAAGGAAAGACACTGTGTTCATGGACTGGAAGCCTTAATATCGTTAAATAGCAGAACTACCTAAAGCCGTCCACAGATTCCGTGCGATCCCTATCAAAATTCCAGTGGCCTTTGCTTTTTTGAAAAGCCAGTCCTTAAACTCTTCAATTTCATGATGTTCAAAGAGAATAAGTACAAACCCCACAGCTGGGCTGTCACTTGAACATACAGACAATATTTCAAAGTTCACAAACACCTATCTTAGCGGAAGTTACTGGTCATTAATCAACAGCACTTCAAACATTCTTGCAAGTTGATGAAATAATTTTTATTTTAGAAAGTGTTTACAGTTTACATCTTTACTCTTTCCCCACGATTTTATTTTGTCAATTGGAAGCTGTGTGTAGGCGTCCCGTCCTAAGGGAACTTCGAATTTTTTTGTTTTTTTTCTTTAAATGTTTCAGCCACGCTGTGCAGCATGCTGGACGTCTCAGTTCCCCGACCAGGGATCGAACCCAAGCCCCCTGCAGTGCAAGCACAGAGTCTTAACCACTGGACCACTGGGGAAGTCCCCATAAACGTTTCTTATTAATGCCATAATGCATTCAACCTGTATCTATCAGAATAAGTTTGTCAAGTAATACAATGAAATAATTATAAGATGAAATGTTTGCTTGTGAAACTGCATAAAAGCTATACACTACTTTGGGAAAAAAACTTTTAATGTTCCTTAGTCTTAAGATTTACTATTTCCCAAAATCATACAAGAGTTTCTAACTAGACATGTTTGAAAAAAACAGTAACAAAAAGCTCAAAGCCCACCTGAAATCGGCTCCGGGTGGGGACAGAGGCCCTTCGAGCGCAGAGGAAGTTGCTTCTGTAACTTGGTCTGGCTGCTCTAGAACGCATGTTTTATCTCCAAATAAGGATTCATTTCAAACAGGGATTTCTTTTATTTTCCTAGAACCCGAATGCTTAGTGCTATCCCTACTTTCATACTTGGAATTTCTGAAGCTTTCCTGAGTCTGGGATGCAAAGCTCTTTCATCCACCTTCCCGTTGTGATCAGAGTAGCAAAAGTGAGTGCTGAGACCAAGGTTTTTCCCTCTCCTAAACACTTCCCCTTCTAGAGAACAGTTCTGTCATAAAATGTCAAAACTAGAAGAGAAAAATGTGAAAGGGAAAAACCTACAAAAATATCCTAAAATGTCAAATAGAATCATTTCTAAATACAATAAGCCATAATCATAGCCTGACCTTATTCCTGTGTTGCTAATATGACTCTCACAGAGTCTCCGGGACGAAGTCTTCTGGGTGTGATTTCCATGGCGCCGTGAGGCAGGTCGCAGAACGCTCACGTGCACAATGAACTACCACAGCTCTTGGTCCGCTCACAGCACTCGCGATCTGCTACGGTCTTGATTCCGTGCTCTGCACGAGTCTGCCCTTCTACATCCATTTTAACCCTAACCTGATCTATGATTATGGCCTAGTCATTCACCCATGCCAGCATTCACTTCTTCGTCACGACCTGGATTAAACTCGGGATACAACTCTGGTGCTTCGGGACGATGAGCCCACTGATTGCTTGGATCAAAGTTTAGGACACTCTCTCCACACGCATGCCCTTTCTCTGCTGAATCCCCAGGACCTCACATCCAGGGCTCCCACCCTTCCCAAGTTCTGCCAAGGATGTTGGGGTCTGTCGCCTGGTCAATCAAGCACTTCACCTGGGCCTCTTCTGAAAGTCCACTGCTTGGCTCCTGGGCACGGATGTTGTGATCTCTGCTTCCTTGCGCTACAGCGATGTAATGCTCAAAGGCAGGCACCTTCTCATGGCCCAGAAGTAACTCATCACTGGAAAAAAGATTAAACAAACATGAAGACACAAACCACGTATGATTTTTCCTGTCCAAACCAGACATTCCCTCTCACCACGCAGAATATTTTGTTGCTCATAACCTAAAAGCCAAGAGATTCGATCTGCAGGAAACCAGAACATGATGGATGCTGGGAACGCCTGTCTTCAGGTGTCTGTGTGGACTCACTTTTACTTCGCTTGGGTTAGTACCCAGAATGGAACGCAGGGTCCTATGGTACCCCACGTTTAACTCTTGGAGGAACTGCCACACCTCCCCACAGTGGCTGCAGCATTTTACCTTCCCAGCAGAAACACCGAGGGCTCCGACTTCTCCAGCCCTCACAACAACTCGCTATGTTCCATTTTTTGATTCCAACAATTCTAGTGGGTGTGAAGTGGAATCCCACTGCATTTATCTGATGACTAATGATGGCCAGCATCTTCCCATGTGCTTGTTGGCCATTTGTGTGTCTTCTTTACAGCAATGTCCGTTCAGGTACTGTGGTCATTTTTTAATTGGGTGGTCTTTTTATTATTCAGCGGTAAGAGTTTTTTTATGTATTCTGTACACAAGTCCCTTAGCAGCTGTATGACTTTCAAATGTTTTCTCCCATTCTGTGGGCTGTATTTTTACTTTCCTGATGGTAAGCACTAAAGTTTTCAATTTTGATGAATTTATCTGTTTTTTCCTTTTCTTGTTTGTGCTTTTACTGTTATACTTAAGAGTGCCAAATTGTCACTGCCAAATCCCAGGTCCTAAAGATTTACCCGTGTTTCTTCCTAAGTATTTTACAGTTTTAGCTCTTACACTTAGGTCTTTGATCCACTTTGAATTAACTTTGTATGTGGTGGGAGGTGGAGGTTCCACCTTCATTCCTTTGCCATTTGTTGGAAAGACCACCAAATGGTCTTGGCACCTTTGTCAAAAAACAACTGACCACAGACAGCCTTTTATTGTTAATTAAATGGGAAAGTCCAACTTTTTTTCCTTCTTGTGAATCATTTCTACAAATTCCTGTTTGTTTTAGACCTCAACCAGAAAAATGGGAAAGCTACGTCAAAGGTAACCCGATTTGCACACTCGTTAACGAGCCGCCGCTGTGCTCTCCGCACCTCGGGGCCGTGCCGCCAGGGTCCCATTCGTCCTGAAAAAGGACAAGAGTAAGTTTAAAACCTAAATCTCCTCGGGCAGGTAAAGGTATTCATGCAACCGTCTAGGAATGCGGTGCAGGGACCCCAGGCAGACTGGGAAGGGCTCCAGAGTTAGGACCTTGCAGGGCGGTGGAGAGGCCGGCCTCCTCAGGCCGTGGCCCTCCGTCTGTCAGTGCCGACACCACAGGCCGAGGATAAACACATGGTGTTCATTGATTCTTCCGGAAACGCCAGTGTGTTGGTGTGTGTTTGTTTCTTCCACAAATAACGTCTTACCAGGTAATAACTGCTGGATTGGCACCTGCTAACTTTCTCTTGGCATGATGTATCTTCTGCCGGGGATACCAGTTTTTTTCAGTTACATTTATTTCTTGAATCCATGATCCTCCTTTTCTTAGCATTTTCTGTTCAAAATTCTAAAGGAAAGGAACATGATTTTTTTCCTCTGCTTAACAGTATACATGATCACATTCACACAGATTCACCAAGTAACGATCTTAAAATAAACAGAATCTCTAACTGGGGAGGGCGCCGCAGCTTTTCATGCAAACTCTCACGGCAGCACCAATAACAGTGACCACGACCGTGAGGGTCTTACCCTTAGGCTTAAAGTATCCCTCCCTGTGGAGGGTGCCATTGCTGTGCTCCCTTTTGGGGGCAGTATTGTGAAGAACCCTTGAGATTTAAGAAAGCACTATCTGTCTTTATGATCAAGGAAGACTTTGTGTGGAACAGATTTTAAACTAAAACTTTTCTCAGAGAAACCAAACCCACCATCACCAAAGGGTTAAAAATACTCTCAAGTCAGTTTCCTCCAAATAAAAGGAACGTCTCATCTGATTTTCAAGCCAAGCCAAATGATCCCAAGTGTTCATTCTGAGAAAGTGCTGTACAGAACAGTAAGTATTTTAGTAATAAACACAACATGACACATTCCCACCAGGTAACAGGAGATGTGGGTCCATCACAGGCACGCTGTAACAAAGGCACAAAGTGCGAAGAGACCACCGCACCTTCCAGTCAAAGGACGGCTCCTTCACAAACACGTCCATGGCGGTGGTGAGCAGGTCTGGGCGCGAGCGGAAAGCCCTCAGCGCACACACCATGGTGCTGCCCACGAGCCCCGTTTCTTTCAGTGGTAGCATCAGGGTGATGAACTGGCGAGTCAGACGGAAAGGCATCAGCTCAGGGACCGGCAGAAACTACAGAGAAAAGGACGTGTGAGAAGCAGTGGATGCGAGGGAGGGCCCTTCCACGGCTGTCGCTCACGCGTTGGGAGCACACCAGCTCCTGCCACACGGGTGTGAAGTCACTGTGCCCACGAGCAATGACACGGCCATGGAGAAGGAGATTTGGAGCTTGATGTCAGGGAGGGTGTGCTTCACATCCACGCAGGATGTTTCCATGACGGGGCTTCATAGAACCTCCTACCTTTTTACAGGAGCACGTTTCTCTTAGCTCCGATTATCTAATCTATCAGCACACCTTCCACAACCTGTCTGCACGAGGCTGAAACACAGCTGAGATTTTCCCTTTCCACAAGAATGACAACGTCAACGACCATGCAAACCGACTGCATGCAGAGCGATCGCAAAGCCCAAGGGCAACTCCAGCCCAGAGTGGAGAAGGGCACACTCACCTGGGTGGCTGATCCGAAAGCATGTCCAAAGTCGATCCCGATCACGCCGCCCGTCTCCAAGCTCACCATGAAGTTGTTCAGGTGCCTGTCTCCGATGCCCAAGATCCAGTGGCTGACGCACAGGAGCGCGTGGGAGCTGGCAAAGTGGTTGCGGAGAGCCAGGAAGGCCTCGGGGCCGGTGCTCATCTTCAGGAAGGCCCGCCTGCAGGGGGACAGTCGTGTGGCCTCTGCCCTCTGCCCCCGCCCCCAGCCCCCGTGAGCAAAGTCGGGAATACTCTTACTTTAAGAGATCGGCCGGCACTTTACTTTCTCTTTTTCTAAAAGATGTGACTGTTTCAGTGCGACTAGCTCCCCTATGATTTAATAATAGGAAATGTCCGATTAGAACTTCTCATGACTTGAAATTTAAACCTCTGTGTTATATTGAAGCTCGAATATCAGACAACAGCTAGATTTTGATGATCTGAGGCAACACTTGCTAAGAAACAAAAGTGAATACGCAACTTTGAGAAGAATGAACTGGTCGGTGCAACACATACTTGAACATGAGCGCGTAGGCCCCAGGGTCACACCTTCCCGACATCCTCCTCAGCCAGTCTCTATACTCAGACGCTGGTGCCCGGGGGTCACTAACAAGTAGGGAAAGAGAGATCAGCATTAGGAAGATGTCCAGGGTTGCTGATTTCAGAGGCAAACATCACCAGGAATTCACTGAAAAGTAGTGAAGAGTCAGGGAAAATAAACGTGACTTTAATCATATTTAATATTAGCACTGAACTCCTGCTACTCTGGGTCTAGGATTTCCACACGCCATTATCCATTCTTAATCACTCCTCAAGAACCATGGCTATCTCCTGTGCAAAAGTTCACGAGCAGAACCACCAGATACAATAAACGTCCCACTTCACACACAGGAACAAGATGAGCTGACGACGCAGGCATAAGGTCCCACACGCCTGACCCTGGGCGGGACCCCTCGCAGCAGGACAGCACCACGTGCAACTTGTTTAAAGCACGTAAATCACTAAAGAAGCAAAATGGCCACAAGCTACTTGTTGAAGACAGCCTGTCTGCTTCTGTCATTAAACACTGCCACGCTTTTTTTTTCTTTTAAACCATTTCCAGTATGCAGACACAGACAAAATCCACAGTAAGTGCCAAAAAGTATCTTCTTAAATGACGATGGGTTTGAACTGAATTTGAAAAGCTTGTTTTCAATAATGCTTCACAGGCAAAAGGCAGTGTGGGGACAGGTGGAAACACTGTGTTACTTGTATGTTTAGCCACTTTTGCGTTTGCATCAAAAGTTTTAACAATTTTCCTTAAAAATAATAATAATAATAATCACTAAAGACAGAACAACTTCACAATATGTTACTTAGTAGTTAAATCCCTTAAGGTGAATCTTTTCTGAGTTGCTACTACGTTAATTTCACAAAGAGACCACTCCATTTCCATCTAAATTCTCTCCTAGTTTCAACCGGATAAAAGTCTTTAGGTTGGAAAACTGCAACATGTAAATTAAGAAAAAAACAGCAATGATCTTAGGAATGGGGGCTTGAAGTGCCTTGTTTTAAAAAGGTAGTGGGAAGTAATGTATACAATTCCATATGTGAAAAGCACTTTATACTCCTTGGACACCTGTGTTTACCGGATGCCTTTCACTCTCTCCCATCTTACAAGTGGGAGGCGGGGGGCGGGGGCCGTGGGAACCGGGAAGGTCACTTGTGCGAGTGGCTCGGGCCCCCTGTGTGTCAGCACAAGCACAAGCGAGAGGGCGGACTCCTGGCCCCAGGGTGCCGGTCCTGCAGGGGCTGCAGGAACAACTTTAGGCAAAAGACTCAAGTGAATGGAAGTAACAGTTGGTAAACACTGCCCCACGTAGCAACTACTGCGCAGGCGCTCTCAGGAAGGGGCAGCAGTCCAGTAAGGAGAATCTCCTCGCCCGCCAGCCTAACGATGGTCCCCCAAACGTGCCAACCCTTGCTTCAAAACGGCTGTAAGCCATGCTGTCCTTAGTTTTCTTTACAGAAACAAGGAACAAATTTTTTTTTTAAAACTTCCTGATTGAAAAATAACATGCTCATCGTAGGAAACCTGGAAAATAAAAAAGGATAAAGGAAAACAGAAAAAGCACCTGATTCATGACCTGGACCTGCTCACCCACCTGCGCCCCCTACAGGCCGGGGCAGCCTCACCTCTCCAGCCTCAGCTGCCTCGTCTATACAGAGGTGACAAGGATACTCACCTTCTTGCTTTTTGTAATAAATAAATGACTTCATACACATTAAGAACTGAGACTAGTGCCACAGAAAATGTATAATTAAATGTTAGCTGCTAACCTTGCTGTTTTATTTTCCTCAAAGAGTCTTTTCTTCCCCAAAGTTAATCCTTTTTTAAAAATTGTGATAAAATATATGCAACTACTGTTTAGAACCCTGGACTCCATTTCCTTTGTTCACCCATGGAGAGGCAGATTGAAGTACAGGCCAGGCGGCGGCCAAGGGCGCCAATGAAAGGGCCTGAAAATTCAGGTCCCTGGAGGCGGGGTGGAGGTGACCTGTGGGCTGGGGCGGCCGGGCAGGGCCGGGGCAGGGCCCTGGGACTCCAGGTCACCTGGTGTAGGCCGCCTTCTCCTCCCGTGACATGCTGCTCAGAAGGAGTTCCTTCAAGGTGCAGGTGCCTTCGATCCATTCAATTAGCCCCAACCTGAAAGGAGAGAACAGTCATGAACACCCCTGCCCTCGCTTCTCTAGAACACAGTTCTTCCCTTTCTCCACGAGGATGAACATCACAGGCTGAGCAGCGTCTGTGCTGTTGGCCTCTGTCCTGTGACACCTAGAACCCGAACCATCACAGGACCCCCTCCTCCCCTTCCCGACAAAACCCCTTCCGGTCCTGTGCCCCCTGCGCCCCCATCGCCTGCAGGGGGCTCTGCGCACCTGGAGGTCATGGGCACCACGCGGTAGGTGGTCACCTGCAGGCCCCTCTGGCCACAGGCGGCGTCGCGGGCGAGCACCCCATTCATGACCTGCAGCAGCTGGCAGACGCGCTGGTCCTGCCGCAGGTCCTCCCCGCCCTTCACCAGGAAGGCGTACTCGCGCTCGTCGTGCCCGCGGACCACAATGCGCATTGGTCTCCTGAGCGAGGCCATCACTTTCACCTTTAAAGGTCAAACGAAACAGCGTTTTCAGATGGGCCCGTGTCTCATCACCAGACGGGAAACGAGGCCTGGGGCACGCCCTCCAGGGACACAGGAGGGCAACAGAGCAAAGGACAAGCGAGGGCACTGAGTCTCCTGGTCCCTGTTCCTGCCCGGCTGCAGTGCCAAGAGGTGCCAGGTTCCCGGTGACAAGTGAAGTGCTTATAAACATGCGTCCTCGGGAACAAGCCACACACGACATGTCCACTTGCTACAGACACTTAAGACTCGTACGTTTGTCACACACACACACACACACACACACACACACACACACACAGTTTATTCTTCGAGTTCACTAGGTCCTTAAACATGACTGATGTTGAAAGACTGGAAACATTATATTAAGGTCAGTAAATTCCCATCAGAAAACTTGTAACACAACCCTCAGAGAACCCCGTGCGCTTGAGACCGACATGGGGAGTGAGCTGCCTCTCCTGGAACCTGAGGAGCTGACGCCCAGCACCTACCCGCTCGTCGAAGCCGGCGATGCGGGCGTGGTACTCGGGCATCGGCTTCCCTCTGCCATCGTACTGACCTGGGACAAACCACAGAAGCCTGACTCAGAGGCTGCACCCTGCATTTAAAACACACCCACTGGTCTAACAGGAGGGGAGTTTTAACTCGAAGTTTTCATTGGATGTATTTTTTTAAATGCTGCCATTTCTCAGTTTGACAGGCTAGCGGACGCCGCTTCCCGTTCCGGTGGAGCAGACAAAGGCAAACAGGGACGGCAGCGCCCCGGGCGAGCACCCGTGCTGTTTCCAGCAGAGTCAAGCTGCATGTCAGGAGGCTCTGTTTTTGGTGGTTTTCTTGAAACTCATGGTATGTGATGCACAGCTGTTAATTATAACAAAGGAAATTGTTTCTCCAAATCCCTTTCTCCCCACTGGAATAAGGACCTAAGTGACCACAGTGAAACACCTGGTCTGGCAAATTCCACGGTGAAGACAGGGCGGGTCCTCAGTGCCACTAGCATCCCTCCTGCCGGCACGTCGTGTGCCATCACCTCGCTGCTTTAGGTGGGACCAGCGCACGCCCCACAAAGCAGTGTGCAGGCACACCGCGTTTTACTGCACTTCTCAGATGCTGCAGTTCCTACCATGCGCGGGTAGGTTCAGAGGACATTACCAGCTACCGTTATTAGTAGGTGGACGTCTGAGCACTTGTCTTAACCAAGAATATGACTAGACGTTTAATAAGCATACTACTCACAGTAATTATAGATTTTCCTAATGATGAAGAATATGTGGAATTTAAAATTCTTTTTAAAGAAAGAAAACTGTCAAGATCCCAATTTCACCATCTTAGAATCAAAAGTGCCGGCTGCAGCACGATTCTCCTCCAAGCACCCTCCTGCCCACCCCCGCCGCGAGGTGAACTCACCAGGAACCTCTAGCTCGTCCCTCAGGAACTCCGCCCTGAAGCTGCTCATCCAGGGCGAGCACTCCTTCAGGTTCCCTGGCACCTTCGAGGCCCTGCTCATCCTCCCGAGCAGCAAGCTGGTGATGCTGCGGAAGTCCTGGAGCCTCATGCCAGGGAGCTTAGAGCCTCCTCTCCCGAAGTGTTCATCAAATTCTTTCCCAAAAGCCTGAAATTAATGATAATTTACCTGAAATATTAATGTTTAGTTGAACTTCTGAAAAAGTTCCAGGCTCACGAATCTTTATAATAAACAGGTGCCCAAGTTGTATTGGGTTTTTTCTGTGCTTTTAACTGACAGTTTCACTCTCCTCGAATGTTTCAACACTCTTAAAGCACAGCAGGCTGCCTTTGTGCGCCTTTGAGAAGATGGAAAGGATGACAGTCAGCGGTGACTTCTGAGCATAAGTTCTTAATAAGGGCTTTAAACACATGGGGAAATCCTTTAACCTCTGTGTCCGTTGTACAGCTGCTGATCTGCACCATCATGACAACGGGAGTAAGTAGGAACAAAGTACAAAATAAAGGACATAGTTCAATGGAAATGAACAGCCCAGGGACCGCCCTGCTGGCGCGGTGGTTAAGAATCCGCCTGCCGATGCAGGGGACACGGGTTCGAGCCCTGGTCCGGGAAGATCCCACATGCCGCGGAGCAACTAAGCCCGTGCACCACAACTACTGAGCCTGCACTCTAGAGCCCATGCTCCACAACAAGAGAAGCCACCGCAATGAGCAGCCCCCGCTCACGACAACTTGAGAAAGCCCGCGCGCAGCAACGAAGACCCAAACAGAGCCAAAAACAAACAATTTTTAAAAAAATGAACAGCCCAAAGTTCTTCCTCGCAGCAAAGAGAAAAACGTAAGAAAAAAACACTTTCCCTTAGTGAGGGTCTTTCAAGCCGTTATTTTGGATCAAGAACCAGTACAAATAGCATTTGGGTAAGCTGTATTTCTAGAAGCGATTATTATTAGAAGTTCCCTATCCTGGAATATATTAAATCATTCTTTGTATTAGTTTCTACTCAAGTTATTTATTTAAATTATAACCCTGATATCAAAATTTAAAAAACAAAACTCAAGAGTATTACTAACGGTGACCTAAGGTGTCAAGATTCACCTGATCATCTTTAATTAGAAATGTTTTCCCAAATGTAGAACTAACCCCACATCATGAGCCTGGTATCAATGAAATATAAGCTCTGTTTTAGACAATCCACTACAGGAAAATTAACATATATAAAACACAGTTCTTCCTTGGTCTATAAATGGACTGAAAGTATAGAAACAGTCTGCAATCCTTAGAATGAAGGGAAAGATCAATCCGCATTTCCCAGCATAACCAGAACCAACACTGATCCAGATGGCATAATGCCCCTAAGGGGCCCCTAGACTGAAACCTGAGGCAGTTCTGTTTTAGTGGATTAACATTTTAATTAATCGACGCAAATTATGTGCTGATTTGGTACAAAGCAGAAAGTTCCAGATGGACTGTCCCAGGTACTAGGAAGCAAGCTCCGGACAAACCACGGCTGCAGCTGTGGGGAGGTTTCTGCCGGGCTCGGCCCTGCTGGGCGAGCGGTGGGCTGAGCTTGGCCAGGACAAAGCCCGCCAGGCTGCGGTTTCCAGGGTGGGGCCAACAGGCAGGCCCCCACCCCCCCCTCCGCAGGAAGCTCACGGTGTCCCCTCTGCTGCCCTCTCGGTCGGCCCTGGGCCGGCCACGTGCTTAGCACAAGCGGCGTGGCTCAGAACAAGGCCTGGCGAGCCCCAGACCCTGGCCGATTTCACACGTCAAGCCTGTTGAGGCCGCCATCCCTGCTGCCCGCCCGCTGCCTGCCGGGGCTGCTCCCGCACTGTGACCGCAGAGGCTGGCGCGGCCCCAGCTGGGGACAGGGCGGACGCAAGCACCTTCCCACCGACGGTTCCCGCTGTGGCCGCGGGCCCGCCGCCCTTCAGTACCTTCTCAGGACGTGGGTTGCCCGCCGGGGACCTGCAGTCACTGGGCAGCAGTGCTGTGAGGCTGACCTGATAGGACATGGGGTCGAACATGCGTCATAAAATGCCAGTACGTGCCAAGGTTTAGGGTTTTACTGTCACTTGAGACACAGCCCGGGACACATTAGGCAGCAGGTAGTCCTGTCTGTTCCCACATTCAGACAGTTAAGGGAAGCTCCCCGAAGCAGGGACGACTCCCCCAGCCCTCCCTCTGGAGGTCAGAACCGTCCCCCGCCCGCGTATCCGACAGAGACGCCAGCGGTGGGCTCCGTGGGCAGAGGTGAGTGGAGTCGGCCCTGCCCCCGAGTCTGACTCAGGAGGGCGCCCCGGAGTCACTCTGCCTACTGCACAGGAGCATCGCTCAGTGGACGAGGGACACACAGGCTGTGGAGCAACCCCCAGCACCCAGAGGGGAGGCACCGACACAGGCTGCAGCACGCGTGCCACCAAGTGAAAGAAGCCGGGCCCCGCGGGACTTGTCCATGCGAAAGGTCGGGCAGGCGAGCCCCCGGGGGCCGGCAGGGCAGGGAGGGGCGGGGACGGGGCTGTTCTGGGGAGCGGCGGGAAAACAGCGAACCCTCGGGCACCGCACACTGTGACTGCACGCGCGGCAGGGCGTGTGACCTACGTCTCGCTGAAGCACTTGGTACACCCCCAAGGGACAAAGACGCTCCTCTGCACCAGAGACGTGCAACTGGTGAGCACCGGGGCTCCTACATGCTCTAAAGCTTCTTGAGGTTTCGCGAACAGAAGCGGTTTCACCGAATTGTCAAAACGAACTCAGCGTGACAAACGCAGGAGAGGTGCACACAGGTGCGGATGGAGGAGGCCCACCCCCGTCCCGGGGGTGGGGGGGCGGGGGTGGGGGCGGGAGGGGCCAGACGGGGGCCGGCGGGGAGCGCGGCGTGTGTTCTCTCCCTTCCAAGTCTGGAGCAACTTTGAAACTAGAGCTCACGCTGACGCCACAGTTCTGTCCACACAGCACGTGTCAGGTGGCCCTGTGAACTCTCGGAGCCTTGGACAGAACTAAGTGCTCACAAAATGGTTACAACCTGCGGCAAATACAAACGTTTTCCTGGTCCGATACCCAAATCACTCTGAGAATTAAAAACATTAAACTACACATAACCTTCATATCTAAGAATCTGGCCATGAAGAACAGAATGTAATAGAAACCCTGAGGTTTTACCTGTGCCCCACTTGCCACTGTCTGACCTAAAAACACGCCATCAATATCTAACAGAGAGACACAAATCTAAGGAAAGTTTACAAATTCAACAGACATTTTAAAACCAGAAGTATTAACACACCAGCAAATAGAGGCCCTCGTCTTCATAATGACTCTGTAATCACCAAGCGGCTGCTGCTCCCCCGTACCTGGATAAACCTCCTTCGAAAACTCCCGAGACCCGGAGCCTGTGGGTCTCCCAAGGCTGCGTACATTCTCTCATACATCCTCTCAAGGTTCTTCTTATTTACAGGGTTCTTTTCTAGTTCAAGCTTGACGTCCTCCGTCCAGTCCTGTGCAGAAAAAAAGACACGTCAAGCTGGACTGCAGGCAGGCTGCACTGAGCGCGTGTCTTACGTGCCGGAAGCTGTTAACACTACCTTAAAGAGCATCTCAGGGCTGGAGAGCTGCTCCAGGGCGTTAATGAAGTCCTGAACCACTCCCTCTCGATCTAACTTAGCTTTAATCCTACAAAAAATGACCAAGTTTAGGTGCTCAAACATCTTCCAAAGATCAAGGCCTATAATTTTTATGTATATATAATTATATTTATATATAAAACAATACATAACCAGCTACACAGTCTAGGGAAGGAGCAATTTAAAAATTATCTCCAAAACAGATGAAGCACAAAGTGTGTCCTGTATCAAGAGATGAGGTGAAAGCAAATTCTCAACATTTTGGCGCCCACGATCTCAAGTTCAAAAGGCCCCGCTTCTCAACAAACTTTCAACATTTCTCTTTGCTTTCTTTCTTTCTAAGGAAGCGATCACGCGGCAGCTACCTCTGCTGAGACACAGGAGGGCACCACAGGGTGGGTGGGTTGCACGGCTGGCCCATCGGCGAGCTGGGATGAGGGCTGTGCCCCCAGCCTTGTCCCTCGGAAGCAAAACACTCTAAATAATGAGGCAAATCAGCTCTTGACAGAGAAGGGCAACTAAAATGCCGTGCATTTACCAAGTATTCTTTCTAAAGTAAAACACTGCTGCCGGCTCTGGCAACTGTCCTCACTTACAAATCAACTGAAGAAGCGAAAAGGACACCTGGGCAGTTTACTGACTTAACGAAGAAGGGGGGGCTTCCCGGAGATTTTAAATTACAGAACAATTTCAGGAACTGATTCCAAAAAGCATCTCATCTAGTCCGCCTCAACCAACAGATTACTAATGGTTAGCATAACCATCTCATGAATAACATTAAGATGAACTGTGTTTACAAAAGGAAATAAATTCTACAGCAAATAACACACCAGGGCAGATGCACCCAACAGACAGACATCTAGGCCTCCTGCCCTCCATGGCAGCTCTAATTCATCTGAGGACACACATAAGCGACCCTGTGTCTGCTTTGACCACAGACGTTTCGATAACCTTTCAGTGTTGGATGGACCTAATTTTTCTTGTGTCACCTGGCCACAAAGTCCTTGTTCTTATGGCCAGCAGAAGTGTCTCTGAAGGCATAGCTTTCACTGCTTATCATGAATGGGTACACGACGGCCTGCGGGTAGTGGTCGGCGATGTCCGCCACAGTGCGCTGGACGGCGACCCCCTCCTCTTTGTCTAGCAAGGCCACCATGTGGCTGATCCAGCCGATGAAGTGC